>NC_135269.1:48213081-48538081 GCF_051311805.1 Agelaius phoeniceus | reverse complement strand
GGGCGCTGTCCGGGGGAAAAGAGAGCCGTCCCCCTCCCGAAGCCGTGTGTGCTGTGGCGAGCCCTTGTGTGCCAGCGCCCGCCACCAGTTCCTCCCCAGCCCCCCTTCTTTTCCCCCTCCCGGAGTCAGGATTTCCCCCAAGTGCTGGAGATCAGTAACTTGTATGTTTAATTCATTTCAGAAACACAGGAAAGCAATTTGCCGGCGCGAAGCCTCGGGAAGCCCCGGCCGGCGGTGCCGCTCTCCGCTGCGCTGCCCCGCGGCGGCCGGGCCCGCTGCGCTGCCCCGCTCTGCCCGGGCCCCTCGGAACCAGCGCCGCCCGAGCCGCGCTCCCGGCCCCGCCGCATGCCGCACACCTGGGGCAGTGCCCACGCAAAATCTGCCCCTCTTTCCCCCTCCCCAACCCAGGTTTGTTCAGAATTAAAGTTGCTCCCCCCTCTTTATTTTATTTTTTTTCCTCTGTCCCCTCTCTCGAGCGGTAAATAAAGCCCGTTTTCTTGTCTTCGCAGAAAGTTGCTGCCGTACTAGAATAGAACCCGGGCTTACCTAGTTTGGCAGGGTATGCAAAGTAGGACTGGCTGGATCAATTAGAGAATTATCTATTTATGAAATGTCTAGCTGCAATGGAAAGAGCTGGTACAATTATGAACTGTTGTCTTGACAACTGGGAAGGACTGATTGGATCATTTTATCAGTAGGGTTGCTGATTTCAAAAGCAAACTGCCAAAAATAGTGAGGGACTTGGGCTTCAAAAAAAGGATTTTTTTTTTCTTCTCTGTCTTAGCTAGTAGGGAAAAATGTAAAGGGGGTGGGGAGAGGGAAAAGGGTCTCACCAGGAAAGGTCCGTGATGCAGATTTATTGGCAAAAAGCCAGAGTTGCTATTGTAAATTTCTTCGCCGGTTTCAATGTCAACCCAAGCTCGTATTTGAACCCAGAATCAGGGCAAAAGCATTATCACTCTGTCACTTTGTTGCCAGAAGTGGATTTTTTTTTTTTTTTTGCTAATATTTTACTGTTACATCTGACAGGATTTCACATTTTCTGTAGCCCGCCTTTAGTACGTTGAACTGCCAGACAGAGAAATTAATACCCTGAGTGACTGTATTTTAATTAAGCAATTTCATGCAAATTACAAATTTTAGATTGCCAAATAATATATTGCACAAAAATTGTAGGCTGGCTGATCTGATATGCATGGAGTATTACTCTTCCAGGCGCTGTGCATACATGGGAAAATGAACAAAAATGCTAATTTCCAATCTACTATGCAAACGGTAAAAGATGCCTATTTAGATACATATGCTTTCCTTAGGAAGGGTAAACAGTTCTTTAATTTAATATAGCTGACACTTGAAGATGTGTTTTTCTCTTTTACAAAGAAAATTTTTGCATTGAACAAGTAAATGAGAATTCGAGTAGAAAACATCTTGTTAATGGCGACTAATAAAAACTAATATTGCATGCAATATAATGATATTAAACCTTGTAACTGGTACATAAAGCAAGATAATTCCTATTGTTGCTCTGTCAATGAACATCAAATACGCTCGCATATTAAACACATACTGTCCGACCGGGGATGCTGTTAACCCTGTGTGCGGCCGTTTTCCGAGCACCTGCAAGGCTCGAACGTGACACGCTTTAAGCAGCCCGGACGGGCAATCGCCGCTCCCGGCCCCGGCAGGGCAAGCGAGGAGCGGGGTTCGCCCGCCGGGCGGAGCTGCGGGAGGCGCCGCCGGCCGCTGCCCCCGGGCCCGGAGCCGCCCCGGCAGCGCCGCCGCTCCCCGGCCCGCAAGCCCCGGGCACGGAGCCGCTGCGAGCCGCAGGGCCCCGTGCCCCGCAGGCCACAGCCCCCGCACACGGATCCCTCGGCCATTCTGGCCGCACCGCGAGTTTGCGGGCGTGTGCCGCAGTGGGGGACCGGGGCCGGCAAACAGAGGCGCCACCCGCGAGGGAGCTCCTCTCGGGGCTCGGCCGCTCTGCTCTCTCAGAGGGCGATCCGAGGAATAAGCAGCTACCGCTCCACAAAGCCTCTTACGATAAAACTTCGCACGAGCCCTGGCATCCTCTCCTGAGCCTTTTATCACCGGGGCTACTCACTCGGGTTGAACCATCAGTGTTTGTCCCTGGTTTTGCTTTCTATTTTAACGACTTGATTTCCCAGCACCGCGAATAAACATCAGCGTCTCTGCAGGAATCCGCTGAGGCTTCCCAGATGCTGTACACAATTAACCTGGTTGCAAATTTAGCAGTCCCAAGTACAGTACTTACTATCTTATCTCGAGTGGGTGGGTATACTGGAAACTCCTGAGCATCTTAGCCACATTCAGTGAGTAAGTAGGCTGAACACAAGAGATCTGTGGAGTAGACGGCTGATCTGAATTTTAACCACACTGTAGTTAATGTTTTTCCCTCTTTATACTTTTTTTGTCCTTTTTTTTTTTTTTTCCCCTGGGGTAATGGGCGGGAAACAGATTAAATAACACACACACACAATTACAAAGTATAGATACTTTATCCATGGAACTAGTGTATGCTAAATGTCTTCTCTTTTTCTACCCTCAGGATGTAAACAGTGAGTTCAGGCTTTGTGTAAGAGTCCAGTTGCTCTTTTCACTGGAAAGGGAGGATTGGTTGTTGGGGTAATGCATTATTCACTCTTGGCTGGGTATATTTTACTTTACAAGACTTCTGCTGCTGTTGTTGCTAAGTCCTTCCAAATTTAAATCAGATATGGATTTAGGTTCTCTGAGATATTTATTCATGTTCCATGATAAGAAGAGAATTATTTATTGCCATTTTCATTCCCTGAAAATCATGAAAACAATGAGGACATCTGTGTATTTTTTGTACTTAAGTAATTACAGAATTTGAGTGCATTTTTTACACGAGATTTTAGTGAAAGTGTAACTGTGTCTTTAGTAATTTATGGCAAAGATGTATTTCAGATTGTTGGAAGTAGGCAAAGTCCAGATGTGCCCATGTCAGAAAAACATTTTTCTGCCTTACAGAACATGGGGGTAGGATATGTGAATATCATTTGTAAACAGTGTCAGCAAAAGCTGAGTTGCATTTTCAGTAACACCAAGTGTTCATCCATATTAGGCCAAGCATATTAGCTCCTGAAAGAAGTATTTGTTCCTGAATCATCACACATTCGTGTGGATTTTTTGGGTTTTATCGTCCAAATTCAGCTTCACTGCTGTGATTCATACACTCTCTCTACTTTCAAAGCAGAAGAAATCAACAAGAGCTTTCTAAGCAGAATTTTCCATGAACATCACTGGAGAATCTGTTTAAAAACTGATGGTATCATGTGGCCAATGGAAAGAAGTCTATGAATGTAGAGAAATATCTGGATAAACAATAGTATCCTCTTAAAAAAAAAAACAAAACAACCATCAAGTAGTTTTGCTCTGTCAAACAATTCCTTGCAAATAACACAATCAAAATATCTTGGCAATTTTTCTTCAGAAATATTTTTCTGTTTGTTTATTTTTACTCAATAAAACAATTTCATTTTGGGCCATATAATATTCTGGAAATTTCTCCAGCAGCTGTCAAGCATCTTGTTGGAATGATTTCTGTCTCATTATTCAACCAGCTTGAAGGTTTTCACTCTTGTGGTATTTGGCAGGGCAAATATTTTCAATACCTGCAACTGACCATCTTATTAACTGTGAAAAATTTCACTTGAACAATAAACAGTGTTCTGCCAAAGAATCACAGCAAGTTATTCCAAAGTACATTACTCAATCAAAAATCTTGGGCAGCATTCATATGACCTCTGCCTGCTCTCAAAATGTTGCATTTTTTTTCCTCCAGAATTCTCTATTGAGTAATATGGGTTGGTTTTGGAAAGACAATGAGAGTTTCAGCAAAGCAGTTATTATATTTGGGATAATGATATTCAAAGGGACTCACCTTGCAACCTTTACATGCACAAGCAGTTAAATGTTACTTATATAGGGACAACAGAGACTACTTGTATGTATAAGGTTTGCAGGGTCACACTCAAAGGCTCCAGATAAGACAAAGCATTTAAGAGTAGAAATTGGGTATGTATTTTGCTGAAGAGAGCTGGAGTTCTGATCTGGGGCCGTAAATGACGTGGTGGTGGATGGTCCTGGAGCTCAAGGCTTTTGTAGGAGTCCTAGTTTGTGTTTTCAATGCCAAATGAACAAAGTATTTGGAAAAAGGGGATATGTGAGAAACAAGAAGATAGAAATGTATCAAAAGGTGAATACAGAAGAGTAATAAAGACCTTACTTCCAGGTCTTTCAGTTAGGCTTCTCCAGGGTTAAGGAAAGCTAAAAAAGATGCTAAGCTTCTTGTACAGCTCCTATACACTAGGATTTCTTTCAAGGAAATTTTTGCCATTGACATCAAAGTTTTCCACAGAAATAATTTGTTTGTAAAAACTTTTCCTAGGACAGAATCTCAGTTTCAGGAGAGGACTTCAGGACTGGAACAGAAAGAGCCTTTCATCATACTGCTTTGCTATAGGCAGACCAGGGCACCATCTGATCTACAGATGCCCTAATCCCCATTGGCTAATCTGTGCTGCACTGTCTCTCTCCCTCTCTATCTTTTTTTTTTCTTTTTTTTTTTTCTTAATGGGAAACAATTTTATTTTATTTCCTTGAGGAGCCAAAAGTTTTCAGATAATTTCAAATGTTTCATGCAGAGGAATTCCTACTTTCCTGCCAGCCTTTCCATATATGACTTGGAAATCTGAAGGAACTTCATGCTTGCATAAAAGGTTCCCAAAAGGATAAGATTTGGCCGCTGGGAAGCTGACAAAATATTTTGCCAATTACTTTATTTTTTAATGATTAAATTGCTCAAAGGTTAACAAATTGGGATATAGCTTTTTCCAAATTAATAAAGAACGAACAAACAAAAAAACCAAACCAAAAATTACCAAAACACCAAAAAAAAAAAAAGAGCATTAATTTGTCCTGTATTGCAGAAACAGTTTGCACCATAAGGTCAATATTCCAAATCTGTTATCTGGGGATGTATTACTTAGCCATAAACATTAATTCAGAACTGCAGTGAGGCATAGCAGTGTATCAAACTTGACCGCATCCTTGGATAATTTGTAAATGACAGAAAGGCAATCAAAAAATACAATTAATTTTTGCCTCTTTCAATTCAAAAGGAAACTCCCACTGTTTGAGCACATAGCCTACATTACTGAAGAGCTTACTTGTGCTATCTAAGTAGCAAAACAAATAAGAATTAACTTTTTCCTCTCCTGGAAAGGGAGGGACTCAGGGACTCAGACTGATGTATATCTACTATGTTAAAAAAGCAAACATTTATATAGTTGCATAGATTCTGAATAAAATTCAGTTGTGGTGAAAGCTATTGCATCCCCTGATGATGTCAATAGAGAGACAATCCTGCTCACCCTGCCTTTAATGTCTGTGTTTAAGAGCTAAAGAAACAAAAAATAGTATTAGGCATTATAAACAACCAGGAGATAAGAAACACCCAGGAGCTGAGATTTTTTGCTGTTGGTGGATGGAGAAAACCCAGTGTGTGTGCTGTGTTAGCTCAAAGTATGTCTTTAATCATGCACTGGAACATAGATAGAAACTTCTTCCTGGAACACTTATCTGGAAACATGGTAAGAGGCACAGGCTCTTGCCATTGTTTCCAAAATACAGAATGCCAAGTGGGAGAGTGCCTCAGCCCTAGGAAGCCCAGTAGCATCTTGGCATTAGAAGCTCTCCCTTAGTTATGCTAAAGGGAGAGTTCCTGAAACTAGAGCTCTGCCTGGCCTGGTTCCTTCTGGGCATCCTTCCACTTTGGGGAAGGTGAAACATGATCCCCATGGATGACAGCATTCCTCCAAGCAGATTGCAAAAGCTGCCCTGCCTGCTTAGGCTATGAAATGGCTGGAAGCCTTGGAAGAGATGCAAACCAGGGAGCAATAAAACTCTGACTAAGCTTCACATCTAGGCTGCCAGGTAGGAGGGGACTCTTTGGAACCCATGCTCAGAAGCAAGAGACAAGGGACGATTGGGTTTTTCCTCTCTTTGCTGCAAGGACATGTTGCCATTGAGTGCTGTCTTTCTTAAGTCATCTTGCAGCCATCTGGCTGAAATACTGTAGGGTTTGGGGGTTTTTCCACATAACTGGCCCCTAGTCATTCTGAAGCATCAACATCATTTCCTTCTGTTCAGCTATTTGTTTCTTATTCAGCTAGGCCAATGCTGGAAATCATGTTCACGCAGATTTTCCTTCTTCTTTGATATCATCATTCAAAGTTCCACTCTGACGAAATGCTAAAAAATGAACAGAGCTTCCACCAAAGACATACATTTGTATGCTTTTTGAGATATAATTCATGGCACCATATGGCATTATCCTTACCACAAAGATGATTCACTGCTGTGGGAAATAAATACCAGTGTTCAAAAATATCTTGCCTGACTTGTTGAGAAGTAACTCCAGGCCCTGAAAATTCCTTCACATCACACTGCACAAAAGGAGGCATTATGTTACTGATATGGCTATGGGTCTAGGTGAGAGGGAAAAAAGGAAAGATAGATTGTTGGAATAAGGATCTGTCTAACATATAACACCTGCACACACACAAGTCCCACACCTACTACCACAGAAGTAAGTGACTGAGAGAGGAGCACTTATCTGAGCAGTGAAGACAGAAGTTGGGGAAAAGTGATTGCAGCAAATCCCATGGCAAAGCAAGATACCACTTTTGATACTATTACTGATTAAACACTGTCAGCTCCTCTGCAAATTCCTGGTAATGTCAATGGCTCTGTAGTCAGGCCATAGGTCCGAGAATTTCAGAGAAATAGTGGTGCAGTAAGACCCACTGTTCTGAGCCCACCATAACATCTGTGCTTTTCACAGATTTAATTTATTTTGCTGTTTTAAACTTCTCTCTGTTTTTCCACTGTCTAAATAAAAAAAATATTTTTAAAAGTGATAAAATGGAGAAGGAAAGAACAGAAAGATATGGAAAAAGAAGGTGGGGGGCAAGAAGATGACCACCTGCACTTTTTATATTGCCATTACTGTTGAAAACAGCAGCATTTGGCATCACACAGAACATTTCTGTCATTATGTTTTTCACTGTACTTGAAGACTGTTTCAAAAAAATGTTTCAGATTAAAATGTCAATGTTTGTGCTCAACTGGGCCCAGGTCTATGGGTTTAGAAGTATTTTTCCATGGATTCCTGATCTCACATTCTTCATTCTGCATGGCTGCAAGTCATGCCTCGTAAAGGTGAGAATGTGGCATAACTGTGCAGACTTTAAACCACAGTTCTTTCTGGTATGCTTTTCAGTTTTATGTATAGCCAAATGTATGGCCAAATTCTAGTTACTTTGGTTGGTTCCATGGGTTGACCCAACCCGACTAAGGGAAATTTAACAGAATCTGGGCTTCAAAGTAAAATACACACAATTTGAAGCACAATTGTATTCATAAAAGCTGAAATAATATGTTTGCTCCATTCAGGTGACTTTAACAGAAAGTTACCTTTATATTATTTTTAATTAGTATATTATTTATAATTAATTAAAAATATTTTATAAAATATATTATTCTTAGATGTATAACATTTATATTAAAATAAAAGAGTTTCAAGATATTTAAAAGTTCAATCAGAGAGTAACATATTATAATGGATAGCAGACTTCATAGTGGTTTTTGTATTTTAAAACCTTGTGTAACCATATAGCATTTGATGAAGAAAGCTATTTCTGCCTATACTGCAGAGTACTGATGCAGTTACTGTTGCAAGCAAAGTGGAATGTTATCAGAGCTACAGACTAAAACCTTGAGTGTTTCCATCAGTGTTTCTGTTGGCATGTAAACTGCAGTCATTTCTGTGATGAGAAACAAAAGACAAAAATGGAGTATTTTTGAAGCGTACCAATGAGTTTTTAACACTTAGAAATCTGTTATAACTTTGCAATGTTACATTATTTTATAGCCTTTAAAATACTCATTTTATTAGTAATACCTTAATCATCCTTTGTGAATGAATGGAATCAATATCAAACAAAATGAGATTTCATATGACACTTTAATTTCTCTTTTTATGTTTGAGCCTTCATTGCTTTTTACTTTTCTAGTTTCTAATCAATTTCCCCCAATGCTTTCCTCAATTTTGGGAATGGAACATTAAAATAATTTCATATTTAATTAAATTATAAAGCCCCAGTAAGAACTTAACACCCAATAAATAGAATCTAAATAAAGCAGTTATTGCTCAAAGGTAATTTTTATGTATTTCTCGTGAAATAGATGATGGTGTATTTTTGCTGGCTTTCAGTGCAAATCTTTTGCATAATCACAAAGTAAAACAATCTATCTTTAAGATTCATTTGTGATTCAATTTTAATATGAATTGTTAAATTGTTATTTCCATTTGCCTTTAATTCGTGCCTTTTTGAACATCTTTGCTGCAACAAGTTGCCATTGCTGTTTGTCCAAATGACAGCATTGCAGGAGTGGTAATTGCAGAACAGATGAGAAAATTACCTATAATACCTCACCTACACACTTCCCTAATTTCCAAATTAAACTCAGTCCTGTATCTTCTCTGTGGGAAATCTCTAGTCATTTTGAGCCTTTCTTCACTACACACACTGCTGGCCCTTCTCTCAGCTCCCTTCACTGCTCCTGTGCTACCTGAAAATGAGTGCTATTCTTCTGCATTCCTCCCTGTGTCACATATGACACTTCACAAATCCCACTGATCTTTCAGCTTTTTTTGTCGAGATACAGATTTCCCCATCTTTCTTTCACAGGTCACAGGATTTTGAGCTTCTCCTTCACTGAAATACCTTGTCACAAAGACAGCATGGCCACCCTTTTTTCTCACTCTGCCTCCAGGCCCTCCTTATGGCCTGCAACTGTGGTCTCTGAAGCAATGCCTGAGCTGGATGTGGAGATTTACATGGAAGGTGAGCATTTGCTCTTATTCTTTTCTAAAAATTTATTTTAGCCCAATGAAATGCCATCTTGGAACCCCTCTTTTGCTCCCATGAGTTTTCTGTGTAGGTGGGATCTCACTTTGAGGCTACAATGCACCTTCCTTTTCTTCTGAGATGAGGAAGAACCTTTGTGTTCATTCTGCCCAACTTTCATGCTGCCCACTTCACTGATGAAGCTAAGAGAGGAAGGAACCTGCCATGAGAAGTTTCTTCATGTTTATCTTCTCTTTGTTTGTAGCTGGCCTTGAATGATAGGAGGTGAATAGCTTCTCCTGGCTCAGAGAGGTCACTGCAGAACGCCGTGAATGTTCTCCACTGGCAAAAGGGAAGAGATTTTCTCTAAAGCTGCCTATATTACTCCTACTTTGTAGAAAAAGAGGGTTTTACTCTATGATGCTGCATTACCACCCCTTCAATAAAATTTGAAAATCTGCAAACTTCCTAATCCTTGCACAAGCACTTAGCCATGAGGTTTTTACTGCTACTAATAGGAGTCTTTCAGCTAAATCTCTACATGTCTCTGTAATTACCTACACAAGAAGTAATGTTCTGTAATACCATTCAATCTCTATTTTCATGTCATGCCACAGTCTAATATTCCTCAGCCCATAGCAAATATGCCTTCAGAAAATAGCCTGAGATAGGACAAAATAAGATCCACGTTCAAGTGAGAAGCACTCAGTGAAACAGACTCCTGTCTAGTGACTTGATACGCCAGACCAGAAGGATATAAAAAGTGCAGGGATGGTTTGTGCCAGATACAGTCTCTGGTTGGAAGATTTGGTTCTAAAAACCCATGGGAAAAAGAACTTGTTCTATTCATTGAATGGAAAAAAGCCAAGATATTTGAAATAAAATAGAAACTATTTGAACTATATCTACCCTTCACTTTATTTCCAATCAAGCTTACCACTGGATGTCTATAGAACAAACCCAAAACACACAGAAAAGTGAAATGTACAGCCCAAATTGGAGAAGCAGCTTATAGGAAAGGCACTGATTTGCAATCTTCCTTCGGTCTCACAGAGCTTTCTACATTGTAGGAGATATTACAGTGAGCTTCAAAAGCCAGCCTAGAGAGCAGGTTTTTAGTTCCAGGGTCTCCTTAACTTTCCTTGTTTCATATGGGATACAAGAAGCAAGATGACATTTGTTCTAAAATGATTGACTGAGGATTTCACTGGAGGTCTTTTGCAATTGACCTTCGGAGAGAAAAGCAGAGAGATTTGAAACGACAGAGCAGGAAATCTTTTCCTACCCATCGTCCACTTACATGGGACTGCCTGTGAGTGGGTGAAACAGAGGTAAAACAAATTAACAGTTTGCAAGAAAGTTATAAGTCAGAAAAGTTGCTTTAGCTGTACATTGAATGACCTTTTAAGAGACAACCCATTCCCACAAGATAGAGCACTTTGTACCAACTCATGGAACAGCAGACATTAAATCAGTGCAGAAAGATTAAAAAATATTAAATGACAGTAAATGCTAATCCACAAGCATCTGTGGAAAATGGACCTTCACAAACTGAATTTACATACTTATAAGTTTGGTTAAGAACCATAAGAATTTAAAAAAATGCAAGCTTTATAAGTTACTTGACTTCACAATATCCTGAGACTTTCTAAAGTTGCAAGCAAAGGCATAGATAAATAAATAATCTTAAATAATAAATAATATTAAGCCCTAACAAATAAGAAACATTGCCTTGATAATGTCAGTGGTACAAAATAACCAACTACATTGCCTAATTTTTCAGATAAATAAAAAAATGTGTTTTGAAATGGCTAAATATGAATTCATACACATGAGAAAAATGCAGACCATACCTAGAGAATGAGAAACTTCTCCAAGAGAAAAAATTACTGTGAAGGTTGGTGTGTTATTCTATCTGCATCCTGGATGTTTCACATTGCTATATTTTCCTTTAGAGGGTTAATAGGACCCTCATTTACATATGTTGTAACTTAAGAAGCAGAAGTTGCACTTTGTAGCATATCACAACTATTTAAATATTTGTCCAGTTCAGCTTTCTAAAATTAAGGAAATGTGTTGGAAAATTAGAGAAAAACCTGGAAAATGAAATTGAAAAATATATCTTCCAGCACAAGGTTCAAGAGACACTGTCAACTTAATTTATCAAGAGATAAATTAATCACAGTCCTTAAATACCTACATGGGAAACAGAAATTTCATAATAAGATGGCTCTTCAACAGAGCTAACAAAAATGTAATAATATCCAATAGCTTGAAATTGAACCTTGACAAAATTAGGCTCAAAATTAGGTGCATTTTTTTTAACAGTAATGGTACTGAGCCACTACAATAATATACCAAAGACTTCCATAGATTTTTCAAGGAACTTTTCAATAACATTCTATTGTAAAGGATTGGATATATTTCAAACATTGTTTATCTCAGAAAAATCCATCAGCCTTTTTTTAGCAGGTCATCCTGTGTTATCAAACCAATACCCATGAGCTGTACATTTTGTAGAACTCATGAGAAGGACCCAAATATTTTTATGTTTAAAAAATTAGTCTTCTAGGACTAGTAATGATAGCTGCAGATTGTACATGGACTTTAAATTTCAGATAAATTCAAGCAAAACATTTCAAGAGGTAGCTATGAAGTAGCTGCCTGAATCACTTGATATGCAACAAAACAGGAAAACAATGTAGGATCTTGTCTTAATGCCACATACAGAAAGCAGACAAACAAACTGACTAGATGTTTCTTTATTGACAGCAAAATCTAGTGTGGTAATTCAGATAATGAATATCCATGTGTTTTTCCTCTGACTTAGGGCCTACTATCAGATGTTTCTAACTAAGGAGCTCCAAAATTATATAAGAGCCCAGGCTGTTATAAAGAATTATTTTGAAGCATCAAGAGAATGATGGTTTTTTGCCTAATGGTAAAACATGTATTTCTACTGGTGAAACCAGATGAGCTCCAAAATAGCACTTAGATGCAAAAACCCCCCACAATTAAATCAAATTCAGACAATTAAGATCGTGACCTCCAAAACCACCCCACCTGTTATCAGATCTGAGAGGCTGCAGATAACTCCACTTTTTTTTCAAAAAAAAGTCATTAAGTTTGAGGAATTCTGCTAGGTTCACGATTGCTGCCGTTCTCAGAGGGAGCACAGCACCACAGCACTAGGTAACTGTCCCCATCTTTAAGGCCATTTCAGTTCAAAAATCTGCTCTGAGGATTTTACTGTGACTTTATAGGAGATGTGGGTTTAGTTATCTTGAAATGGAGAATTCATCTCAGGTTACCCACCTCTTACATGGCTGCTCTAACAACAGGCTATTGTACAAAAGACTGTTTATTTTCCTAAAGAATTGAAAATGTCTGTCACTTATAACTGAAGGCCTGACCCGGTTACCAAATCACACTGTGTGCATCTGGCATGAGAATCCCAGCCATGCAGAAACTCCTTAATCCTGGACAAAGACACCATCTTGAATAACTCTTTGTTATTTTATATTAGGGAGCTAATTAACATTTTCCGTTCACTCCCTCGCGTCCTCACCCAAATCAGATGTGCAGAATATCGTGCATCCCAGAGTTAAGTACCCAACTCCTCATTTGACACAAGAAATCTCTGAATATCATATCACTATGTCCCACTAGGACTCTACTACATCTTATGTGGTGAGATAGGTCAGAGCATATCAAGACAAGCTGGCCAGCAAGGGCTGCCTTGAGAGAGTGGGAAAAGAAAGAAAACATTTGTTGGAATGTATCAAAGAACTGATCTACATTGAAAAAAAAAACAACAAAACAAACGAAGCTCACACAAAACCAAACAAACAAAAAACTCACACACTCTTTTTTTTTCCTTTTGTTAGGTAAGTTTTATTCAGGATCATCTGCTCCCCATCCAATTTGCCACATCAGGAATGAGGAGGTTTAAGGGTTTATTAAACTAGCCTACTAATATGGTTGCTGGAAGAGAAGGTTCTGTTTCAAAAAAATCTGAATCAGATCAAAAGAATAATGGTAAAGCACCCTTTCCTAATCATGCCAAATCAAGAGCAAGATTCCAGCAATAACTACAGAAATCAGACCAATGTCATACTGATTTAGAAAATGGAAAAGCTAGAGGAAATTGGGTAAAAAAGAGGATATGATTTCTAGGAATCATGAGAAATTCTAGTCAATCTTATAAATCCAACCTAAGATATTATAAAAATATAACAATTTTAAGCTTTATATGAACACTGGAGGAATTCATACTCAAGGTAAAAGGCAAGACTTAAGAACTCAAGAACAAAGTAAGCCATAAGTTTTCTTCATCTCCTGATTCACCAGTTTTAATTAGGAACTGCAGTTCCAAGTAAGAAATGAGAAAAAAAAATACTGGAAAAGGTAATAATTTAATCAGTATAGCAAACTGAATTTTTAAAAATTTCACAGGAGGTGAGTCTCTCTTCCAGTCAGATCACTCAGTATAAGAAAACACTATATTGTTGTTTGGATAAAGGAGCAGTGGAAACTTGGTGCTAGACCAAGATGAGAATTATTTTATATGGTCCTTTTCCAAGGGAAAGCTGCAAAGTTTTAATGTAGGAGTTTCTCCAATGAAACATACAGATACTTCAAAAGTATGTACATTATATGTCAACTATGCACAATTGTTTTAAAGTATTTTGTGAACTGTTTTGCCTTTTCTTCATGTCATAAATTCCCACTTCATTGTAACTGCAAATATATAAAAGATAACCATCAACCAAAACATCTTCCTATGAGCTACACAGTTTTTAACACTTTTACTTCCTAGAAAAATAAAGTACTTTTGTTTATGACAGCCCTTTTTTTGATACAGACTTTGTTCCACAGCAGAAGACTTTTGAGGGACTTCGGAATTTTTCATGAAGTGGAAAGTTTGCATCCCAATCAAAAGTGGGAGTTAAGGATTTGCTGCATTCTGGTATTCTGGGCGTGTCAGTTTACTGGGCATAAGTGGTCCATTTGTGTATTTGGTATTCTAATTTGCTGACATAATGTATGCATATAATGTCTTTACCTTGAATGGATATGGTAAAAATAAGAACAAGGGGGGAGTCACACAGAGATAATTCAACTTTTAAACTGCTGCAGGGGCACCACTGAGTGTGCTGGAATCGCTCGAGGCAGTGGAACAGAGAAATCCAGTCCAGCTCTAGAGACCTGACATGCCCAGAAAGAGGGGCTGGAGCCATGTCAGTGCCACATATGGGCCAATGCATGGATGCCTTGGCAGGGCTGATTAATCCAGGCAGAATTAATGTGGCCACCTCATTTCTGATGTTTGAACTGGCTCTGCGGACAGCGCCATTGCACTCAGTTCTCCTCAGATTTGTGTGAGCAGTCCAATAACCCCTAAAGCAGCATTGCTAGGAACTGTCATAATAGGTTTCTTCCACATTATTAAGAACAGATAAGGAGGCCCCTTTATGCTTTGCAAGTCTATTAGTGAAAGTTGAAAAACTGTTTTGCAACTGGTATGAAAATATTTGAAGTGGTCTTGACCAGTACAAGAAAAATTACTCTGCACCAAACAAAAAAACTCTTGCTTTTATACTATTGCCCTTTTACCTGAGGAGAGCAATATTTGAAAATGGTTGAGATCCTGAAATACAGGTAATGTGTAATGTACAGCCCCAAATTAGTCCTGGCAGAGAAGCATGCAATCTTAACTGTATGCAATACTCAGTGGATGAACAGCACAGCCATCAGAAGACAGGGCTGGCACATACAGTGTCCTGCTTTGATGAAAATGTCTATTGCTGTGCTCTGTGCTAACTGCAATTTCCTAGAGACTGGAATTTTTATGCTAGATAGATCACACTGTTAGAGTTCAGTTGGAAGCTTATAAAGTCCTGGGTTGCCAAGGCCACGTCATCATTCAATTGCTTTGCCATCTGCTAATATCTGTCTATGACAATCCCAGGTGAATTCCTAAATATAGTAATGATCTGAAAACTTGTGGCCATGTTTCTTCAATGAGAGAAGACTGAACCAGAACATTTTGGTAAAGAACCTCATAACTCTGAATAAGTAAAAAAAAAAAACAAAAAATAACAGTGATAATAATAACTGTGTGGCCTTATTTACAAAATAATCCAAATAAAATATAAAAATATTGAAAATTTTATCCCAGAATTATTTTTCCTGATGGCCTGCCATAGAATGTGGAATAGTGATATAGCTTGTCTTAAAAAGGGGGAATGTAGACTGATATAAATATACTTGAAGGACTTGAACATGCAGGAAGAAAATAACTGTTTCCTCTCACTAGCCAAAGTAAGAGGAGAATCTGTCTGCTACTGCTTGTGAAAAGTGCAACTTGGCTGTCTTAATTACCAAAAAATAGTCAATCTGAAGCTGTAGGAATCAGTCTCCATTTGACAGCACAATTAACTAATTGCCTTATAGCATTCACTTCTGTTTTGTTGAGTACCTTCCTTGGAACGGTGGGGATGCTCCCTACATTCCGACCACTTGAGAACAGCTTCTGGAGCTCCCTGGAGAGCCCCTGTCCTTGTGGTCAGGTATAGAGGGAGCCAAACATGGGAGAGAACTTCCCAGAGAGAGGGGATGCAGTTCACTCTGGGAAGAGAGGCAATGGCATAGAGCAGCAAGGCTGCCGCTTAAATCTCTTCCCCTGTCAGCAGTTCCATTAATGATTTTGAGCCTTTCTGGAAGCCTGCTGAAGCCGATGGAAGCCCTCTTCATGAGTTCATTGTTGTTTGGACTGGTGTCTCGAAATCCCTTTCATGTCCTAAGCTCTCATTGGAAGACTTTTGATGCTGTTTTATCAGATTATCTGCTTCACTTTTTCTTGGAAAAAATTAGGTGTGCCTTTTGCTGTGTGCTGTAAACTTCTTATGTGAAATGAAATCCAGAATACTTATTTTTTTAGCAAAGGAAATATAGTTATGAACCAACTCAAAACAGCTTCTGAGGCTTGTTTCTGTTTTTTTAATATAATTTATAACATTTTAAAATTTGCTTTAAGTTTGATTCCCAAAATTACACTTACTCTCCTCTAAAAATTGCCATTGTTCTTTGGCTATGCTTATAGTGCAAAATTATTCACTCCGTTTCTGGTTAGAAAAGCTGGAATGAAATGATCTTTCAGAACAGTGTACCTTTTTTATGTTTCCAGTATTAACTAACCACTCAGGGTGTGATCTTTTTGAAATCAGAGGATTTTCTATTATACAGGAGTGGAAATATTTAGCTTCTCTCTCCTCTCTCAGAAAACAAACCACATCCTGGAAAAAGAAATGTTTTACACAGAATTTATACATGATAAGAAATTCATTCCACAAGTGGAGTAAGACCTTTTAAAGACCTTTATCTACCTCACAGAATAAATCTGATATGCCTTACAAACCATTATGTGATCTCTTCCTCTCATTGCATGCAGATGCAGCTCCCTCTCCTAAGTGCTAACACCGTAATTTCCATTCCAGTGATGAAATTGGGTGTGGAAGGGGAGAAGTTTGTTCTAATGCACTTGTATATGATTACATACTGGATTGTAAAAATGTAACATTTAGTTTGCTTCTTCTAATAAGCTTTTCAAAGCGTAATAAATCTGAGTATCTTAAAACATCTGTTTGCTCTGGAAGATCAGTCAGTAGGGTTGGGCATCCTGCTGGTGGGGCTGCTGAGACTGTTTAAAGAGCCTGGTTGATACTTGCAGTGCATATTACAAAAGAGCTATTCTTTAGAAAACTTTTGATTTGCACAGCTTGCAAACACAGGATCTTGAGATTGAGCTTTATCTGTGCAAACTATTTCTCTAGAAGTTCTTCTGGAATTTTTCTTAACAAAGTGTATCAGAGATGCTTGAAAGGCAAGACCCTATCAGCAGTATAAGATAAAAAAAAAAATCACACAGCCTTTCTTTTGTGCTGTGTCTGAATGGGGCTTCTGGCACTTCTGATTAAGGGGCATCTTGCCAGGTGCAGAAGGTTCAACAGGGTTGGCCCTCAACATATAACTGCTGTGTGCCCCCAGAGAACTTACATCCTGACAAGCACTGGTCAGGGCAGATACCAGTTGCATTTATTTCTGCATTGCAAAACCTTATGCTCTAAAGCAACCTTAAAGTGCCTCTTGTTTTTTATGATGAAATACAATCTGATGCAGTACCCAGTAAGGCAAACTTAATCCAGCAAAAAGATTCCATAATAAAATCTTTCAGAGCCAACCACTCACACTGTAAAGCCCCTCTGGAGTTGTCTGATGATACAAATCAGCCATAGCAGAGCAGACACTGCTGACCATGGAGTTTCTACCCAGAGCATCTGCAGCATTTTGCCTCCCTGGCTCTGCTTAAGTAGACAATGTGATGTGGTGGAAACCAGTTTTGTGAACATAAAAAGTGAAGCTCACAATTTTTTTGAGTTCATATAGGCATTCACACAAAGGAAAGAAATTAAATAGACAATTTCAAAGTTTTTATTTTTCCAAAATTATATGTATTGCTTGTCAGAAAACTTGACAAACAACAGCACATTTAATGTTATGGAGGTAATTCCCACAGCTTATTGTTTTGTATTTCTAGGTCAAAATCAGCACCACAAATTTTTTAAAACCAATCAGGCAGAAAAATAAAGCTTTTTGTCACATACTTGTATTATAAAACATTCTTCCTACACTTTTTAATGCATAAAGATGACATTTTGATGATTTTATAGAGGGCTTTGGGGCCACCTTTATTTCACATTTATTTTCATTTATTTATTTTGGTGGTTCTTTTAAATGCTGTATCTAAAAACCTTTCATGTGAATTCTAGAAATTTGTGAGTTAAAGGACAATCAAATATTTCTGAAGCTGGACAGTAGCAGTTAAGATACACAAAAAAATTTGGGAAAGGTTTAATTCACAGCACTGAGAAGGTTAAATAATGCACTTGTTTATCTAAAACAAAATTATCCTAATTTGCTAAAGATACCAAGAAAACATGTGATGTAGGAAAAGATGTATTTCCAGGGAACTGTAGTGGAGGTCTAGTAGAACCTAACTCCATTAATTTCTGCCCTGTGGCAGTGGAGGGAGTTAGAGTGGGTTTGGAGATGTCCTGAGTTCTACCAGAGCAAATAAAAAAACCCAGAACCCTGCAAATTCCTCTGCATTTCCCTAATTTTCACTGTGTTCCAGAGCAAGTGAGATAGTGAAAGGTGCGGTTCAAAATGATAGTGGGAACAACCCAAACTTTATAATTAGGATAGCACTGAAAACAGGCTTACTTGATTTCCCTAGCAGAACTTGTGTAAACACCTCCCAAAACAATTACTGCAAGGTGTTTTTTATCTGGACTCTGTTGAAGCAGAGACAAGAGAAAGGCAGATGGATATAAATAAAGCAAATCAATATTTCAGGATTTTCAATATGAGTATCCTAACTCAGTTCCCAAATATCAGTAGTAAAAGAAAACAACTGCTTATCAGAGTCCATGGGATGTAGCAGATTGTTTTCCGAACTAGACTGGCTCTTGGGCTGTTTTCATGAATTTAAATACAATTATAAATGTGGATGCTATGATTTTTCTTGCTGGTTTAGATTGGTACATAACTTGAATGTATATATTTGAGAAATTTCCTTTTCTCAAGGCAGGGAAATAAGACTGTTGCTTTTCTCTTATACCAAGCAGATCAATAGATACACTGAATAAAGCTTGTGTGAAAAGAGAATCAGCCCTGATTTTCAACAATACTTATAGCTATAGACACAGTAGCTGCAGGAAATCTGCCTCTTTGACTCTTCAATTCTAGTCTCTAATACACTCTCTCTGATGGCACCATGACAATTTTCTGAAGTAGATCCCTGAGACCTTGGGTCATTAGGTTTACTTTACTTTGTATGGTTTGTCTCAAATGTGAATTCAGGTTGTTTCTCAGGTGTACCACCTACTCCTCCAGAGGAGCAGTGGGCTACCATGACAGCTGAAACACTTCCCACCCCAGTGAAGCTTATTGAAAAATGTTCCCCTGACATGTATCACCTATTTAATCAGTCAGGGAATGTTGTGCGGAACAAGCTTTCTTAGATTATTTCTGTTTAGGAATAAAATGATAAAGCATTTTTCCTTGTGCTATTTCCAATTGGAAATACCATAAGGAAGCATGATTCTTATTATATTTCCTATTTGTCTAAGTGTATTCCCATGCCAAGGGAACAGATGAATCAAAAGGCAGGCAATACCCCAGAGTTTTGATGCAAGCAAATGGCAAGTAAGAGCAAATTACTAATCTACTTTCTTCTTTAACTTTTTTCTTTCCCCCTCAAAACAGAAAATAGAATTATGGCTCAGGAAGCCTCTAGAAAGCCTTATTCATCTTTTCTGACAACAATCTGCTAACTAACTTACGTAAATATGAACACTTTATGCTTTCTAACATAGCTCATTGAAATGGAAAACCCAGACTCTGACTGATGATAATTTGCCCTGTCCTTGTGTATTTGCTGTAAGACTCAGTATGATGCTATGTTATTTCACTTTTTCTTTATTCTCATCTTAATAAAAACTTCTTCCTCATGTAACCAGTATAAGTAGGGCAAAGCTCTTCTAATATGCACCAAAGCATAAACTATTCTTCAAATGACAGTTTACCCCAGGGCATGGAAGGGAAAGGGAGCATCCTTTAGCTCCCGGGTGTTGCCCATGATGGATACAGCCTGGGCTCCCTCCTCATCTAGACAGGACTGACAGTAACAGAGGTAAACATTTCTGCGGGAAAATGGTGCTTTGTGTGTGGACAGTGTCAATGCGTTCTTCCTGGCACTTGTGCCTCGTCAGGGTTATCACACTGTCTAGCAGACAAAATGCCAGATGAACACACAACCATGAATTCAGGAAGCTGATATTGCATGCACTATGGGTGCTCGGAAGTTTTGGGTTTTTTTCTCCAAGAAATTATTTCTAACTAAAAGTGTCAATATTGCTGTCCTTTCTGAGTCTATCTGTGGTTAGAGGGAGATACACTTTTTTCACTCCAGGTAATTTCTGAATCAACTTCAAAAATCAAAGAAAAACACTTCCATTGCCACATAAAGGAGATTTTGAGTTTTGCATAATCCGGATTTGTTTTGGGGACTGGTGGTGAGCAGAGGGGGAAGAATGTTTTCCTTTACGAAGGTCATTAAATTATTTCTATGTCATAATGTTATTTTATGTCTAATACTAAAGATATTTGTTGCTTGTAAAGGGCTATTTTCCATTTTCTCTTTCTCACATTTCCTAGTGATGAAAACAATAAGGTTGTTAAGTAGGTATAATGAAATATGCTTAGCCATATTTTGGTTTCAGTAGTTAGACTTTTTTTTTTTTCTTACCAAGACGACTTATCTGGACAGTATTTTAAAATTGACAACATTTTCCTGCATAAAAATTGTGCTTGAAAAAGCCAGTTTTACAAAACAATGGGTACGTAACAAAGGGAGAAACTGAGGCAGAGGGCAATATAGGATTTGTAATTAATTAATCTCAGTCACAAAATCTTAAATTCTTTCTGACTTAATCAGGGTTCAGACATGAATTTGTTACAGAGAAACCAACAGGTACCAGATTTCTCTGTAGTCTAATTTGAGTAATTTTTTTAATTAAAAGGAGTACAAAAGTACCAAATGATAAAATGCCAGGAATAATTATGATTGCCATAACGGTGTCTGCAAGTTTTACAGTAGTAGGGCCCTGAATACTTTGTCTCTTTTAGGTATTCTTATAGTTAAAAACAATGTGTATACCAATAATCCTTTTTATTACATTTTAAGATTCTGGCATGGGAAAAAAAAAAAAAAAACAAAGGAAAAAGCAAAAGTAACTTGTCACTTAGTAATTCATGTGGAAAGAGACCTAGCCTACAAGAGGACATTATTGTCAGCTGAATGAAAGAGATTAAATTGATAAGAAAGAATAGAGGTCTGTTTCCTTCATTGTCTTGGAAAATACATTTGTTAGGCAGCTTTCCAACACAGAAAAGAGAATAAGACACTTCCTAGGACAGAAAGATTAGTGGTTGGAATAGCAGTCTTTCATGATAAACAAACCACATCTTTTTACTCTATTAGGATTTGAGAATTGCTCTCCAATTATACTTCCCTTTTATGAAGATGTGAACATGACTGCAATGGTAACTTAAAGAAGACCTAAACTTTAACATGAGGTTTTTCATTTATTTGCTTTAATATCTGTTAACCACACTCGTGTTTTAGTGGTAGATGCTGAGCTCTCACCCAGTGATAAATGTGCTTTCTTAGGCAGTCTCATATTTCTGTTATGAGTTATTGGCAATATTCTGCTCCACAGAAAAACATGATGTGAGCAGCTACTGCTGAGGATATGGCTTTTAATTAATTGGTTAAAGGAGATGAGCTCAATTCCTTGATCAAAGACTCAAAGCATCACCCACTCAATGGGCTTTCAAATGCTTAAGGGATAGCAGTTTATGAAAGCAGTTTTCCATCCAGACCTTAGTATAAAATTAACACTTGGTTAACAAAAATTATATACAGGGAGAAAGGATCACAATAAAACAAGCTATTGTTTCTTCAAAGAAATAGCTTAATGGAAAAGGCCATTATCAGTTAAATAACTTTGTGATAATACGACAGTGGGCCATATATCACGGACTTTTCTCCAATTGAAAAGCTTGAACAAAAGCCAAATCTTTCTATTGATTGTAATGGGCTTCAAATAAGGTCTCATATATTGAAACAATGCATTTTATATAATTAGCCATCTCCAGATAATTCCTGAATTTCAGTCAATGAGCTATCTCTACCCAATTCTGACCTTACTTCCAGCAGAAATCACTCAGACATATCTGTTATTGTTTCTCCTACCTCCTGTGTGGATGAACACCTTCATGTGGGCCTTCAAAAGCCTGCTAGTAAGTTATGGAATTGATAATGAATAAAAAAAAGTAAAGTATCAGTTTGTTTCATATTCATAAAAGCAACTAATATACCATACATTTCCTTGTAATTGCAGGAAACAGTAGTATAATTCTGCTCTCTAAGTAATTAGAATAGACAAAATGATGTTCTTTATGGAGGAGCATATCTACTTATACTGGTATCCTTCCTCCAAATTCTTTATCCCATTGTGGAGAAAAAATTATTACCAAACATATTCCAAAGATTCCTGTAGACAATGAGGTTCCTACTCCACATATCTTGTACTACTAGAATGAACCTAGCCCAAGTGGTGATGATATCAAAATAATTATAGTCACTGGCTTGGTGTGTGGGACAATATTAATAGGGGTGTTGACCATTAGAAGTCTGCCAGTAGGGACAACTGAAATCCTTTCAGAAAAACAACAAAAAAATATTATAGCAACTTGCTGTTTTAGAAAGCTAGCCAAATCCAGAGAGTATGATCTTGCTGATGTATGTCTTTGCCAAAATTCCTCCCTCTTGGTAACTTAAGGATACTCTCTATAGCATAAATCAGCACGAAATTAGGCCTATTGGAATTCACACAGTTAATAGCTGAGAATTGAGTTTAAACATGATGACCAATGACTAATGCATATCTCTGCATGCTACTACGTACCTAGGCAACTTTATTTAATCGGTATGACTGAAACAATTAGGTATAAATTGGTCAAGAACACATTTAAGCTGGAAAACAGAACTTACCTCTCTAACAAAAACATGAATTATCTAAGATGATTAGGGGACAGGAGCATCTCTCTTATGGGGACAGGCTGAGGGAGTTGGGCCTCTTCAGCATCAAGAAGAGAACACAGAGAGCAGATCTCATCAATGCACACAAGGATCTGCAAGGTGGGTGTCAAGAGAATGGGCTAGTCTCCTTTTGGTGGTACCAAGCAACAGGGCAAATGGCAATAGTCACAAACTGAAATACAGGAAGTTCCATCTAAATGTGAGGAAAAACTTCTTTGCTTTGAAGGAGACAGAAGAGTGTAAAAGACTGCTCAGAGTGATTGTGAAGCTTCCTTCTCTGGAGATATTCGAAACACACCTGAATATGATCCTGTACAACCTGTTCTAGGTGAACCTGCTTTAGCAGGGGGGTTTGACTACATCATATCCAGAACTTCCTTTGAACCCTAAACATTTTGTGATCCTCTGAATATTAGAAGGAGCCACAAGAGCAGGAAATCTTGGGTTTTTCTCAGTTTCATACAGTTGTTCATGGAATTACTAGACCTGGCTGAATGCGACTGGAGTGCATTAGATTTAGGGCTCCAGGCACTTTTCCTTGTTGAGTCAGCAGTGTCAGTTTGAAGCACCAACACCCTGAACTCTGTGCTTTGCCCATCTTCCCAGCAGTGAGAATTGTTTGCTCCACACCGCCACCCACTGTATTTGCTTATACTACCTTGCCTATGTATCTCCAGTAATCCTTCGGGAAAGAACCAAAGTGCTCTAATGTGCTTTTTCTGTCATGCTGATTAGAGAGTGATCTTCAAAAGACTCCAGGTGAGCATAACTCAAGGCCCTTCAAATCCTGAGGTACAAGGAAAAGCTTCTGGTGATGGATAGTCTATTGCAGTGAAGATGGTCTATGCATCTTTTCCCATATGCAAGTCAATTTTGTGTTGCTGCTGTATCGAATGTGGATCAATGGCGTTTAGTATGTTAACATGACAAAAACTATCCTGCCAGCTGCAGGAGTAATGTCCTGGTGACGCCAGCTACCACAGCAGTTTTGTTCCTGGTTGCTGCTGAAATACATGCTTATCAAAGCTGACCAAGTTTCTCCCTCTGAGTGTCTCTGTGGTGCAACATCCAGGATGACCATGGCCTGCAAGGGGCCAGCCATCCCTGGGACCCACAGTAACCCCCACATGTGCAAGGACCTCTTTCTCAGTCTACAGATCTAGTGCACCAGACCTCTTGCATATGCAACAACAAAATTTTTTTAAAAATGTGTTAATTTTATAGATATTCTTAGTAGGAATTCAAGGATTTGTAGTCCTCTGGAGCTGTAAGTGACCCTGGCCTTTGTGGTGGAGCTTCCTTGACTTAACTTTAAAGACATAAAGGCGTGATGGTCATATCTGAATAGGGGATCTCAGGATCTATTTATAGCTAATGGAGAGGAATGGGCACTTTTACAGTACAATTCATCTGACCTATTTTGCACACTGCTATTTTACACAACATATCCTGAGTGTTTTACATATGTGAACTAAAGCACATATTATGGAATAGGGTTTTAAATATTGAGATTGCCACTGCCTCTTCCAGTGAGAGCACACAGGGCATTGCAAAAGCTATCTGGCTCACAATGCATCCTGTATTAATGACTTGTTGGATGGGATGCCAGAGAGAAAATTTTGCATCCAATTATTTGTTTGTTAAGGTCAAAAAAACCCAGAGGCTTTTGTTTGGTTTCCACTTTTTTCCCAGCAAGTCTTTTCTTTTAAACCTGTTTGGAGAATGGAAAGAATACACAAAATGTATTGGTAGTAGACCTTGGTAGTAGACTTGCAGCATCTTTTGCAAGTTAGTTTTTGAATAAATAAACACATTAAAGTTAAGGGTTAATCTTCAAAGGGCACTGCTGGAACACCAAATTCTAAATATTGAACAACAGGTAGTTCAAGATGCACAGTCAAAAATGGAGGCAATCTCACTTGGAAATAGCTTTTTAAAATGTGTTTAACTTCTATATGCTTCTTTTTTTTAATGTATAGAATAATACTTACCCATTGTGAAGTAAATTATATTCTTGCCAACACACAATAGGTTTGTGGCAAAGATCGGGATAAAATCATGGACTGAAAAATTGTGCTTTAACAGTAGCTGCACTCCCCTTCTTTTCTAACCTCAAGCTTTGGCTTTAACCATTGTTACTTTGGGAATTACTGTAGTTTTTCTCTACCATTAAAGAACAGATTATTTTAAAAATACCTTTTATTCAAACTACATTGACTTTCAAAAGGAACTTAAGCTTGCTTATATGATTTGTTTCTTTTGTTTCTGTCTTTCACACTTGTCTCAACACGTTGCTAGCCATCCTGATTTGAAAGCAGCAGATTCAGGTCTCTTGGCTTCTGTAAAGGTAACTCATTTACCAATATATAAAAATACCACTAGGATAGGAGAACATCTAGCTCTGATTCAGCTGTTTATAGCTTTAGTGTGTATCTCTTTTATTGACCTTTGTAGACATGATTTGCTAATGGGGACATAAGAAAAGATTCTGTATTAAATTTCATTGCCTACTCTGTTACTAATGTGACAGGAGACCTTGGGCAATCCCCATGAGTTCTCTTGCTAGTCTTTCTGTATCTTTTCTATCTTGTATATTAAATCTGTAATTCTGCAGATATAAACTCCTATTCTGCAGAATAAACTACCCACAAGAAGTTTATTCATTGAGTAATTCCATTTTAAAAGTTTACAGTTTGAGCAGGTATTTTTGTAGGGCATAGATGGGTGCTTCCTAAGGGTTTATGGAGTATAGAGCAGTAGGAGCCTAATCTCAGCAGGAGAACTTACACACTTTCATCATCCTGATACTAAAAAATTTCAACAGGCATAAATTGCTATAAACTGGATAGAATTACCCTGTTTTTCTATTATCTTATGTACCAAAGTGGACATCTCAATCAGTAGTAAGGCATGTCAGCATAAAGATTCCATATTAGTTGCATTTATCCGTATTTGCGCTGCTGAAATTATGCAAGCTTCTAAATATCCTTGCTGGGTTTTTTAAATTTCAGCACTCCCATTACATCTTTTCATCTTCCATTTTTTGCTCTGCAAAATATGCTTTGTCCTGCCTCTATGACAGCACCTCATTTGTAGATGTACAGGTGTTACACCACCTCTTATGTAGAATTATGCTGCTACTATCACTGAGGAACTTAAGAAAGAATGTTTTGTAGTGATAAAAAAGGAGTAGATGTTTATTGTGTATTGTGCAAAATAAAATCCTCTTCCAGTAGAAATTCTGTGCCATCGTAAATTCTGACTCTCATAATAAATGTTTTTAAGCCTGGTTCTAGGAATAAGCAAGCATGCAGTTATTAATGGCAGCATGGTTGTACTACAAAAAGAGCTAAAACTCTGTTGTATATTTTGCTCAACTCTGAAGCTACTCTCACCATCAGATCCCTGGGGAATGGAGTAGATGTTGCCTTTTCTGCCATTTCCATTCCTTCTGCAGTCATGAGAAACATAGGGAGCTCTCTGGGCTGTGTCCTGGTGTTATATCTTGGCTGTCTCCTGCTGTACCAAGTTCAAGCTATATGGTCCCAGCTCAGTCTAAGTCACAGACATCCTAAGGACTAGCTTCAAAATGAAGGTTATGTACTAATTGAGAAGTTCTGAGATTAATGTTTGAAGGTAATTGGGATTTTTTTTTTTGCTACATAAGTTACTTACTGACAATATATTTACTCTTCAACAAATAAAAATGACAAAACTAAGAAAGAAGAGGCATTATGAAAGTTTTTTGTGGTGTCCAAGTGAAGTTCAGTACAAAGGAAATAATAAGCTATTTAAAAGATCATAACTTTAAAAACTCTAGTAAAATGACATTAAATTACCAAATTTTCATATATACAAGCATTATTTTAAATATCAATATATACAAAAACTCACTGATTTGTTCAAACTCTAAATTCCTGAATTTTATGTCTTATTAGTTTCTTTCCAGTGTTAGTATTTTGGAAGTTATCTTACTTACCCTTTCACACATTTATGCAGTGAGGTCTGATGCTAATAAAAGCTGCATATACCAGGTGCAGATTAGAACTCAGTTATCTAAAGACTTCAATTTGAACGTGAAAAGCAGTGAGAGCAAATATGGGATACATTAGGGATTTTGAGACTTTTCAAAGAGTAAGAATATGGTATTGGGATTTTGTTAACTGATAGGCAAGGAAATCTAGCTATGACACAGCGATGTCAGGATGATATTGCTGTGAACTGGGAACACAGTAGGATTTTCTTCCAGGTTGTCAGAGGAGGGTGGGGGAAGGGTTGGTCCCTGTGGTATATATTCATTTATTGACTACAGTCACAGTTATTTGCTTCAGCCAGCATGATCTGAAATGCATGTACAAAAGCATATAGGTATTGGAATTTTCAACTCAAATCAGAATCCTAATTAACTGTAAATCGTAAAGCCGGTAGCCTGAGGTATATTAAAATGAGAACTTTGTACATGAAAGGCTGCACATGCCCCAAAATCTAAGTATTTCCTACTTATAAACCACCAAATTCACTGCATCAGCTTCCATGACTGTAATTCTGTTCCTGAGGGATATACAAGTAGAGTTAACTGAAAACAAATATGAGTGTGCAACTCATAGAACAAGTCATTTTATGGAGACATTAAAAATCACTGACATAAGGAAAGACAACATAAAATATTTGTACTTAAGGTAAGAATATGACATTAAAGCCAGAAGTGAACTTAGTCCATTGTACTTCATCAAATGCCTCTTTAATCTCTAAATGTGTGTGATTATAAAGACATTAATTTCAAGGGGAAAACCACATCAGTAAAGCACTGCTGAAACACCTGGCACAATTGAATTTCACGCAGCACCAAACGTGAAGGCAAAGAGATGGAGTTACGAAGCACATTGAACAGAACTGACACAGAGGACACCGTTCTATCAGATACATAAAAGGTTCTGGTTATAAAGACCCAGTCCTGCTTAGGGCAACAGGGGTTATGTTGCCTTTAATAGGAGCAGAATCAAGATGTAAAGGGATATTTGGTTGCTACTTCGGTGTTCAGGAGCAAACAACAAAACAGGAGTTGCAGAGCCCTTGAGCGTGAGCACCCTCTGCTCTGTATCATTATTACCATTTCATGGGGCCAAGTTATCCTGTGATCTGGATTTTAATAACAGCTGGATCCTTCCCCTTGGCACATGCTGAGGCCAGGTTTCGAATACAAGCTGAAGTGTTCCCTCATCTACTCCTTCACTGTACCCTTTCCTAAGGGGTTCCACTTCTTCAATAAATTGATCATGCTCAGCAAATCTATGTCTAGATTTTAAATTATATTGAACACACACTATTTCCTAAAATAATTTTCACTATTGGCTAAAACACCTATGAAATGCCAGTTATCCTTTTTGGCTTGGTATAATTGAAAGGAATTTGCTACTTTCTCTTTTTTCCTCATGGAAGACAGAGTTTAATAGTAAAGAAAGTCTGCTATGAGAATTGCAAAGCATATAATCGGAACAAGAAAAATTCCTGCAATATGAATTAAAGAGGTGACAGGAAGAATGTCAGCAGTGGTTTAATGTCCAAACATCAACCTTCATTAATTCCCCCTATTAAACAATGTTTATGCAATAAATAATGGTTAAAAAAAGAGTCAGGGAAAAGTACAACTAATGCAGATTAAGGGAGATATGAATCTTTGGGAGGATCTTGGGAGCACCTTGAAGTTAGATGCAGTAATGTATTGCCAAAACCAATACTGAATCTAATACTGACCATAGAACATCTCAAGCTGGAAGGATCCATTAGAATCATCAAGTTCAATTCCTAAATACACAGCCATTCTGAATATTCACATTGAAGAATACTGTAGAACCCACTGCTGAAGTTGCAAAACTTCACCCAATTTATAGTGACTGTGAAACTGGTGCTGCAATTTAAATCTGTTTCTCACTCTCAGAAAAGCTCAGCGTCACCCATGAAAGGAGGAACAAATACCACCTACGTATACGCTAACTGAACGTGTTTATCTGAATCTGTCAACTACATCAGAAATCAAGTTGCTAAATGCTGTGTTCAAAAAATTTTTGTGGATTTGTGACATTCCTTGGAAGGCTTTAGATCCATAAAGCAATGAATAAATTATAAGAAGACATAATTATGGTATTTTCATCCCTGACAGATATAATTTTATTCCATAAACACTGAAAAGAAAGCTGCTGTTTTTCTCAGACCAACACTCCTAGATTTAAGGGAAAAAAAAAAAAAAAGAAGGAACATGTCTTTGCTGAAAAATGACATATTTAGTAAATATTGTCCATGGTAATTTTTCCTTTGGGAGCACAACAGAAACATGTTTCAGATACTGTAACTACTGTATATTCAGAGTGTATGAGCACTGTATATTCAGAGTAGATGATAATCTCTGTAATGTTTCTTATGAAGCTCCTTGTGGAGTCTCAAATGTAATTTTAATGGTATCCTGG
Source organism: Agelaius phoeniceus (assembly GCF_051311805.1). Taxonomy (NCBI): domain Eukaryota; kingdom Metazoa; phylum Chordata; class Aves; order Passeriformes; family Icteridae; genus Agelaius; species Agelaius phoeniceus. The sequence goes on along the minus strand of NC_135269.1, from coordinate 48,508,931 downwards.
AGAAAAAAATAAAGAAGTTATAACACTCAAATTGGATTCCAGAGATAAGGTTAGTTACTGAGGGTACAATTTACATCAGCTGAATTTAGCTGTCTAACATGCCTGTATCTAATTTAGGCTCCCTTTGCAGTCCATCAAGGGAAGAATGCACCTCCAAAGGGAGAGCAATTCCACTCATTCTGACCACAGTTTTAGGACAGGATGAAGCCCCAATGACCAGAGAGGAAAAACAGTTAATAAGAATAGCAACCTGAATTCCAGGCAGGAAACACAGGGAAATGTATTGGATCTAGACTGATAGTGCATATTTGCACATAAAACCAGATTAATAAAATGGGAAGTTTTCAAACGTCTCTAGGGATTTCCCCCACATCTGCTGGAAATCACTGGAGATGGCTCCACACTGAATGTTTCAGTCTGAGTCTTCAAATCATCCCTGTATCTCTGTTCAGCGAATCCTGTAGCATATATGTAAATCTTCAAGCTTAAATCCCATTAACATCAAAGGGATGTAAGCATGCACTTAAATGTTTTGCTGAACTGGTACCCTTGGCCCCACTCCAGCAAAACATGTAAGCGTGTGCTTAACTTTAAGAACGTTAACCCTGTTAACTTCCATAGAGTTGATTTTCTACAGTTTCCTGAAGTAAAACACACATTTCAATGCTTTGCCAAGTCACTATCTTAATAAAGATGCAATGCCTGTATCTTATCAGCATTACAAGCCTCAGCTAAATTAGTCATACTTAAGCACAAAGGGTAGAGCTATGTATGCTGTGAGGAGAAGAAATCCATTAGGAATGCCTAACCAAATGGTAAATACTGAAAACTAAGTACATAAAAAATGGATTCCAAAATAATATAAACTGAATTAAAGCCTTGGTTCATCCAGGACTCAAGCACTTGATGTGCTTTAAGCACATTGCAGTTCATGCCTACATTTAGGCATGTGCTTAAGCACCATGATGGACTGGTCCATCAGTGTACACCTTCTCTTTTATATGTTAGCTGAAGTAAAATCCTCTGGCTTTTGTACATCACATTGCTTTGCCTAAGATATGAGACAAACTGCTCTAGTCTGATGCTTATATGTGCACAATAAATCCAGATATAAAAATCAATAGAAACATTTAAACCTGAAAGGCTGTAGAAGTGCCATTGGAAAAAGTCAAATGTTAAAAAAATGAATCTCACATAACTATGAGTTTCCTATAACAGCCAAAGAAATGTTCATGTGTATTCATATGCTTTTCACAGGAAAAAGCTTTGCTAAAATAAGTGGTACACAATTTTTAATGTATATTTCTAGATTTTTCACATTTACACATTGCTATGTAAATGACGTTTTATACTACTGTCTGCAGTATGCCACACAAGCAAGTTACTTTTTCTAAGATTTTGAATTTTATTGTAGTGTGATTCACTTAAAAATTAGGCAAATATAATATTATCAGTACAATGATTAATGATGTATGTATTTACAAAATAGTCACAGGGCTATGTTTTGTTTATGCACAATGGCACCCTGTTTGCTAAATATATCATAGGTTTATGTTACTGTAATGGTGCTTCCTTCCTTGGCTATTAATCTAAACTGCAAAGTACATGTATATTTAATAATCTTCAGAAAGTCTGTATGACTTATTTACATTTTCTATCCATCCTGCAGCTTTAAAGACCTTCTAATATTGGCCACCAATCCTATACCATCACAATGCTTTAATATATGCAAAAAAGATTAAACAACAGTATGAGATGAGTGAAATCAGGTCTCAAAATGCCAATAAGGATATTGTGCCCTTAAATTGATATTCTAAACCAAAGTTATTTTTCATCTTTGACAGTGCAGTGAACTGAACTCATCATATTTAAAATATTTGAAGAGGTGAATATCATATACTGATGTGTAATGGCATTTCTTCCAGTAATCTGAACATCAAACCATAAGAACAAAGAAAAAAACAGAAAAATGAGCAAATTGATCATAATAGCAGTTCCATATAAATAAATTTGGCATTTATTTGAGAAATTAGTTAATAGAAACTTACAATATGTTGGGTTATTTTTATCACTTGTAACATATGCTTAGAAACTGATAAATATTTATCTCCCTTTCATTACAATAAGTCAGAAGAAAAACTGCAATTTCTTCAGTTATATTTTTTCCGTCCATATGGCATGCTATAAGAAACATAATTTGTAGAAAAAATATTTTATTATTAACAGGAATCTGATAAAAAATAAAACTAGGGAAAATATGAAAATAAATTTGTAAAAACATCTGAAAGAAAAAAGCACATATGTTATAATATCATCATTTAAAATCTATGAAAAGAAATGTATTTTTAAAGACAAAGTTAATGCCTCCCTTTGAAATCCTCATGTTAAAATCAAAAACACTTTAATGGAAGACAGACATAGGTACTGTATGAAGAATTACAGCTTAGAAAATTAATAAAAATAGTATCTAAAACAGTATTAGTAAGATATGAAGCTCATTCATTAATGGTCTCTGTGATAATATATCACTGAAAATGTTGCATGAAGGACAGTCTTTGATAGGATTATGTACAGTATAATAGCAAGATATTGAAATTAAAATTCACTGAGAAGATACATCTTGTGAACTGAAGGGTAAGAAGATAATAATGGTAACATTAATAATAATAAATAACAAGTATAAAATGATTCACATAAATAGAATTTCCATCAGCTACCATTATTGTAATTATGAGAATGATAAAGTAATAATCTACAGTAAATAGCTAATTTTTTATTGATTCACTGTTTAATTTCTTTTTTTAAAGAGCTTTAGAATTGCTGTCAATAACAATAATGTGTACATGAAGAAAAGTTATGTAGAGAATAAATGATGAGAACAGTATTGTGTAATCCATTTCTAAAGAATATTTTGGAACTATTATTTGTGTTTTGGTGGATGAAAAGAAAAATTCTTAAAATAACTTCCCTACCTATTTAATGAGTGCTGTCAGTTTTCTTCAGCAGATAATTATTAGGGCTCCAGAGGCACATTGGGAAAATTTAGAAAGTTAAGTATCTGAAAGTTTAGAGGCTTTTTAATTGTGCCTCTCTGTAAGATGCCATCAATGGCATCTATGCAGGAAAAACAGGCTGTCTGACTCTACAGCAACCAACAGCAAAATTAGCACAAAAGGCAATGAAAAGGTCAATGCAGAGGCTGAATAGGAGAAATTCTAAGGAACTAACAGTAATGCTGAGGAAATATATTCTAGAGTTTAGCATACATGTCCCAAACAAACCTTCTGCATTGCAGCAAGGTGAAGCTCAAATGTTAGGACAGGCAGAAGAAAGACAGAACCTTATATGAGCAATTGAAGTGATGATGATCATACAGTACCATTGAATGTCCAATTTCAACTGCTATTGAATTCAAAGAAGAAGAGAGAATAGCTTGTGCTATTCCTTAAAAAAAGCTGAATAATGTAATCCCAAGAGAAGGACTACATTTTATTTCATAAAGATTTTCTCTTTAGTTTTTTAATATATTCATTGTCATATCAGTGTCTTTTGATAATTAATAATGTAGATGGCCTTTGATCAGCCCCATATGAGTATTTTTAGAGTCTGTTTTCTTTCAGATGAAGAGGGATATTGGATAATATCAACCTTCATTGTACACCATGATTTTACTTTTGCCTTGCATGTTGCTGTTTGAGTTTTGTGGGCTGCTGGTCAAGAAATCATTGCACATAGTTGAGTAAATTCATGTTATAAGAGAGTTCTTTTTGTAAGTAGCATCTGCCTCAAACTAAATATATTCTAATACTGAACAATATTGTTTTCACTATGTAATGCAGAACATATTTCAAATTTTTCCCTTTTCCTAAAGAGAAGAAGTAATTGGGGAAAAAAAAAGAAAGAAATGCCATGTTGACTATGAGAAAATAGCAGAAACCCAGTGTGCATCTCTCTCATTCTGACAGTTTAAATTTGTGTCCTTCTCATAATGGCACATGGCGATAGTGACATAAAGAACAGAGCAAACAATGACTGTTGCACTCCAGATGTTCAATGTCTTAATGAACCATGTTATGCCTCCGTGGTGGTGGATTCAAAAATCAGAAGTCTGGCTAAAAATCTGGCCATCATATTGTCATTATGTCAGTTAGATAGGAAACATATAAAAGGTTCCTACTTAAGTAGGAGAAACTGGCAATAATTTGAAATGTTTGATACTGTTGTAAGTGGAGTAAATGGACACCTCACCTGAGGGCAGATGTAAATGCTATCATATACATGTGGCAAAAAGCAAAATGTTCTTATTGGCATGACAAAAAACAACACAAAATATGTAGCAGTATTTTTTTTCTTTTTTCTTGAAGGAGAGTAGATATTGTCCCACTGTGTCCATTCCCAGAAGGGGACAGTTGGCACATGAGGCCAAGTGTGCAGAGAGAGAGAAAAGATCTGTCTTGCACAGATAAAAAGGGAAATGGGTACCTGGAATAAAAGGTGTGTGTCTGTACATATATATATATATATATATATATATATATATATATATATATATATATATATATATGTCTGTATGTAAGCAAGAACATATCAGAATGTCTATTTATATATGATATGATAGTAGTAAGAGAGGAACTTTGTGAAATTAGCAAGTTATATAATTAAAAACAATAAATAAAATTTTGGTTTTGAAAAAATGATCCATAGAAATCCTGAGGTATTTTTAGAGATGCACAGGATCAGATTAATTAGGTGAATTACAAAAAACACCAGTAGCATTGCAATGGATAAAACATTGCAAAAAACAGAAAATTCTATGTATGACTTTCAATGCACAAACCAACTACTGTTGAGACAGGCAATTCCCTTTGGGGAGTCATGTTCATTCTTCCTAACACTATTTGTTTGGAGCTTCTTGAACCTGTTAATACATGCAATATTAACCCCTCCTGGAAATTGGATTGCCAAAACCCTTGACTACTTTTCTTAGCCATTATTAATAGAACTAATATTATTTGTACAATGGTTTGGGTTGGAAGGGCGTGACCGTGGTCACAGGTGAAGTAAAGAGATGAGAATGTTGACTCCATGTTCAGAAGGCTTGATTTATTATTTTATGATATATATATTACATTATCACTATACTAAAAAGAAAAACAAGGACAGGTTTTCTCAGAAACTAGCTAAGCTAAGAATAGAAAAGAGAAGAATGATAACAAAGGCAGCTCTCTCAGACTCTGTCTGAGATAGCTCAGTCTTTGATTGGCCATTAATTATAAACATCCAAGATGGGCCAATCACAGGTGGACCTGTTGCATTCCACAGCAGCAGGTAACCATTGTTTACATTCTGTCTCTGAGGCCTCTTAGCTTCTCAGAAGGAAAAATCCTAAAGAAAGGATTTTTAGTGAAAAGATGTCTGCGACAGAAGGGCTCTTAAAGATCAGCTATTTCCAACCCCCCTACCAAAGACAGGGATACCTTCCCCTGGACCAGATTGCTCAGAGCCCCATCCAACCCGGCCCTGAACACTTCCAGGAATGGGACGGCCACAGCCTCCCTGGGCAACCTTTGCCAGTATCTCACCACCCTCACAGCGAGGAACTTCTTCCCAATGTCTAATCTACCCTTTAAAGCATTCCCCCTTGTCCTGTAATGACATGTCCTTGTAAAAAGTCCCTCACAGCTCTCTTGGGAGCCCTTTAGGTGCTGGAATGCTGCCCTAAGGTCTCCATGGAGCCTTCTCTTCTCCAGGCTGTACAACCCCAAATCTCTCATCGTGTTTTCATAGGAGAGGTACTCCAGCCCTTTGTAGCATCTTTGTAGCCATCCTTAGGAGCCAGTCCAACACATTCATGTATTAATATTTGCTTTGATTTCCGACAAACTTAAAAGAGAAGAATTTGAATCCAGCTCCTATTAGCTAGCATCCTTCTAAAATTTTTATTATAATTTTTAATCTCCTTTGAGGACATTTTCCTGAATTAAGGAATGTGGAGCTGTGACCTGTGTAAAAATCTCTGCCAGGTGACACTGATTGTCTGATAATATTGATTATTAAAGACTATAAGAATAATTGCTGCTTTCAAATATCCTGCAAATCATAAATGCCTATATGAGGGCTTTTACTAGGCAAGCTTCCAGAGTGGTTTTCCAGAATGTTATTTCCAAATGAAGAATTTTGATAAATTTGTTTCTTTCTGTCCTGAATTAAATTATCTTTAAAAGTTCAAGGGTGGTGATTCTTTACTTGAGTGGATTTTACCTTATTTTAAGGTAGGGCATTCACTTATGAAGTGGGAGGGAGTCCAAGGACTGGCAGTTTACTGCACCCAAAAGCTAATGGATGGAAAAAAATTAAGCATGAATAAGTATGCAAGATTATACACATTGTAAATGGGGCATGCAATTTTAAAATAAAAACCTAAAATTCTGCTGTTCAGATTATTGTTAATTAGATCATTTAAATCTATTAAAAAATAACTACTGAATTCAATCTGTTCCCTTTTCCATGCTTTATTTCTGTTGATGATTTCTTGTAAAAGTACAATGATCTCAGTTATATGATTGCTCTACCCTTTAGTCTCAATGCATTGTGTAAAATATAATGCAGTACAGATGTCAACCTAAGAACTAAATAGCTTATATTTCTTAAGAACCATGAAAAAATATTAACACTATAGAAACAATAGTTCAGTAATTACTTTTTGCTGTGAAGTGAGGTTAGGCATTTATCCTTATAGATCCCTAATACACTTAAAATCAGCACTGCCCCTGTGGTCCTTTTACCTTTGTTGATAAATGTATTGTACAGGATACCTTGTATGACCACTACAGTATTTGAGGTCATGCTAGGCTGTTAGCACAAATGGTGTGAACAATAGTTTATATGCCACTTAACTCCTTGGAAGAAACAGTTAACCTTGCCAGAGAGGACAGATCAGTCATGTATAGTTATTAAAGTCTAGAAGGTTTTGTTATGCTCTGAAATACTTTTACAGAACTACAATACTCTGGTATGAGCTTTACCAAGTAGGGGAGCAACGAAGTCAAGAATTATCTTTGCCACCTTTGAAAAGGATAGTAGAAGTTTTCTAAAAAAATATTTTACCAGAATTACTTTTGAAGCACACACAAATTTTGATATATTTAATCACTAGCATTTTTGAACAAGGCTAACCAGGTAGCAGTATATTAAGCTACTGTATTAAAACAAACTAAGTTTACAAAAATTAATTGTGAATTTGATGGCCTTGAAATGGATAGTCAACAAAAAACCTCTTAGATCTTCTTGACAACAGTTTTCCAAATAATGACGAAACATCATAAATGACATAGGTGAGCATCATAATTGAATTTTATTTAGCAAGCAATTAACTATAAAAATGCCTTCCAAAAAAATATCCTTTCCCAGAATTTCTCATGAATAGAAATGACAAAGTGAACAAAGAATAAAACACAGTAGGAGATTACTGAGGACTTATCAGGTATTCTACATACAGATGGCAATGATGCTGGTGTTAACACAGATGACCCAGTTTTATGACATAATGTTCTGCTTCTACATTGTTGTTTATTCCAGTGGATTGATTGTCAGATCCAACCAATTTTTGGCACTTTTAGAAAACACAAAGCTGAAGGCAGCCTCATCTATTTTTGGTTCAGGCATAGAAGCCTGTCAGCCCCTGTACCTGCATGTGTGTTTGTATGCATCCAAACCTCATTAACCACTATCAAAAATCTTTATATTTTAAGGGTTAATTCAGAATGTTAGTGTGGCTGTCTTAGTCTGGCCTGTATTTTCAATGCAGCACACTCACATTAGTCACTTCCTCTCCTCCAGCTCTGCTTTAACATCCCTATATGCAAATGAACAGGTGCTCCCTCAGGCAGGGTTTGAGGTTACAGAGGAGTGGTCTCCTCCCTTTGCCAACCAACCTGCCCATGCCACGTGCCTCATCCATGCTGCACTGCTTCCACCACTTCTTCCCAGACTGGACCTCTCTCTGATTCTGCCTGGACTGCTGATACCCAGCTCTACACCTGAGGTGGCAAAGACTCACTCAGCCTTGCGGGGCCTCTTTCCACTGGCACACTTATGTCCTGTGCAAGCATGGGAACTCTCACATGACATCAGCTTTCAAGTCTCTGAGCAGGAAACTCACCCATGTTCCAGGGTACATGGGAGCAAACACATTCCATAATGAGCATTTAGGGGAGAAAAAAACACTTCTAAGATTGTCTTCAAATACTCATCTTCATGGATGTATTTAATAGTCCATGTCCCTACTTTCCTACCATGAACTATTGCCTCACTAAGTAAGAATATTTACTATGTCTTCAAGAGAAGGACATGGAGAGCAGCAAGAACAGGAAGAAATCAGAGTGCTACCACTGCCTTTTAAAATCTCCTAACTAGCAAAATTAAACCATGTCTCTTTATTTATTTATTGCACTTGTAAAAAGATTAATGGGGATGTGATTCCTTCAGGCTTTTACATATAACCCCATCACACAAAGAACAAAATTACACAGTGCAGCAAACGATCTAAATTAGCTACATTTATTTAAATAAGTGCTGTGGAGGAAACAATAAATCAACAAGAATCCTCACAAAAATGTGTTTACAAAGTGTCTTATAATTTGTTTTAGCTAGGACACAGACTTCTAGCTCTTAGCTAAGCTTACTTCTAACAGTCTATTATCATATCAACAGTTAATGAGTGTTTGCTATAGAAAAGCATTTCTTAGTAAAAAAAGGACTACATGTAACTTTTGCCTTACTGTCCTTTAAGATATGGCTGGCAACTCTACAAGAAATAGATTTTCGTAACAAACATTTTGTTAAAGGCTACTAATAACTTGTGAGACAATCGAAATTAACTGACAGAGCTTTGTTAAATCAGAAAAAGTGATTACTTGAATGGTCATAATCATGCAATTATCTCATCTTCACCCTTTTTGAAGACTGTATCTATATCTACTCCTATATCGGGAGTGAGTAGGGGGAGCTCTAATGCTGAACCTGTGATGTATTCATAAATCAGTACTTTCAGAGCCTGTCATGGGCTCCATAATGAGGGTCATTATTCAGGCAGAGTGTCAAAACTACTATCAAAGGACCTTCTCAGAATCACAATCATTCTGTTTCTTGTTAAATAAGCAATGTAGTACACAAAAATGGCAAACAAGAAGCAGGTCAATTTGATACAGTATGAGGGCACAGAGACCTCTAGAGTAATTTACCCTGTGGGAATTCTGATGGTTTGTGAGATAAATTATATACACCCTCAGAAATGATTAATGGTAATAAAATACCAGGAATATTTTCAAAAAAAGTCCGTATGTACATATGGAAACTTCAGTAACAAAGAAGACATTTTCTAAAGCGGAACACTTAAAGAAAATTATTATTAGAACTGCAAGTAGCTCTCGGGAAAGCTACTAAATCTTATTACGAAGTTGGCAGCATTCTGTGGAAATGCTTTATTTCCATTTGCTGAAAGAGTTTTTTTTAAAAAAAACAACACCAAACCTAGAGCTTTTCTGAATTAAAAAGAAAGGAGATAAAGTTGCGGGCGAGGGGGGGGGGGAAGGAATGACAAATTGTAAAAGATTTACTGAGACAGGCTATTTTTGACTTAATTTTATCATAACCAATATGAGATACAAAAGGAATTATTAACAGAATATCATTGGAACATTTGACCACAATGGCAATATATGCAAATTATATATGCACTTATTGGTAAGTGATTAAAGGCTGTATTCAAATCACATAGCATAGGTGCCTACATTAGGCATTGGCATTACTTCCCTTCTTTCACTTTAGAGAACAAGAGTATAATAGCCCTACATGCGAAGTAGTCCGAATTGCTCATTCTCACTTGAACTAAAACATTACATTAGTAATGGGTAAATTAGGCACCAGTGAAGGCAGTCTAAATTCTGCCTCAAGATGACTTCTAGAAACAGTGGCCAATCATTTGGGGATTAATAGTCAACCTCTTCTGACACCAGTAAAGTGTCTCAGATTAGTCTTAAGCAAAAGCTCTTTATTTTCCCTTGTCTATTAGGGAACTGTGTTGAGTTTATGCATGATGTCTTTTCATAATATACACATCTATATATTATATATATGGATACACATATGTATGTATGTAATTCCACAGGTATAATCATACACAGCATAACTCTGAAACAGCAAAATATAGTAGGGCAGAAATTTCACTACAGTCTCTTCATGTAGCTCTTATTTGACTGGTCTGAGTCTTCTCCTAAGGCTTTGTTAAGAAACAGTAAAGTAGACCTGACCAGAATTTAGTGTGGTCCATGAAATTATGAAATTGTACAGTCACAGTCTTCAGAGATGGATGTCAAGAGGTCCATATCTACCTGCAGATCCTGATACACACACAGAACTGCTGACTTCAACAGGGCTTTTCTGCAAGTGTGAAGTTTCCAGAGAAATGCTACAATTGCACCTAATACCAATTGCAGACTCTGAGACTTTCAAGTGCTTTTCAAGATACCAAGAGCTTTTGAAACTATAATTGTCCTATTACTATTTTCCAATCTTAATCTCTTTTATTAAATATTTACAATGTAGTCTTATAGATTTTTGTATCCACATGCACACTTATATAGCATAACTTTATGATAAAGACTGATAACTTTTTTGTATCCCCTTCAAAGCAATAAATAAAGAGTGGGTCAGATATAAGTCTGCTTCTCTGCTTCTTTTCTCATATTACCCTTATTAAACAGCAAGGTGAGAAGTAGATTAAAACACAGTCCCCCTAAGTGCCTCACAAATCCCTCAGCTTCACTTTCCCACACTGAATTTTGTCTGACAACAAACCCTACCTTGTCTAGACTTATTTTTTAAGTAAATTTGTATCTGTGAAATAATCAAAAGCAAACCAATTATATTCAGGCATCTTTTTTTATCCATCTGTTTGGATATAACTGTCTATTTAATTGTGTTTGCATATGAAGCAATGTTCTATTGTATGCATAGGTACTCAATTATTTAGATTATACGTTTGAATAAACTGTGCAGTTAAAGGAGTACCCTTGTAATGCAGGACAATTACATTTTTCTAGCACAGTTTACACGTTATTAAACTAATATCAATTTGGACAACACAGCTGGATATAGGATTCTACCCTTCACCTATCAAAGTTCTTTTCTTTAAGGGTACATTTTACCCCTACAATTATCATCCATTGTTAGTCGTTTCAAATTATATCAAATTACGTAAAAAGGCTAGTGTGAATAAAGACTAAAAAAAAAAACATTTCACATTGAAGACTGTACATTTAAATGCAGGTTTTCCTAATGCAGCTATAAAAGTCCTGTATAGGTGCATAATAGGTCAGTATAAAAGGTGTCCACATGAAAAACACTGTCTGGCCAGTGTAAGAAAATAATATGATTTTCATACTGTGAAAGAGCAATTCACTGCATATGTCTTCTTCCTACCAATCAGGGATGACTATCACATTTTTCCAAAGGAGAAGACAACTACCTTTATGCTGAAAAAAAGCAAAAATCAAATAATATTAAACACTTAGAAATAAATATGTGCTTTTCAGTCCTTGAAATAAGTTTTCAGTGACTAATCATAAATGTTTATTCTGAGTGGAATAGTGGAAAAGAGATAGAGAGAGATGTAATAAAATAATCTCACAGTTTCAGTCTTCTGGGCATCTTTGTCTGCCTTGTACCTTGGAAAGGAATACTTTGCATGTGTACAAACTTGACTTTAAAACAAAGTCTGGTCTTTTGCATCTGTTACACACCTGTATGCCCAAAGGGGAAGAACAGGTATTTACAATGATATTCTATCAATGAAACCTTGCCGAGAATCTGGAGCTGCACAGTTTGTCTAGTTTGCACTTTTGCTAATGTTCTTCCCTGAGTACTCTTTCTGTTTTACCCTCTCTGATCATCGTTATTGTCAAATATTTTTCACCATCTTGTGATCAAAACAATTTTAATGATGCTGCTTCATATCATAGTACTATTCAATGGAAGGGAATGAATGGAAGTAAAATACCAATGCAGTCAGAAACTCTGTACAGTGAGAAAAGCTGGCTTAACCTCAGAATGCTACAGATTTGTATGTTGTAAGTTTTCTAAGGTGACAGAGACTGTATCATCTTTTCAATGAGGGTAGTTGTTCTGCCTAGAGTTGATGGTCACTTCAGCTGAGAGCAGCTGTTCACTGCTGCTGGATTCCATAGGGGAAGCTTAAAAGCCTAGAAAACTGTTTGCACTGGCTTTCAGGTGGATACCAGAAATCCAGACTAACAGGAGCAGTAAACTGCTTTGGAGACTGCATGATGATGCCAGAACAGGACAGATTTTTTCTAATACTGGGGGCAACCTGTGAAGTTACTGCATGAGCTGACAAAAATTGTGAGAAAACACATCCATCATTACATTAAGTATTTCTCAAGGAAGTTAGGAAGTGTCATCTGATCATTTCCCCATTTTCTCCAGCAAGATGTTGCTCAGGGTCCTATTGCTTGGGTATGGATCTGCTTGAAATTTCTTTTCTTTTTCTTTCTTTCTTTCTTTCTTTCTTTCTTTCTTTCTTTCTTTCTTTCTTTCTTTCTTTCTTTCTTTCTTTCTTTCTTTCTTTCTTTCTTTCTTTCTTTCTTTCTTTCTTTCTTTCTTTCTTTCTTTCTTTCTTTCTTTCTTTCTTTCTTTCTTTCTTTCTTTCTTTCTTTCTTTCTTTCTCTCTCTCTCTCTCTCTTTCTCTCTCTTTCTTTCCTTCCTTCCTTCCTTCCTTCCTTCCTTCCTTCCTTCCTTCCTTCCTTCCTTCCTTCCTTCCTTCGGACACTTCCTTCCTTCCGACACTTCCTTCCGACACTTCCTTCCGCCATTTCCTTCCTTCCTTCCACCACTTCCTTCCTTCCTTCTTTCTTTCTTTCTTTCTTTCTCTTTCTTTCCCTGCTGGTTCCACAGAAATCTGGATTTGCAGTTTCCTTACAGTCTATTTGGTAATGACTGGCTGCCAGCAGAGCACAGTTGGGGAAAGGCAAACTGTTGCTTGACCTGTGTTGGGAATACTGCACTGGAAGAAATGCTACAAAGGCCAGGCTGAGGTCTGGCTAAATCCACAGCAATACCCAGAGGCAGATTTTTGCTTGCTCATTTTGACTTGCTGCCATCCAGTGTGAAAACAGAAATACTTTGAAATCAGACTTGGATCTTGAATCACATTCATTTATCCATACAGTCATGCCAGGGGGTAAGGAAAGGAATCCCAGCAGTATCTTCCCAACTAAAAACCAGAATACAGCAGAACCAATAGGACCCTCAGGAGTTAGGGAAAACTACCTTTTATAACATAAACATATATTCACTGAGACCTTCAAAGTTATCATGGCTACTTTGGAATTAGGAGTGCAGAGCCCGCCCTCTGAGATATCTGACATGAAAAAGAGAGTGTTGAGTGAAGGGACCAAAACTTACAAAATTCCTCGCTGACTAGGGTGGTGGGAAAAACCATGGTTAGGAAACCTGGCACCAAATGCCTGGCCTTCTGAGATGGCTTTGCAAATATGGGAAAGTCTTGTGAGGAAGTAACATCACAATTATTATGTGTCACTGTAATATGGTTACTGATCCAATAATCTACCAGCTTTCAAAGGCTGAATAGCCTTTTGCTTCTTTTTCAAATCAGAAAGATCTATAAAATGGTGTGAAAATAACATACAATATATGGTCCTAAACAGGAGTATGAGCACACATATATATGAATTTTTGAAAATATTAGAAGTTTTAATGTTCTAAATGGGACTGAAAAATCAGTAATCACAACTGGCCACATATGGCTTATATACAATTTGATTTTCATTTAATAGTGCTTTGAAATATGCCTTGGTAAGTGGTGCCTTTTTTTTTTTTAAGCTATTGTTTCTTCTTTTTTGCCTTTATTTCTTTCAATTTTCAGTGTATTGACTATATATAATCATTTAAAACTTAAAGGCTTTCTTTCCCAGGTACCTCTGAGTTGTGGGTCCTATCTGAAAGATTTCTGAAGCAGATCTACACCTGGAACACTTTACAATCTCAGCTTCATCTCTCCTACAACCGAATAAAATAAAAATAAATATGCACACACTCTAATGAGTGAGGTGTGCTTGTTTGGTTAATATCCACAGTGCACAATTTTCCGTTTTGACAGAGTTTTACTTCAAAATTACCCTTGACTCATGCCAGTCATTCCACCACAACCCTTCAGACAGACACGTACTTTGCTCCCCCCAGGTCACTTGTAATTGGCCTCTTTTCCTTTGTGTTCAGTAACTTTCCAGTTTTCTGCAGGCCTGCTCACAACTGAATTGACACTGAAGAAAGAGCAGATAAAGGCAGACCTGAAGTCTGTGCAGAGGGTAGGCAGGGACCTGCATTTCTGAATACAAGTGGGTCAAAATATACATGCTCAGAAGCTGCTGAGAGACCTGATCCAGGGTATTATACTTCTCCCAAGGAGTTGCACTTTTTGAAATATATCAGAAACTCTACGACTGTGAGGAGAATCTGGAAACACTCTGTAAACCAGCTGTGATAAATTTTGCTTAGTTGGTACTTCAGATATATATGGGCAAAGATCTGCAGACAGGAATCCTGTTGTTTCTGAGACCTCTTCTGTGAGAGCTGCTGGCAACACCCCCAGCCATCACAGTACGCTGCCGACCTTTCTGCCAAAGGGCCTGTGCCACAGCTTGGAAATAGCTTAAAATCTCCAGATCTTCTGAGATGAACCTCCCCATCTGTGCTCCCCCCACCTTCCAGACACATACATTGTGCCTTTTTTTTTTTTACATGCAACGGGAGGATATGGACTTCAGGGATCTATTCATGAATAACTTATACAATGTTTACATGAGGATTTTTAGGTAGTTTGCTTAGAAACGTTTTGAATTGGCTGTATGAAATTGCTATTCACTGTAATGAGGTTTTCTGAGTGAAAAAGGACACTGCAACATATTGGGTTCTGCAGTCTGAAGGACTAGCTGAACAGCAACAATTAAGCATGGGTGCAGCAGAACTGGGCAGGAAAAATTGCTAGGAAGAATCTGAAGTCATATGGGAAGCTTGCACAAAGTGGGATATACTGTTATTCATTGCTAATTGTCCAAATGCCTTGGGTGCTGGTTATTTCTTCTAAATTCATTATGAATGTGATTAAAAAGTCAGTCAGCAAAGAATGAAAAAAGTTCAGACCCAAATGCTACAATTATAACAAAACAGAAAACATACTCAAAGACACATAATTGAATCTTATCTTTCCTTTTGTCAGTGAACTTTCTGGTACAGTGACCGTGTCCTCTCCATTTTTTCTTACCTGTGATCACCCTTATGATCCCCAGAAGGCAATAAATTCAAAAACAGCAAACCCATGAACTATCTTTTCCCTGTCTTTATTTTTTCTGAGCCACAATATTTTTTTTCTATCTTGTCTTTTTTTGTTTATTTGTTTATTTTATTTTTCACTTCCCACAATTTCCATTCCATCCACCACAAGAAGTGAGGTGAGCAGAGAGGGGACAGCTGTGGGTGAGGTTTAGATAGCCAGAAGGCACAGCACAATACCTGCTGTGTCAGTAGTTTTGCCATAGAAGGCAGTAAGGTACTTCATGAACACTACCTGTCAAGAGGTGAACAGGAGAGCTGCAAGAGCTAAACCTATTTGCAAATAGAAATCATAAAGGCTGCAGAAAGCAAATTTTTATTTTCTTGTCTTCTTTTAGGCACTTACCCTAAGTTCCTAAAAGAAAGATACCTAAAAGTGGTATCAAAAAATAGATATAACCAAATCTCCCTCCAATATCCATCCTACCAAAAGTAGCTATAATGAGAAATGTCACTTCTCCTTTTTTCCCTGGTTTGGTTTTGTAAAGGCAGCTTAGAAAACTGCTATGCACTCCAGAAATCTTGGGTAATCTTGTAAATTTTGATAAACATGCTCTGCACACAGTTGAACTTCTTACCTGTCAGTGAACACCATGTTCTCAAACATCCTTCATTTTGGTTGAAAAACAAAAAAATTGCTGCCTGTATTTTATAAAATACAGCATTGATCAATGAGAGAAAAAAAAAAAAGAGAAAAAAGAATATATGCAGAATAAAAACTATGAATAGTCTAAATATACTGTGTATCCATAAGCTTTTGGGGAGCAGGCTGGAGAAACTCTGTTAAAAAGAGCTCAGAAAATCCAGAAGTTGAAATTCTCAGGGACTGTGATAGCAATGAAAAAAATAAGAAAGAAAAGCTTTTAGTGAAAATAAGATGCCTTAACGATTCTGTGTTCAGTTTGCTTTGAGTCCTGAGCCAATCTGAAGTCCAAGCAGAAAGGCTATAAATTCAGACAAGAATTAGAAACAGCTCTTTGGACTCTGCAGAGAACTGAAATAGGACCAAGATGTGTGTCTGCTATGAATACCTGTGCCCCCTTGGAAATGATCTTAACATTTGCTATTTAGCCAGGAGTTGAAAAGACTAGTCAACTATTTATTTGAAGGCTGGAATGCTACTAACTAAAAATATCTCCAGACTCTTGTTTGCCAACAAGCCTCTGCAATGGTGCCATTCACTGCAGCTCTCCAAACTCCAGTGTCACACACGTGTGTGTGTGTGTGTGTTGGAGCACTGCTAGACAAATACAGAGCCTGTCTGAAAGAGAACCACAGGGGGAAGGCCTCACACCTGTGTTCTAAAAAAACAAAGTATATTAATAATTTTATTTATTTATATGATGAAAAGCAACAATGTGAGGAAAGCTTGTCTAAAGAACATTTATAGGTTTGCTACCTAGTTTTTCTTTAGTTGTTTTCTGAAAAACACATTTAAAGCTATAGAAAAAATTGCTCAGTTAAACACTATTTGTTAACAAATGCCATGATATTTTACTTTGATACTGTTGCAAATACATTGAAAATATTTATCCCTAAAACAATAGATCTGGGATTTAGCTTTTATAATTTTCTGGAAAATGTCCTAAGGACATGGTACTTTGACTAATTTTTCAAAGAAATTTTGTGATATAGGAAAAAAAACCACCTGTTAGTGACTGAAAAAAATCTTCCTCAACATTCCCTGCTATTACAACAGCAGAAAGTGGAGCAAAAGTACTGAAGTGAATTGCTGTGTATCATAAACTGGAACAAACTTCTGTCACCACAGCAAAAGTTCTGTCCAGTTTACATGTTTATTGATACATGTGAGAACAGTGTTATAATTTTGAACTATAATAATTACTACTACTACTAATAATAATAATAATCCAAGATAAAAACACCCCCAAACCCCCAAACTCTAGAAACCAGAATTTTTTCATTTGCTTTGCGGAAGGGAAGGGAAGGGAAGGGAAGGGAAGGGAAGGGAAGGGAAGGGAAGGGAAGGGAAGGGAAGGGAAGGGAAGGGAAGGGAAGGGAAGGGAAGGGAAGGGAAGGGAAGGATTTCTTGAAGTACACTTGAAGTGTGTCTGAGCCCTGCCAATTTTGAATTAATACTGAAGCAGTCTATAATGTCCAATATCTGCTTGAAAACTCATATTTTCCTTCTCTTTCTTTACTATAGGTGTATCTAATGTAGGTATTCTTGCATATCTTCTCATGAAGTTCAATCACAAATGAAAGAAAGGGGATATAGCCTGTGAAAGTTGCAAAGGCATCATTGAAATCCAGACCATCTCATTGGCTTTGCAATGATCCAGTTCAGAAAGAAAAGTGCCAAATCTGATGTCAGCAGCCACCCATATGGCAAAGGACAACTAAAATCCCCCAAATCCCCATAAATAGCTTACCAAATGCTATTTTTAACGTGAAGGTGAAGGGCACACTCTGAGAGAAACATTCTCTTCATCAGACACAAGGCTGCTAACAAAGCTGTCACCTCCACCCCTCCCACAGCCTCCAGTGTCACCACTTGCAGCTCCAGTGCCAGCACATTCAGCGCCTCAATAGTCTCTGATACTGCCCTCCCCATCAGCAGCACAGATGAATTTCTCACTATTACTGCTCCTGATGCAGGCCTCTCCAGCAGCCCTTTTAAACACCTCTGAGCCTCTCCTTCTCTCTCTCTCACATTGAAACATTTCAGCTGACAGTCTATTTTTTAAACACTCAAGTGCTGGTTTTTAAAGTATTTGATGTCTCTAGCATTTCAGCCCCTTCCTTCACACCTTCTGCTCATAGGGCCAAGTGAAATGTGAGGAATTTCTTTTGGTTTCAAAAAATATAACCTTTGTTTTCTTTTCAGAAGAATTCACTTCGTGCCCATGTTTAGCTGAAGCACAATGAAAGAAAAATAAATTTTGTACAATATTATCAGAAAATATTAACACAGTGAATACAGTGAATTGCTAAAAGACAAAGGATTTATCAGTAAAATATCTTTAATTTGTGAAAACTGGAAATTTGCCAGAATGGCTTGCTTGTTAATTTAACCATGGAAAATAGACCTTAAAATGCTGTTTGTGAGATTTCCACCAACATCAGAGACATTTTTTCTCTTATTAATCTGCATGTATTTTAAAGTCAGAAAATCATCATAAAAAATAATTATTATTTTTCAGCTCAAAAATATGAACATTGCCCTTCTTAATGAATATTAAATCTGCTGTACAGTTTTTCTCATGATCTGTAGAACTGTTGAATAACAGGGAGAATAAACAAGGCTGGAATTAAGTGGGAAGAACTAAATATACATTCTGCTTCACTAGCTGTTTACATAAAGTGGTCATTTCTGTCTTGTTTGTAAAAGCTGATCACAAACACAAAAAACCTCACTTTGTGCACATCTTCAGAATGAATTATGCACTCCCCTAATGGGCATACGAAGTAGGAAAACAAGGTGCCATCATTAATTTGGAACACAATAAGTTCAGGGAAATTCATCTGTCCTAGTAAACTGAAAATCCTTGCAAACCCTGTATTAAATGTCAAAACCTGCTACCCAATAAGGCAAATGTGTATCTGGATTTTGTTCTCTGTGCCCAGCAGATTATACTTTGGTGTGAATAACAATATTTTTTAGCAATTAAAATATATTCATTTGTTCAGCAGTTTGTTGAGTTCATGTCACTTTGCAAGAAGACATGCTGTCTTTTAGAAGTTATCTCTGGAGCTTAAAGATGATACCTAGATTTCTGTGTAATTACTGGGAAGCATCAGAGCTTCTGTTTCAGGCTCTATCTAGATTCAGGAATCTACATTGGTGATCTTTATTGATATCACACTCAGAAGAATTTGAAGATGTGTTTTAAGTCTGTGGATAGGACTTTTAATTAATTTTCAAGGAAAAAAAAACACCTAAAATTCTCCATAATACTTGGTGGTTCAGAATACCTTTTAAAGTCAGGCAATTTTAAGCTATTTCAATCTGGGCCACCATAATAATTAATAGTTTCTAAATGCCTTTAACACTGAATTGAGTAAGTCATTCAGTCTGATAATATATGACAAAGGTCACAAATTTGACCTTACCTATTTAGGAAGAAAGGATCCCCAAGGGAAAGAAGAGGCAAAGTATCATCCATCTTACTCCTTCCTTCACTGGACTCAGCTGTTCTCAGCAAAACCTAGGGCACAAGTTCTTATTTCTGCAAAAAGCAGACTATGGTAATATTATATAATTATATATAATATAATAACAACAATAAGAACAATAGCAACAACAGCAACAACAACAAAAACAAACAAACATAATAAGAATAATTATAATAATAATTTATATTATATGATAATGATATATTATTATATATTACATGGTCATAATTATATAATCATATCATTGTAGTCTCTTAGAAGTATAGGGCTTTTTTTTAACTATGCCTTGAACTCTTTTATTTATTCCTTTAATACAATATGCAGTCATTTGAGTTCATCCATCTTCTTTTTAGGACTTAGCTACACTTTTTATTTGGAGTGCTTTGATTAAAACTGATGACTTTTATGCTTTATGTGTAATGGCAAAAATTTTACAATAAGAAAGCACCAAGTCTGAAACCTGAAGTCTCATTTGTCTTTGACTAGTAGAAGTGCAACACAGAAAGAAAGATTCCAAGACTGGATGAGAATAGAAGAAAGGAACATGGAAGAGAGTAGGTGTTGCTGAAGTAAAGAAAATAGTAAATTCCTGAGACACACTTAATTGGACAATTCAGAGTAACACTGGAAATTCTACAATTTTTTTACAAGCCACAATTAATGCTATCACTTTATAGAGGTAAATGTAAAACTTTATTACATCCTGACATTCTGAATTGGTTATAGACAGCACTGATAGTCAGCAAACGCAGCCTCAGAACACCTCTATAACGCAGAAAATGGTGCTCTCCATCTGGGATATTTCAAGCTGGCCTGTTGCACCTGTAAAAAGTAATGTGCAAAACAGCACTGTGGTTTGTAAGGTTCTGCTGTCTTGACACACTATGACATGACTTTGTCATGAGTTCTTAAAAATAAGCTGCATTTTCAAATTGAATGGGGGGGATCAATTACTTCTGTAACTTTGGTTATTTCCTCAAGGTATGTACATGTGTACACAGCCCTTGCACTGTGCACCCACTACACCAATGTCTCACTGGAATCTATTGCTCAAATGTTGCTCTCCATCTCTTTTGTTTGATCTGAGGTTCTTCAAATCTCACACTCAGAAGAAAGTCATGTAAGATTTCAAATGAACACGATCTGTTTATGTGAAGAACCAATATTCCTGTTCCTTATGGGGTAGGAACACAGCAAAGCAGTCCTGTATATTCAGCAGTCCTTCTAGCAGAAGAAACAGTGATAACAGGGCAAAGTCAGACTTTTCTGAGTGTGTCTTGACATCCAGTTGTGCCAACTAACTCACTTCTGGCCTCAAATGTTATTTTTACCCAAGTCCCACTTTCCACTCTTCTGTATTTGATCTGATGCTTGAAATGAGGACAAAGAAGTCCAGCTTACATTAAAGTCACTAAGATTGTGTCCTTTTAAAAAGGCTGATGCTGCAGCAGCAAAGACACAATACCACAAAGTAGGCTACTGATGCCAATTTACCATTCCCTTTCTTTTCTACATCAATTGTAGTTGGACCAATCTCCCTAGTGTTGCCTAAAGGCACCTTCACATTACCACAGAGTACCACCCACGCTCTCTCCAGGAGATTGTGACTGATTTCCTTCTTGTTCATTGCCTGTTCACTGTGCACACAGATTTTTGACAGCCTGTCTTAGATGGGCTTCTAATTTGGCCCAGTTCTATGTTACAGCCTGCTGGCCCATGAACCTCTGCTTCACTGTTGTTCTTACAATCCTTCCATGACTGCTTCATGGCTTGTCCCTTGTGCTCTCCTCATTCTCAAATCTTTATGTTCTTCACCATGTCTCAGAACCCAGGCTTACAAGAAATAATATCTATTCCAAATATGGTTCCTACACTATCAGCAACACTCCTTGCAAGCTAAGTTACACCCAAACAAATCGCTTTACAGGATCAAGGCACTAATTTTTAACTGAATGCCTACCAAATGTACACCCTTCCCCATTTCTCTGAGGGGACTGATTCACCTTTGTAACTCCTCCTGTTATGGGCTTTCATTTACCATTCTGACATAATCTAGTGCCTCACTGCATGTTGCTGATGTTTTTGTCAATGTGAAGAATGCGGTGCAATTGTTGCAGAAATTGTCTAAGAAACAGAGACCTTAATATGTACCATCTGTTTTACAAAAAAAAAGCTCAATGTGGTAATGCATTTGCAATACCAGAAGCAATATCTCTAAGACATGAAATGAACATATGCTGTCTAAGAGCCTTCAGGCTGACATTGAAAAAGAGAAAAGATAGTACTTCAAGGCAAATATTGTCCCAATAGAAAGACTGCCAGAACCAATATGGCTCAGTCTGTTGACAGGTCTCTGGTGAACAACATCTTATAAAGACATGCACATTGCTATGGGTTGTACAGCTCTATGCCCCATTTTTTCAGCTTGGGAAAAAAAGTAGAGAACACCTTCACTGTCACACTGGCTATTCTCCTGTTTCAGATCAACAGATGTTGTCAGATGAAGACATCCTATCCATTATTCTTTGATTAACTGTTGGTTTTTGTTTTTTTTTTTTTTAATCAAGGCAATGAAACTCGCACTAGCTTATTGTACTGGGTTAAGTAAGCAGCCTGTTCAAAAGGAAAGGACTGAAAGTAGACTCTGCTTTCTACTGTATTTTTTTTCATTCTTAAATTAATACATTTTATGCATGAAGATGTCTTTGATTCTGAAGTTAAAATGGCATTGAAGCTACAATAGATAGTAATGAATTTTATACATACTAGAAGATACAGTAATTTTATTTTAAAGTCTGTTATCCTTAAAGGAAAGGATCTCAGTTATTGTCCTGTCAGCCACAGTTAATACCAATATAATCTAAAACCTGTATTCTTTTCATAGAAGACATAAACAAAAAATGCTATGTTATAAAATGGCTCTTTGGGTGATTTTTTATCTTCCATTATATATTAGAAAAAAATAATTAATTGATAAGTCACCTCCGCTAATTTTAGCTCAGACATATTCTCTGAATTCAAATCTCTGAATTCCAAAACCATTTTGGTTCAGGGGGCTTGGGAATAGGTTAGGCATTTGTTAAATATTTTATACAGTTAACTTTGGGTTTGCAAACTATTCTAGAAAAATGGGTGGGGGAGAGGGGTGAATCTATTGGAACTGATACATTCTATATATGAATTTGATGTTTCTGTAATCATATCAATGCCTTTTTTTAATGTAAAGGGCTCTAGCCAGATCTATTTAGAGTTACTACCAGGGTTCTTTCAGCAGTGGTTACTGAAAAATATAGTTTCAGGAAGCATCCTGTTTCTTCTGCTTAGACTATTCAGGGGTATTTAAAGATATCACTTGGTATGTGCATTAATTAGATGATCAAATTTTGAGGGTTTTGGTGTTACTACCTATGTCATAAAAGTTATACCATCTTAAAAGTGAAGGAACACAATGATAACATGGACCTGTGTTTGTAGATCTAGAACATATGTGATGGAATTTAATGGCATCACACCTAAAGATTTCTGCAACCATATTAAATTATTTCAGGCAAATGAGGATTCAGGAAATCCACAGCACTTCTTCTGTGGATTTTATTAGATCCACAGGAGGGAGTCTTTCTGCTATAGATTGTAAATGCTACAATCATGCTAAAGGAGCTTGTAAACAGTGCTTGAGGAAGCTGCCATTCTTTAGATCTCAGAAACTCTGCAGGAGGTAGCTCTTCCACTACAGATCTTAGAAGCACAGGCTATTCTAAGTACAGTATAATTCTAATTAACTACACCATCAATTATGTCAAACAAGGGCACAATCACTGACCTTTCACTAAAGGCAAAGCCATCAAAGCAGGTTTTTTTAAACTGTGTAAGGGAGAAGAACCAAAGGAAGACCTCATATCACCATCTCTGGAGACTGTGATAGATACAGACATCATAGCAGTGGAGGAACCTGCCCGCTTCCTGGCTGTTTCTCTGTCATGTGGTAAATAGTGTGCTCTGTAATTGGAGGCTTCTTCCTCACAAATCTGTCTTAAGTTCTGCACATTCAAAACATGAATAATCTCAAGACCAACATAGACAGTTTGTTCTATAAGGCTTTTCTTTCTATAATCAGAAAAATAAACTAGTTTCAGATAGAAGCTCTTTTTGAAAATGCAACTTTCAACTAAAAGCTGGAGAAAGCAAAACAAAACTATAGAAAACAGTATTTGTTAACAAAAGAAATAAGAGCAAAAGCTTTGTTGCTCACCTTAGTCACAGCAATAGTAAATAAAATTATTATTACTTGCATGATGTAGGTATAAAAAAGCTACAGATAAGCAAACATAATAGTTAACGTTAAAAACTGGGCCAAGTTAAATACTGCTGTGGCACCTTTTGACACTATTTCAAGACCCATAACATTTAGCACACTTTAAAATACTGAAACAATTATTCCAGCTTCAATAATTAGTAAATTCACTCTGGAAGAGCCTAACTCTTCCAATCGCCTCTAGGGAAGCCTAGATGATTTGTTTAACCTGGATGTCTGCCTTTTAAACCGCTAAAGTAAGATAAAATGAATGATTGTTTGCACTGTGAGGAAGAGGCACAAGGCTTAAGCAAGCTTCACTGATCTTCACCTTTGTCTTCCTCTATCTCATTCCCATAAATATCTGCTTTTCTGACTTCTATATCTATATTTTTAAAAAGAGTGGAGAATACTTTCTGTTTCTCAGAGAGTTTGATACCATCTTATCCACTGCTTTGCCAAAATCTCATATTGCCCAACATAGTACAATCGCTGCTCTGAAATGCTTGAGTCTTGAACTCTAAATTTCATTATCACAAATAACCACCACGTGCCTTTCATTTTAAGTAGAACTAAGACTGTATGTGTGTGAGTCTGTTAGACTCAGAGAAAAGTAGGTTTTCTTTGGAAATATAAACAGGAGCTAAAAAAAGACAAAAAGTACAAATAATTAATAAATAAAGTAATAAATACATTTTAAAAAGAGAAGAAAGACTAGCATGAGAAAATAAAAAAGCACAAATAGAGGAGGGGCAGACACTGATCTCTTCTCTCTGGTGCCCAGTGACAGGATGCGAGGGAAAGGCCTGAAGTTGAGTCAGAGGAGGTTTAGGTTGATATTTGAAAAGGATTCTTCACCCAGAAGGTGTTTGGGCACTGGAACAGGCTCCTCAGGGAAGTGGTCACAGCACCAGCCTGACAGAGTTCAAGAAGCATTTGGAAAATGCTCTCAGGTACATGGTGTGACTCTTGGGGATGGTGCTGTGCAGGCCAGGAACTGGACTTGATGGTCCTTGTGGGTCCCTTCCCACTCAGTTGACTCTGTGATTCTGTGAAAATTAGGTTTTCTTTGGAAATCTAGAACAGGAGTTAAAACGAGCCAGAAAGTAGAAATAATATATATATACATATAACTTTTTGAAAAGGAAAGGTTAGCATGAGAAAATAAGAAAGAGGGCACAAGATAGAAGGATGCCTGTCTATCTAGACACCTCTTTAAACAAGGGAAAATAATAAGCAATTTGATGGCAAACATTCCTTTTTACTAGTGGCTCGTAGATAGGAGTCTTTCCAGGAGAAAAAGACCAAATGTGCAGATATATTACTTATGAACCTGTAAATGCTGAGTAATTGCATCCCTAGAAGTAGGACAGGTGTTCTTTTGATCTAAAAGGAGCATCCACGCTTACTGTTATGTGAGAAATATATTCCTGACAGACACAGTGAACACATTGCAGTGCTGGGGGAGATTGATTAGCATAATTTAAAGGAAAAGCCCTTCCAAACAGTATTCTTGATATTGACAGCTAAAACTTTCTCTTAGGTTACACAGGGAAGAGTAGAAATTAATAAATGTATTGCAGAGAAAGAAGCATGTATATAATCTGTAGTCTGGATTAACTAGAAATATTAATATAAAAATAGAATTTATTAGGTATTGCTTTGATTGAGCAGATAAAGTTTAAGAATCTGTTCACCCTTCCACTAGTATTCCATGATCCAGCATAAGAGGAAGAAAAATGGCATAAATGAAAACGACGGATGCCTCATCAGATTTACAGTTGTGCTTTACATTGGTCTCTATTTTGTATGTTGTCATCATTCAGTGATTCTAATATACTTCAATGAATTATTTGAAGCTAAGGAATATCAGAACAATTCCTTAGTTAAAAGTTGACTCTTGTACTTCCATTTTTCTTCCCTACCTCTGTCCCCACTGCTGTTATGGCAAAAGAAAAAGAAAAAAAGAAAAAGAAAAAGAAAAAGAAAAAGAAAAAGAAAAAGAAAAAGAAAAAGAAAAAGAAAAAGAAAAAGAAAAAGAAAAAGAAAAAGAAAAAGAAAAAGAAAAAGAAAAAGAAAAAGAAAAAGAAAAAGGGTGTATGGGTTTTAAGTTAAAAAGGGATTGTCTAAGAAAACACACAACTGAATTTTTTTTTCTAATGTGAAACCTCCAGTTTGAAGATAATTTTCTTCAGATTTTCCTGTGATGAACTGAACTCTAGTTCTTAAACATCTGACTTTTATTATTTTTGATAATGATCACTGCTGAGTCTGTAGGAAGATTTAGATCAACTGAGACAGCAAGCAAAACCTGAACCTTGAACTTCTCCTCCAGCCTCCTTCAAGATGTGCTACCTAGTAGGTTTTATAAAATAGCTCATTTTGAAGTAATTTTGGTTTTGCTTTCCCCATTCAAGAATAGCTAAAGAAAAATGAATTATGTTGTTTCTGAAGGTAGTTCACACATCCCTATTTATTGTATCTGGCCAGAATACAGTAGCTGATATTCGTTCCATCACTGAGTACATGTGACTGGTACAATGAACTGTAGTGGGTCAAATAGTGATGACTAATAACCCTAATAAGACTTATTCTATGTTGAAGCTAACAAATCCTTTATCAGTACTTCAACCATTCTGCTTACGTGGCCTCATTGTTCAGATTATGCTTTTCATCTATGGGAACTAATCCCTTTCATATACAATTTTAGCAAGAAGCTTATAAAATGTGTATTAAAGCATATTGACTTGTCCAACAATAAAAAGTACAATTAGGCTTCCAACACAGAGCATTACTAATTTGCATAAAAACCTCTCTAACCCATTCCTTTTACTGCATAATATAACCAAGAGGTTACATTCTGTACCACGCACCAGTAATTTACTGCAAAATCAGTAGATAGCTGTACCTGTGTAATAGTGTTCACTTTCTTTGTGCAAATCTTTTAAAAGTGAATTGACATGCCGAATGTATCAATAGGAAATAATATAAAAGATCATTACACTGAATGACCAAGTACAATGGGTTCCTTTGATAATATCCCATAATGCAATAACTCAAGACTTACTTATTGAGAGTACCTATCCTGATAGAGTCATAGGTAGGGTCACACTATATACTCAGTTTTATCATACTTTGCAGTAGCCAGAGCTCATTTTCATAATGTACTATTTAAGCAAGAATCTTATAAGAACTGTAGAAGAGTAATAATGACCAGTCTATGCATAAAAATGTATAAATAGTTAGACTACCAACACTAAGAATTTCCATCTAAGAAGATTACGTAATATCCCTTTTGCAAAATCTCTCATTTCCATAACCAAATAGGTGCTATTGTCTATCCACTTTCCAAGTACTACAAGTCTTTGTAGCACTACAGGAATTTCTCTTTAGTGTGTACTCTGGAACATATTAAATGAGATTTCAAAAGTACATGCCAATTAGTAAATAATAGTAAGACATGATTCATATGGGGTTTAGACTGCCTAGAAGTAGCTGAAAGAAAATCAAAAGAACATACTGCTTGTCATTAAGTGCTTTTACCTACAGAGAGCACAGAAATTCCTCATGGCTAGAGATGATTAGCCTTCTCTTCACTTGCTTAATAAAGAACAGTATTTCCTTACCAAGGTAACACAAGCTGACATTGCCTCAGGTCACTGCAGGGCATGTCATATCATGTAACACAACATAAACTGATGTAACCTGATCCAACAGGCCATGTGCCTGTTGCTTATTTGTAGAAAATATGACTTTTTTTGGAAGAGATGACATGACACCACACACAAAACCCATGTTAATTCTACCTTTTAGTCCAAAGACTTCTGTGTTCACAATTAACCTGGCGTTTAAGTCCAAATCATGAGGAATAGCAACAATTTTCTCTTCAATTATTCTGTGTTGCCTATACCAAAAAGGTAATTTCTGAAGCTACCTTTCAGACTGACTACCTTTAATCAGCAAAGGGTAAGTTTACAGAAAGTGAAAATATGCCCTGTGAAATGACCCTACCCAAAAACAACAAAGAAAGATCTAAACTCATCAAGATGTTATGACCACTACTCCCTCCATTTTTCCAGTTCTCAGAAACATGTCAGTTTGTTTATGTTAAGATCAGAACAATCCTTCATGATGATAGATATGATTATTGCTGAGACATATTATTATTGCATAATGTATTATTTTTAAAAGAATGATAGTGAATTGCAGTCTAAATTTTAAATGTAATTATTTTTTCTTTATTAAGACAGAGAAAAACTAATCTATAACAAAACCTTAAAATTGACATGCTGCCAAACAAATGATCACTTTTTAAAATATCTAATCTGAGCTGTCAGCATAAAGTGATTTTATTTAAAAATCCCAAAACCATACATCTAAGTAACTTAAGGCATTACTTTTGAAACCTTAATCCTATTGAACTCTTTGCTGAAATAAACATTAAGAGCTAAGGAAAATATTTTTATAAATTAATTGTAAGAGAAAAATAAACCAACATTACTCCAAATTAACAAGAATCCTAATTAAATTTTAACAGTGTTTGAAAGGTCTGCTGTGCTAATTAGATAAAGTTGTATAAATTTCTCTCACATTCACACATGATGAAGCACCAAATATAATATAGAGAAACTAATCTCAACCATTGAGTAAGTATGTGCTCTTCAGCCGGTTGATTTTTACTATGTCACACAAAACCCAAAAAGTTTAGTCAAGAAAGAAAGAACAAAAGAAAGCTAGATGCTGCCTTTTTGTAAGGGTGTTAGTTTGCCAACATATCAAAGAAACAAGAATTTTCTTGTTTCACAGTCCCCTTGTTTTACAGTCATTTCAGATGTCTTTTTAATTTCTTTCTTTCTCTCTTTCTTTCATTCTTCCATTCATTTTTTCTTCCTTTTCACTGTCAAATGCCTGTTTGGGAACTGTTGTTATTACAAACAACTATGCAGGATCCTCAAGTTCAAGATCTATAATGTTTGTTCATTTGTTCCATATTTTTAAAATCCATATTTTTACAGTTTTTTTCAGCAATCTCTTTTTATATGCACATTATATATATTTATGCAAGCATTGTAAATTAAATAAAGAACACCTATAAAATAATATTTTACAGAAACAGAGATTCCCAGGAGCAGAAAACTCTTGTTGGGTATCTAAAATCCATTCTTTTAATCTGTAATTCTTTGCCTTGGCAAGCAGGAGTGAGATAAGAAGAGGTATAAAATTAGAGGGCAGTTTTTAAAAAGTATGGGTCTTTTTCAGCCCCACAGTGTTTTCAAAAATCAGTGCTTAAAAATATGAGAACAATTGAATGCTTTTTATATTTGAAGCAAATTCCAATCACTGTATCTGAACAGCTAATTTGATAAATTTGTGATCTGGGTCTGAACTTTGCATCCTAGGCATGTTTAGTTTAGAAACATTAAATTAGTTTTAATCCTCAGCAGTGAAAACCTGCCACCATTCTGTGCTGGTAGTGATATACAAAGGCATGAGCAATACAATCACCTCAGAGGAAATGTTGCTTTACTATTTCCCCTCAGTTTGACCCTTGCTAGCATGCATGAATCAAATCAAGAGCTTGAAGATTTTGCAAACCTGGATTAACATATTTGCAAAGCTCAGTTGGATTTTCACATAGAAAGCAGATATGGAAAGAAAAACTCTTTGTTGTTTATGGAAAGCCTGATAAACATGTGGTCAACACCTGGATTTTAAAGGGATTCTATTCCTTGATCAATAAAAGTACAATAGACAGCTTCTGAGAATACAAATAATAAAACAAGGTGATAGCAACAAAAAGGGCTGCCACATGCCACAAAAAACCTTTTTTCTTTACCTCTTTGAATTTGTCTAATGACAATGAATCAACTTTTAAAAACAAAAATAACAGAGTAAAAAAGAAAAATCCTTTCAAAATATGCATTAAAATATGGGAACATATATATCATAAGGCATATGGTTTCCTAATAAATTTTTTACTGTGAAAAATCCTTTTGGTGAATGCATTTCCATATGACAGTGTTTTGCATCCTGGAAATACCAGATGAAACTGCTGTATGCAAATGATATAAAATTAATGTCCAGTTTCTGTACATCCCACTGACCTCTGCAGGGTTAATGAGAAAAAATTTTGTCCTTTAAGCATAAAATATTGCTTTTTAATACAGACAAATATATGCAAAAGAAATTGCACTAAAATAGAATTGAATTCTTGCTTGCTTTTCTGCCAGTATACATTAGAAGATAGGCAAAAGGCATCTCCATTCTAACCCAGATCTCAGGAGGTGCATTGGCACAGCAGCCCTTTTGCAATCACTGGACCGTCGTCCCTATTCAGCTTGTAGAGTGAATTGGAATTACTCTCTTTCATTTGCTCTGAAGTGCATAGTAAATATAACACTGCCACAGAAATGTATGGGCCCAGATGAGATGACAACATATGGCTGATCAGACTTGTAGGTCATCTTTTTATATCATAGAAAGACAAAATGGTTTAGTTTGGAGGGATATTAAAGACCACCCAGTTCCAACATCCCTGCCATAGGCAGGGACAGTTTCCGCCAGATCAGATTGCTCAAAGCTCAGCTTAGCCTTGAACATTTCCAGGAATGGAGCATCCACAAATACTCTGGGAAACTTGTTCCAGTGTCTGACCATCCTCACAGTAAAAAATTTCTTATTAAGATCCAATTTTACTGTACCCTCTTTCAGTTTAAATATACCAGCCATCATGTTTCAAGACTGGTCAGACCAACTGCTTTGGGACATGAAATATTTTCCCTTAAAGAAGCAAAGGAAGACTAGCTACATTTTATATATCTACCTTTTAAAGTTCTGATGACATGTAAAACCAATCCCATTCCAAAAGTGAGGACTGTGGGGTTTTCTTTTCACTTATGCCAATGAATGCCAGCTATTTACCACTCTAGGCTTCCAACCAGCCAAATCTAGGAACATGCTGGAGTACACTCCATCTTTACTACAGAAATTTTCCTGTGAGAAGTGACAAAAAGATTCTGTACTGTGGTTTGAGTCTTACCTAAATAGACAAGTCTGGCAAGCTTTCCAGGAATTACAATGCTATGTCTACAGAGGGTAAGATGTGGCCTGAAGTTCTGGTAAAGAGCAACAGTTTATATCTTAAGGCAATGGAAGATGTAATGACTCCAACTTCAGTTGGATAAAAACAGCAGAATTTTAAATTTAAGTAGCATAGACCTCTGAGATCATGAAGTACAACTTTTGACAGAATACCACTATGTCAACTAGACCATGGAATTAAGTGCCACATCCATCCATCCATCCATCCATCCATCCATCCATCCATCCATCCATCCATCCATTCACATTCTTTAAACATCACCAGGGATCGTCACTCCACCACCTCCCTGGGCAGCCCATTCCAATGGCCAATCACCCTCTCTGTGAAGAACTGCCTAATGTCCAACTAAACCTTCCCTGGTGCAGCTTCAGACTGTGTCCTGTTGATCTATCACTAGCTGCCTGGAAGAAGAGGATGACCCCCAGCTGGCCACAATCTCTCAGGTAGTTGTAAAGAGTGATAAGCTCTCCCCTGAGCCTCCTTTTCTCCAGGCTAAACAACCCAAAACTCCCTCAGCAGCTCCTCACAGGACATGTGCTCCAGACTCTTCACCATTCTTGTCGTCCTTCTGTGGACATATCAATGTCCTTCCTGAGCTGAGGGCCTGAGGACAGGACACAGTTGCACCTCAAAGTACACTTGCATCAGACTTTGAAATCTTATGGTCTGATACTGCCACATGCCAGTGTGCTCTATTCCCACTGACTATACAGATAAAAGAACTCAGAGAGTTACACCTTTGGACTTTGCATTGTTTACCTGACATTTATCCATTTGAAACAATGGCTGACTTGAAAAATCTCTGTTTTGTGGAAACAAAAAGAACATGATTTTTCTTCTCTGCTATTAACAAATATCTTCCACTTTTACTATATACATCAAGCTGCCAAGTAACATATCTTTGTGAGCAGAATATTTGAATTAAGCAGCTTTCGACAAAGAAACTGTATAATTGCCAAAGGAACAATGATTTTATTTCATGCTTAAAGAGGGTTTACAGACTGAAGCTAACTTGGAATAAGAAAAACTTTAATGCTTAAAAGATGTAGCTTGCTTTGGGAAAAGAATAAATGTAATTTTTATGGGCTTGGTTTTATTACATGCCTGCTTAAAAGAGTCAAAAATCTTTGCTTTCTAAAACTTTGTTTCTCAGATTTTGTGGCTTGTTTCTGTTATAGACATATATAAATTTATATGTAGGACATTATAGGAAGGAATAGAAAATATTTAAAGAAAGATAAATGGATGGCATTGTCAACTCTGGACATAAAAATGTCATGAATGTTTTCTGAAAATTGCTATTTTTGTTAAAAACAATTGAAGTTTTAAGATTTTTTTATAGTTCTTTCACTTATATTCTCACTTCTGAGTCTTATATATAACTAAGCAGACAAAGTCAATCTTTTCATACCTAGAGGATCACTTTTTAGAAAAGAAAGATGACCTTCTCATACAGTGCTTTTACTTCAGGATGTGGTGCTATAAGAGAAAACTCTGTAAATGTTGAGGTTTACCATGATGAAATCTGGTTAAAAGAAATAATACCTTGTATAGTTTATACACTACTTATATACTACTACTACTTCTACTACTACTACTATATACTATTTCTACTATATACTAGTACTATACTAATACTACTACTTCTACTACCATATACATGGCAGGTTATGCCTGATAAACCATGCTACAAAAGATCTTCTCTGGACTGCAAACTGTTGAAGTATATGTACCATTGTAATATGTATGACTTTGCAAATGTTTTCTGTCTTTTATGCTCAGTTGTGTTTTATCCTGGGCACTCCATCCATTCCTTCCTTTCTTAGAAAAAACATGAAATGTATACCCCCTTAGATATATGTGAAAAACTGAGTCACATATTACAGACCTAAATCAGGAGCAAAAGATTCTTAAAGAATCAGCTGCACAATGCTTACTTTTCTGCACACAGGGACAGCGACTACTTGGCAAGTTTGTACATGATTAAGGACTGGAAATCAAAGTGATAATTTTTTGTATTCAGTAAGACTCTTGTGTGCTTATTGTCTCTGTAAAAGACAGAAAAGAAATGTCGCCTCTGTCTTCCAGTCATTGGTGATGTAACATTAGATAGACAAAATTTGGTCCTAGTTTGCATGTTTGAGATATTTATCATTTTTTCATTAATGAAAGCAAAATAAACTTCTAGCCACATTTGCTGCAATTAAATAAAATGGGGTTTTTTGCTGTCTAAAATAAATCAGTTATTTAACCAAAAGGCCTTGAATTAAATATGAGTTAAAAGCCATCTTACATATGGATCCAGGACTGGAATCTCTCAAAACTTGTTCAGAATGAGCTACAGCTAAAATAAGGGAGATGAGGCAAGGAAGGAACATGAGATCAATGAGTTTCCTGCTGGGACACGCAAAGAAGGTGTCCTGCTGGGACACCCAAAGAAGTTTCAGATAGAAGGAGAGACAAGGAGAAAAAGTGGAGGGATAATAGATAACTCAAATTCTTGACTAAATTCTACAGTGAAAACATGACTTGATAAGAAAACTCATAAATATATCAGTCTAAGATTTCAGCCACCTTTCCCAGAGTTCGTGCACAGAAAAATTCTTGTGGGACTTAGTCTAGAAGGGGCCTGAGGGTGTGTGGGCCTCTGTTCAGAGGGCAAATTAATCTCTCTATGGTAAGGGAAAACTGCTAAAGTATGTGATTTTAACATGGAAAGATAAAGTGACTCCAGAGTTTATTCTAAACCTTCTGACCAAACCTCTCTGAATGTGATAAATGTTTATGGATTCTTCTAATTACAGATCTGGATTAAAGCTAAGACACTTAGAGAATATGTCTCTCTTTCATAAGGTTTCCAAGGTTTTCCTATAATAATCAATTACCATAATGAGTTTTTTTAAAGCTGCCATTTGTCACTTTCTTAAAATATATAAACTACCCAGTATAAAGACAAATAGCTAGAGCCAGCCTACCCTGAGGTCCTCTTCCAAAGATGTCCATTAAATCAAAATCAAGTGGGAAAACTGTAGAATTTTATTTCAAAGTCAATCCTGCTTGTGCTAAATAAAATCAGCCCTAAACAAGTGTAATTTTATGGCAAGAAGCACTGTTTTCTTAACAGAATATTTAAAAAAAATGTTGGTCTTAATCCTAGAAACTGAAGGCAATCTGTCTTGGAAGAAGAATATGCAACTACAGAAACCTGACGATGGGACTGGAGAAATGATAAACCATATCTTTTTAGTTTTGATGACATTTTTGGTATCTGCCAAAGTTTTGACAGTCTTGACGCAGCAGGTTCCTTTGCCAGACTGACTCTGCTGTAGATGACCTTGCTAGATGTTGAGATCTGTGCAGCTGAAACCAAGCCACTGTATTCCACCTGCTGTCAACATCCAGCCTTCTTCCCACTCTTTAACTTTTCATGCATAATCTCTTGATAGCAATAAGGTGACATCTTTGGTTATAAAGACAGCATTCACTTAGGGCACAGCTGTAGGGTATTCCAAGCAAGTCATCTACAGACATTCTTAATATGCATACTTGAGGTTTTTAAATCATGCCTGGATCTCTGGTCAGATGTTTTATTGCATGGGTAGGCTTTTGAATCTTGAACAAGTTATACCTTGTATAAGTGACAGTTCAACAACCCAAACAAAACACAAATTTGGTACAACATTATTTTGCAAAACACAGTTGGTGATTTCTTGCTGTCAGTCCTGGCAGAAATGCATTGTTAGGTCAGCAGAAGAACCCCTCTAGGTTTCTGTGAGAAGTAATTTCAGAGAGGCTCATATTTTTTTGCATTAAAAATATTGTATTTTTTTGTATTAAAAATTTTGTATTTTCCTTTTAAATTTTAATTTTTTCCCATGAAGAATGTATTCAAACAATAAGATATCTCTGACAGCATGATACTGGTTATGTTTCACACCTAAGCTGATCCCACCTGAATAAATATGAGATAATTACAGATGAACAAACAAGTATTTTGGTTTATATATACTTACTGTAAATTTATACTAAGTGAGGACCTCCAGAAAAAGGCAGATGGGAGATGTTTTTAAAATTTCTGTACCTAATGACCATAGTTGAAATAAGACTGAATCATTTTTAGCAATCTGTTTAATAAATGCAATTTTTAAATAATGACAAAAGACATTATTTAGCTAGAGAGTAATAGTATGGAAAGAGAAATAAGTAAACTTTCAGGATAGGGCGTTACTTCTGAGCATTTAAAGTATATGAGAGCTGTTTTCAGTCTGTGAACAACAATGAGAATTTTGTGAGGATACTTGATTGCTGTTAGCTCAAGAAATGCCTGCTCTCTATTCAGCTCTGGAGGTTCTTGTCCCTCTTGCTCATTCAGGAGCACTTTGGATCTGCTTAGCTGGAGTCAGATGACTCAAAATCCTGCAGGAGTACTGCCCACATCTAGTGGAGGGCATTTTCACAGCCATGTACCTGAGTAGGCTTACAGATGGGAAAGACAATGAAAATGCCATAGGATTGTTTGCAGAATGTTGGTATAATTAGCAGAAATTCTTCTGAAATAGGTTATGCTGTTAGAAAAGCACATCAGATGACTTGTGCGTATCCCATTGTCCTTTCTCAACTGAAGACAAATCTATTCTTTCAAATGTACAGATGACTGTGGCACAGGTCAGACACTCCTAACACAGAACCTGCATTTCAGTTGTGTATCTAGTCTGTTTTGATAGATCTGAGATCTGTAACCTGTACTTGAATATTTTGCAATTCTAGAGTGTTATTTTTCATGTAGTTCAACAAATTCTGTACTAAGTACACCCTTTCTTTAGATGGTTGTTATGTCATATGTCTCATTATCTTGTGTACACATGTAATTCTACACAGAGAAGAATTTTGTTCTGCTCTTGAACAAAAAATATCTTCCCTTTATGAATTTACTTTTCTAAGAAGTTTATTCTTCTGTAATTTGATCCTTAGACAACACTGAACTGTCAGACATTTTTTGGTAGTATTCAGTGCTTATATAAAAATTCTGAAAATATCTAACTGACATAAAAGTCTGAATATTTTTTTTAAAAATATTTCATTTCAAATGCTAAATGATTTATCTTAGGTGAGAGTGAGATATTGTCTGTGCTTACTATTGAAATTGTGCATGCATTCACCATCAAGCTCAAAGAAAAGCTCACCCTGACCTCATCTAGCCTGTCCCAAAGCCTCTGCTGAATGATGACTGGCAGCAGTCTCCTACCTGCCTTGTGCTCTAGTTAACACTTAATTGTTCTTCACATTTTATTAGTACCAGAAGTTCTCATTCCCACCATATTTTTATTCCTGAATTTATTCCTGAATCAGCCTTCTACTGCTCTTGTTTAACACCTGTGGAGAATAAAACAGGGCTAATTCCTAGAAAAGGGCCACTGAACAATCATCTGAACAGTAAGGATGTTTACTCCAAGTTAAAGCTCATTTGTATAAGTCCATTTAATAACTGAGAATGAAAGTGAAAATCTCTGTTAAAAATGTATACACACCCAGAACATAACCCCACAATTTCCTTGAATAGGTAGCAAGCAATAATTTTTAAAACCTTTGAAATGTCCTTTCATCTGCTGCCTGGGCAGATGGCATACAAGGGTTTGGGTGCCATGCAGCATATGCCCAACTCCTTATGGGATTCACAAAGTCTGTATTTCCCACACCATTTCCAGGCCTTCATCCAATAAGGCAATACTTGTACAATTAAATTTGACATTCCTGGACACTGAAACTTGATAATCATATTGTTAAATTGTTTGACTGTTTGACTGGCCTCAGCATAGATTTGCTCCTGGCCAGCTAGACCTTGGTTTTGAGAACCTTTGCCAGGCACAGTTAGAGAGCTACAGCTATCCACAGACTATTCTCAAGAGATTGAATTAAGCCCTTCTGCTTTAAAGGCTAACAGAGTGTGATAATGGAGCATTACAAGAAATGGTTAGAAAACTTATGTGTAATTTTTAAGAAAGTACATTTTAAAATAGAAATAGGAATCTCAAGTTAAAACATTAATTAATGTATTTTGATCAATACTGGACATGCCATATATGACAACCTGTCCAATTTGAAGCATTGAAGGATAAATCTGAATTGGTGGAAAGCGACTAGATTCAGCCTGTTGAAATGAAAACCAGCTGTTGGCAGCAGTAGAATCTTTCACAACTGCAATAGGAATATTTTCTTCATTTCAGTCAAATTGATTCAATTACTAGTTCACTGAAAGGTGAGAAATTTCCTGGGAGTTGACAAATTATAAAGATTTGTTTTCTTTTTCTATTGTTAAAAACTGGGCTCAGGAAGATGAGATCTACTAATTCTAAAACTCATTATGAGAGCAAAAGGAGATGGCTCAGTCCCCTTCTCTAGCTAAGTCTGCAACCCTCAGTGTGGAGGTTCAACTCTCTGTGATCCAAGGTTTAGTCTGATATAGCACAACTCTGTGACCTTGCCTCAGTTTTGCTCAGAATATTTTTTTATGGTATGAGAAAATCCATAAGCTAAAACCATAAAAGATAAGAAAAGTAAAAACACAGACAAAATTGAAACTCTTGAGATGGTGATATCAGCTCAAGGGTTGAAGAAGAAAAGTACTGACATGGAAAGGTAAAAAACCCCAAGACAAAAAGCAAATAACAGGAAGTCAGCAACAGTGAAAAGCAGCTCCTTCCTCAGAGCAGTGCAGGCCTCTGCTTCTCCACCTGACTGACCTCCATGCTCTCACAAAGTACCTTGAGGAAAGTAAGAGTGAATCTCCTACACCTTAGCCTTGCTACATGGCGTGACCTGTGTGTATGAACCAACAAATGACCACTGTATACTCTTAAAATGGGTGAAGTTCTCCTGGCAGAGATTCTTCCAACATGACAGAAGATGCCAGGACAAAAAAGGATCTAGTTACTCAGGGCTACAAGCAGCTTAATGTAGCAAACGAAAATGAAAAATTATTAGATAAATTTATCCATTTCTTATTCAGAAGAAAATGGAATCTGTTTTGCTTATATTAAAAAGTAACTATTTTGTGCTTCTGTAAAGGAATAATCTTTTCTGAAGAAATCAAGTATAAGACATGACCCCTATCCAGTTAAACCAGACTAAAAAATATAGCAACAACCATATACTAACACAACCATATACTAACACATACCCATTAAAACTCACATAAATCCATTAGAAGCAGTAAATTTACTCAAATAAATATGCAAAAATCTCATATATCTAACTATCTAGAAAAGAGAAGCACTAGATACAAAAACTTGCTCTAACAATGTATTTTAATATTTGCCAAACACTACGAACCAGTCTTTTTACAGAAATATAAATAAGCAAATATTAATTCAAAATAATACAAACCACAATGTTTAAACTAAAGTTTTGTGACTGTGGAAAAACTACTCTAGAATTCATCCTAGAGAAGGAAGAAGTCTTGCAATTCTGTCTTCTTCAAGATAATGAACCTAAAACCCCCAGAAAAACATCTAGCTTCCAAGAACAGCAGAACCCACCCAATCAAAACATGGCTAAGAGGCTGGTGCCATCTCAAATCTGTGGTACTTGGCTTTTTCAATCTTGGTGCAGTTTATGTGGCACCAAGCCTGCTAGAGACAAATGGGGTTTGCCTGTCTAAAGGGGGAAAAGCATTCTAGCTCATGAGTTGACAGGGCTGACTGAGAGGACTTTAAATTGGGTTTGAAGGAGGAAGGGGATAAGACCAAGCTGCTAAAGATGAGCCTGGGGGCGTCATGGCAGGGTTGGGGGAGAAATTGATAGCCCAGGTGAAGCCCATCCACACCAGTGCTCACAGTATGGGAAAGAAACAGGAGGAGCAGGAAGCCAGTGTGCAGCAGGAAAGCTGTGACAGAGTCTCCATCGGGGAAACATGGGGGGATGACTCAGGTGACTGGAGTGAGTGTAAAATTGAGTGCCTGTGGGTGAGGCTAAGGGGCAAGGCTGACCAGGCAGGTCTCCTGGTGAGAGTCTGTTACAGACCACCCAACCAGCATGAAGAGGCAGATGAAGAGTTCTATAAGCTGACATTTCACTAAATGGAAACTCAGTGCAACAGAGAGGAAGCAGTCTGGAGTGTGTGGAAGAGAACGTCCTGACACAGCTGATGACAAAACTTACCTGGAGCACTTAGAGGACTTTGTTTTCTGCAAAAAAAATTGAACTTAAATTCATTAATTATTGAGATACAGGTTAATAAATCATATAAATTTGAGCTCAAAGATTCAGACCTGGAAATACATGAATCTTCTGCTGCATATCCCCAAAAGCAGCTAAACATTACTGTTGCCTTAGGTCTTCTTGTATTAAATTACTTTTGGTGATGTATAAAAAACCCTCCTCAGAAAAAAAAAAAAAATTAGATTGCAGGCCTGCAGTGTATATGCAATTATGAAGAGAGAATATATATGTTATTATACATTGTTAATTAAAGGATTTATGATCACTCTCTCTACCATCATCTTCCTATGTGGCCTTTCCTAAACCAATTAATGTCGCTGAACTTAAGCTGAATAATAGGATGCACATCTCACAAAGTAGCAGTGAAGTTAAATGCACTACAGATTTGGAGGTCATTAGATAAGATTAGGCAAGTAATTTACACAGAAAAAGAAGGAAAGAATCCTCTCTTTTAGCATGATGAGCTCATGGTGGCACATATTACCGTATGTACTCGCCACTATGATGCTTAGGTGTCCCTGGATGTTTGGGCATTAAGAATATAGATTGGTCTTTGACAGCAAAAGAATTAGTTCATTGACATTTTTTCAGTTAAAGATCTCATTTTCACTGAATTTTGTTTTCATATAAGAGAAACAAAGAGGAGATGTGAAATACATAGGTTCCTCTGTAGAACTGAATGGAAATTAACCACAAAAAAAGGAATTTGTGAACATCTGCCCTTCGATGTAGTTGAAATTCTCTCAGGAAATAATATCATAGATAAACAAGAGAAGGGGCTAAAAGGGAAATGAGAATTTATCCCAAATTTGAATTCTTATGTATTAAAAGATCAGGAGAAGAAACTACCAAAAGGAAAAGAACAAACAAACAAAAAAACCAACACACACCAAAAACCAGTTAAGGGACTTCCTTGAGAAGGAGAACACATAGCATGAAGAGCAGCTAAGAAAACTAAGGTAGAAGAGGATTTCAGATTTTAAAAGCTATTTTTAATAATACATCATTACGTTTACAGATGAGTTCTGTTCCCTAATGTAGCACCTAAGAAAAATAACTACTGCACCATGCTCTTACATCAACATGTGAAAGAGTATATTTAATAACTTCAAAAATACTAAATATATAGAAAACAGAGAAAATAATTTAAAAAAACAGGAAACATTGCCAATTACACTAAGATGAAAGTTTCTGTGAAAAACATGGCAGATAAGGCTCTGTCACACTCTAAGTAAGGGATGACAGAGAAGTCAGTTTCAAAAGAGAAAAGCAACATCATTAAAAAGATCAAAACCAGGTATTTAAAATAAAAAAACAGTCAGTGGTTTTCAGATAGACCTTGTATTGGCTATGTAATTGCAGTAGTCATGTATGCAGATATTAGCCTGAAAGTCTGCTTTCGAGGCTTAATGGAAACTCATTGCAAGGGTTCAGCTCTGCATGACTAGCTTGTCATAAGGAAAAGCAACCAAGGACAATTGGATGTGATACTGACTCCATCATTGCCTTGTATGCTGATGGTTACAGGTACTGCATGCCTTATGGCTGCTAGCTCAGTTTCCTTTAGCTTGGGAATATTCTTGATTGGAATTGGAGGGGAGAGGAAGGGCATGTGGGTAACTGTATGCATAGAGACAGCTGCTAAATTTGGTATTTTAATGGAGTCAGGAATAAGACTGTGTTTATCATACGCAATTAAATGTGAGGGCATGTATCACATTCCATGTGGAAAAAGGAACTCTTATGGATATGCAAAACTGTGGGCAAAATATGACTGCAATAGCTATTACAGCCCTACACAGGAAAGCCATACAGTTGTGGAGAATCTTAGGGTTAATGATTGCAAGTTCGAAATGCATTTGAGAAGAACAAAATGAAGGTATTCTACAGAATAAAATATGTTCTTTGTCAATGACTTATACAGAACACTGGGCTTACAGAAAAAGCATTGGTCCAGATAAATAACTTCTTTATTTATGTCAAGAATTTTTAAAATGCTACATTTAATTTTAATATCATGATGAGAAGTATTTCTCCTTCATGATAGGCCTCATTACACTACACTGAGTATAGTGTTTGCCTTATTTAACAATTTTTATCAATCATTTAACAATGGATAATGCACTCAATGTCGATAGAAATACAAGCAACAAAGGCACAAGGGTACAATCGACTAGGAAAAACAATTTCTGTCTTAGACCATGGCAGTACTATTGCAGTGAAATAAGAAAAATGTGGCTATTAAATGAAATATCTCAGGATGGTAAGAGGAATCTTATTGAATTTTAATTTTTATTTTATGAATATTTTTAATCTTTATGACCTTTGTTTTGCACTAACTTATACCTTCTATTCTAAGGAAATGTGTGTGTGGCTAACATTTCTGTTCATAAATAGGCCAGTCAGTTTATGAGAAGCTGCATGCATCTTAGTTGAGAAGAATTGAAGGTATAATATAATATAATATAATATAATATAATATAATATAATATCTCAACAAGATTCTCTAAATCCACAACTTCAAACTGATGAATTCAATACCACAGCTAATGATGCATCTAAAATTCTTCATGTTCTCCAGCATGTATATAAAAATATTAATTATTTTTTCTATATATAGGCACTTATAATGATGAGTAATTTACTCAAATGTTTTTTCATTTAGTTTAAAGAAATAACATCTTCAAATTTCTTCTTTTGCCTAAGAGAAAACTATAATAAGCATAAAGATTTCATATGACACCACTCTGCTCTTGCTGCAAAGTCGTTGAGGCCATCAATGTAGTAAGGAAGTGCTTGAGTTGTGATGTCTGTGAATCTACTAAGTGAATCTACTAAGCTGTTCAGAAGATTGTTTTCCTAGAGCTTCTTTAGCCTTGCAAAGTCAAATTCTAGAGAAGATACCATCAATCCTTTAAATTGATGAGCTCTAAAAATTCTGGATTGTGTTTATCTCAACAACAAAACACCACACAATGACTTGTCTGTTAAGCAGTTATGATTCCGTATGAATAATAAAAAAATTATATAAATATTCAGCAGTGATCTACTCTGGCAAATGGAATATTTTTGTTTTCCATTAGCCCTTTTAAACTAATTAATGAATTAATGAGTGAAAAGAAGCAATATCAGACCTCAGTAGACTGAAGTGAGGTCACTCCAGTGCCATTTTCAATTAATGTTAGCATTTCATATGCATTACATACTATTGAATGATGACTCTTTGTGTGGTGAGACTATTTCATAGCTGAAACAAGGGAACAAGGACCTGGTGCTGGCCTGGTTCAATTCTTTGTTCTTCCACTGACTCACCTTGTCTCCTTGAGTGAGCCACCAAAGGTGGCAGCTACTTGGAGTACACCTACTTGGAGGAATGATGTGGGGCATAAATAAATAAAAGCATTAAACACCAGCATTTAACTGATGAAAGTAGCAATAGAAGTACAAATCATGCTATTATTTTTCAATCTGCCTGTAAAGAGATCACCATATTTTGAGGCCTGTAGGTGTTTGTGTTTTTTAATGGGACTACTTACAGCCAACACTACTGGCATGCCATGTGGAAGAACTACTAGAGAATAAAAAGGTTTGTGTAGCTAAGCAATAAGAGAGCTTTTTCTGTGGCAGTTTTTCAAAACGTTGCATGGGGGTTTAACTATGTGACTCCTATTGACTTAAATGGGAGTCATGCAGCTAAAAAAGCATACAACACTTTGAAAATGTATGCCTAAGTGTTTTGTCAATAATCATATGTAAGTAATAAAATGGGATTAATTTTTTTCTGTTCAATACATATAAACATTATGTTTATATCAGCATAATTACTGACTTTCTGTAGCTTGATAGCTAGTCTTTAGTCATACTATAATTGGCATCCTGATCACATAATGTCATTTTAATGTGTTCTTCAGAACACACATAACATTATTAGATTCTTGCTGTGAAGGAAGTGCAGAACAACTATATCATAAAAAACTGCAACAATGCTAACTCAAAAAATCATTCCCCATTCAAAATGCAATATAGATCAGTGTCTGAGTAATAATTTTCTATAAACATTTCCAAATTGTGAACACAGCTAATTTCTGGGGGGAAAAAGATTTACTGCATACTGCTCATACACTGAGAAAAAGAACATATGGAAAGGCCTTGCAAGGATTGTTTGAGGGAGTCAGAAGGGAAGAAAACTGTTCTCTGACTAATTTATAGCTTATGAAACATTTCCATACCAAAAAGTCTTCTGTATTCTGATTGGATAGTAGCAGCCAGCTATTTGAAAAAGCCCAGGTTTTGTGGTATGTTTCATTTGCTGTAGTCTTTATTCACACCTCGGTCAACGGGCTGGTGCATTTATCCTTCAGCAGTTTTGAGAGGATAGGCAAGCCAAATTCTGGGACTTGTAAAATGGATTACTCTTTTCATGGTTATTGAGGAACAATTGTCCCTCAATACCCAGTCTGCTATTTTTCATTGATTGCAAAGCAAATCCTGAGCTTAATCTGACTCTCGAGCTATTAAAGATAACTTGTGAAAAAAAAGAAAAAGAAGGGAAAAAGAAAACTATTGCACTGATGAATTCATGACATGTAAAGAATGTTTGAGAAGAACAGGACTAAAAGAGACTGAGAGAGGCCAGAGCTATTTTGAGGTATTTAAAGTAGACACATGAAGGAAATGCTGGGAAGATACCAGCTCAAAGAATATTTGCAGGGGCTGGCTACAACAGTTATGAGAGGAGAGTATAAACTATTTCACTGTCTAATAATACCAGCTATGGAGTGATTATAATATTTTAAAATATTATCACAAAGTAGACATAGTTCTTATTTAGCCTACTATGTAGTTTTGTAAGCAGAAAATATGAATTCTGGAATAATCATGTTAAGAGATTTTTTTAGAAATGGGAAGTCAGAAAAGAAATTACAAACTTAGCCACAAAGTTCTGCTGTATGTGTTAGCCTTGACCTGCCATTATAATCTGCTTCTGCTGAACAGAAGTTGCCAGTTGTCTTGTTATG
This sequence comes from Agelaius phoeniceus, assembly GCF_051311805.1. Taxonomy (NCBI): domain Eukaryota; kingdom Metazoa; phylum Chordata; class Aves; order Passeriformes; family Icteridae; genus Agelaius; species Agelaius phoeniceus. The sequence continues at coordinate 48,464,737 of NC_135269.1, read as the reverse complement.
TGGTGATTTTACCAGGTAGACAAATACCTAGAAGATAGAAGATCATCACAAGAAGATTACTGTGTTGAAAAGGCTTGATAGTTTATATTGCATTTCTTGGGAATTCAGAATATAATGTCTCAGCACTCTGCAAAAACAACATTCTGAGGAATAATTAAAAGTATAGGCCTGACTACATTGGGTGGACTATTAAAACTTTTGAATCTTGCAGTTGGTTGAAAGATGACAGATGTTTGTCTGAGTATAAAACAAGCCAGGACCTGTGTTTTTACTTCCTAGAGAGAAAAAAAAAAAAAAAAGAGATTGCAAAAACCTTAACAGCTGCAGTAAGAAACATTACATTAACAAAGATGGTAATAAATATTTGGTGTGGTTTATAAGATTTGATTATATTTTAATTCTCAAGTCATTGAAAACCTTATGAAGTTCAACAAGAACAAGTATGTGGTAAAACATAATCCAGGAGTACAGCACTGGTTGAGATTTACCTGGCTGGAGAGCAGCTTTGTGAAAAGGGACATTGGGATGCAGGTGGACAACAAGCTCAATAGTGTGAGCAGTGTGTTGCTGCCGTGGCAAAGAAGTCAAGAGAATGCTGGCCTGCAACATAACAATGTAAACATATATGAAACAACATGGAATTCTAGAATTATATTATATATCATGTTGATAAAAGGGAAGATGGATTTGCTGAAAGTTAGCCACATCAGCTATGAATTTATTTACTTCCTTCCTGGAATATCTGCACTGCTGTCAGTGACTGCTGCTCTTAAGGTCCCACCTGGGTTTAACTGAAACCTCTTCAAGTAGGTAGTATCAACAGGCAGCCATGGTCACATGGAACCTGATTTAACCATCTGAGTACCTAATTTGCTTCTCCAGCAGTTTCTGCACCAACACTCAGCTCCTTGATGCTGAAAATAGCCTGCCACGGGCACTTTTGCTGTTTAGTATGAAGCTTCTGCAGCTTATTCTAAGTAAACTGCAGTCACAGAAGAACCAGTAGAGTGCTTATGAAAACAGATTAACCAGGAAGAGTCTGAGAGTGCATTCAGATACTACAGACCAGCACAGAAGAGAGCAATTGTAATGCAAATTATCATAAAACACCTGACTTGAAGAGGCTTCAGAGGTTTGCTATAGACTGGGTTGGTGCATAATCATTTCAGGCAACATATTTAGTACAAGTCAATGCATACACTCAGTATTAAACTCACTACAATGTAAGCAAGTGTGATGTCAATTGAGTTATTCCTGCTTGTACTGAATTTGGCCTAAGTTCAGAATGACTTTCAGCAGGTGCAGTTTATGGTCTTCCAGATGATATCTCTCTCACCACTGCACAAAAATAAAAATAAATGCAAGGATGGACTGTGTTATGATTACCACACTGTACTGTTAGTCAATCTTCGTACAGTTACTTTTCTTTGTAACCTGGTTTTCTAAGGGTTCTGGTAGCCCTGTCCAGATAAAGGAATTTTCCACTCCTTCCTGCCCTAACCTAGTCCTCTCTTGCAGGCTGTTTCCTGACTGCTGGCAGTAGCTGCATTAGTAGCATATCCATGCTTCAGCCCACAGTCCAATACCATCATAGATCCACTTTCAGAAACCTCTTAAATTTGGTAGATAGTGAAAACAGCTCCTGAACATGGACAGGCTTTCCATTCCACACCCCCAGTATGGAAGAGGGAATTCCCAGCAAAGGTTTGGGGCAGACAGTGTCATCTACAGTACTATGTCTGCACTGAACTGTTTAGACAAGGAAGACCTAGGCCATATGGGAGGCATAGAGGCAGCAGAGGCAGCAGAACTAAATCTTTACATTTAGAACATAATCTTTGCATTTGCATCTGTTGCATCCTAAATCTTGTCTTTCCTAGAGAAAGAAGCTGCCTTCTGAACTCAAAAGAAGGAAAAATGGTAAGAGGACATAGAAAAAAAAATAAAAAAGGAATGAAAAAGCAGTCTTTAACATCATCTAGTTAACTCAGGTGAAAAAAAAGAGAAAGAGGTTCCTCAAACTATGTCCTAGTTCACCAGCATCAGCAACTTTTTAGCCTGACAAAATAAGCACTTATTTCTGACTGAAAATGCAGTGTGAAATTACATCAAATCTAATTGTATATTTATGATCCATGAAAACAAATACATGAGAGGATGAGGTATAATTCAAGAGAACCACAAACAACTTGGATTTCATTGTCAGGCCATGCATTTAAATACAAAGAGCTGCCCCACACAAAACACCATCTTGTAAAACTACAAATCCATGAATGAGAAAGAAGCTGGTTTGTTTGGGTCAAAGCCCATTGAGACAGTGCCACCAGCCTGCTACCCAAAGGGAGCCTGGGACCATTGTGAAGGGTAGCCTGTGCCTTTCAAACCAATTTTTTCCCCAACGGCTTAATTTCATTCCTGAAAGCCAGAGAAGTACTAAAACTGAATGAGAGCTATGCCCAGCTGTCAGTGCCTGTCCTTCCTCCATCCATTAACACTCCCTAATCTGAAAAATTCACCAGCCCTATAGGTTCCCACACCACACACCAGTTATGCTGATTAGAAAATTCACGCTTCAGTATTAGTGCTGATTAAAAAGGTTTCCCTGTGCTGTATGCAGATGTTGAATATTCATCAACAGTGTCTGGTTTAAGAAATGATAAATAGCATAGGAAATAATTTTATAACTACATCAAAAACTTATTTGTAGTGTTCAGCAATGTCCCCCTACAGCCTAGTTTATAAACAAATTATCTGAATTATTAATTTATCATGCAGGGACTGAAAAAAGGAAAAAAAATCCCAGTGGGTTATTACAGTCCTTCACAGGAAATGAATATCTCCTGGCACTAATGACATCATCAATAACAAGAAGTTTATTTCCAAAGAACTCAACTCAAAATTTAATTAACTGTATATGATATTTTCAAATTAAATATGAGTTAAGAGGTTCAGTACTTAGACTAATGTAACAGTTCTAGAGTAAATTTATTTTTAGTAGATTAACAACAACAACAAAAGCTATAATAAAAGCCCTTTTGAACTCCAAAATAAATATACAATTTAATGGAAATATGCATTTTTTTCTGTTGACAATATGGAAATTATTTGCTTCTGTTTCAAACTCCCATTTGTTTAAAGGACTCAACAAGAACACTTGTAGATAGGAAATATAGCACAGGCCAGTGATGCTGGAATTGTGAAAAGGAAATCTTACCAATGAACTTCCAGTTTTCCTATACTTTTGGTAGTTTTTATCTTTCTGGATGACAATAGCATAAAAAGCAAAGAGAGAGTAATCTACACCACGACACCTATTTTGAAGTCATCTTTGAAATAACAAATCAGACATCCCAGACACATAACAGAGAACAGAACTACTTGAATCTCTACTCAATTTCCTGTTTGTTCCAAATGACACTTGGCCAACACAATAAAATGAAAATCTAATCCAAAAAGTTACCTTACAAAAGGAGAAATAATGACGTTCATATTTAATGGCAACATAGAAAATGTAACTCATGTTGTGCTGGGGAACAAACAAAGAAAAAACCCAAAACCAACCATCCAACCGAAACATATAAAAAATCTGCATAAAAAACCCTAAAGGAATGACAAGGTTGTGGGGATTCCTCAAATTCAGAGAAAAAAAGAAGGATTAGATTCTAGGAACCTGTCTGGTTTACCTATTTTGATATTCACATATATGCTCTATTCAAACAGAATCAGTGTCAAGTCCTTTTTCAGTATTTCTTTTGGTAGAATTACATTTCTAAAGACAAAGGAACACTAACTGATGCATTGTTAAGGCACTGAACAAATACTGAGCAATTTTTTTTGATGCTGAAGCATCATTCATTTGCAAAAAAAGGCAATGAATATGCAGACAGATGCCAATATGAAAGGGGTGAAAGTTATGCACTGTCTTTCTTTTCAAAAGGAAAGAAAAATGGTTTTCTATTGTGAAAACTGCTTTTCCTTTCAGCTGCCTTTGACTCAATCTTCTTCCAAGAGAGACTTTATTGACAGAAGAAGCAGGACACTGGTGTTTTGGAGAGTGAGGAGCAAATTGCTTCTCCAGAGACCCTTCTGCAGTTTCCCCTGAAGAATATATACCTTAAATCACAAAACTGACCAAAGCATCTTGCTTTTCCTTGTCCTTATGGCCAGTTTTCTGGTCATGACTTCTATGAAATGGGAAACTATGGACATAAAATCAATTTTCAAGCATTTTCTTAATAGAGGTGGTGATAAAAACAAGAAGCCAGGAAGCAGTGGTAGAAAAATAGCCAATTTCCTTTTATGGCTTGTTGTGGGACCTTGGAAATGGAGTCAGCAAAAGCAACTGAAATTTGACATTCAAGAGATCGCAGAGAGGGAAGATGGGAGGGCATGCAATTTTGGAGGAAGCTAAAATCTTTCCTAGAACTTAGTAAACTATTTTTTCTTTTCAGAAAACCATCATAACACAGTAACTTTTTATGGACTGTTGAGTGTAAGAGAGATTTTATGAGGCTGTTACAAGAAGTCACCACAATTATGTACCGATGTGTAAAAAGAGGCAATTATATATAATCGTAAGCACAGACCAAATAGCTGATGTGAAGCCAGGTGATAATTGCTAAATTATATAAATGCAAAGTTATTGTTATTATTATTGGTGGTGGTGATGATGATTGGTTCCTTTACTTTGGCACATTCCAGGAGTCACTTTGCTAGGCACACTGTACAAAGTATAAAAAATGTTTTCTGTGCTAAGAATCAAGTGCTTCAGGTCCCACTCTTTTTTTTTTCACTTTTCCAAGTCAAGAACTTATATTAAAAAATATGGGTAGCACCAGAAACTCATTAGAATCAGCAAACTGCAGAAGCATTTCTAAATTTTCATTGTATATTATCTATTCCCATAGTCCTGTTTATTTCATTATCCCAGTTGCTTTAGCCATTGTAAACAGAAACTGCCATCAGCCTGAGGTGCTGCTGTTCATTTCTGCTGCACCTATAAGTGTGGGAACTTGTATTTCACATTCTTACAATGCTAGCAAGAAAGAACAGATTGCCCAGAGTGGCTGTGGAGTCTCTCTCACTGGAGATATTCAAGAACCATCTGGACACAATCCTGAGCCCTGTGCTCTGGGATGGCCCTGTTTGAGCAGGGAGCTTGGACCAGATAATCCACTGGGGTCCCTTCCAACCGGATCCATTACGTGAGTTCTGTGATTCTGTGGAAGGATATTCCACTTTTCCAAAAGTATTAAGACATGTTCCCAAGTGCTGTGGAAAAACACCACCAAGTCTTCAGGAGTGACACGAGTTCTAGGATGTTTGGATGTGCTACATGCTAGATCCTTTCAGAAGTTTTATTAGTTCCTCTTGAACACTGTGCAGCTAGAAGTTTAGAAATGCATAAAGCGTACAGTAACTAGATACAGGGTAAAGCATTACCGACACTCACTGATATTCTGTAAACAATTTATTATTTGGCAATGCTTGCAATGAAGACACAACACTAGGAAGAAACATTGGGATGCACACTGGAATCCAAGCAGGCAGAATCTGATTTGCTGGTGCTGTAAGCAATCTGAGTTGGAACTTATTCTTCCAAGGTATTTGAACAGGGGCCATCAGAAGTGGGCTGATTTCAGGAGACACCCTAAATGTGCTACTGTAATGAAACCAGTAAAATTAATGCGCACTTACTTGTGGCTTTTCCAAGCATGAGCACTACAGCTATGTCAAATTCTTACCATCTGCTTTGCTGGAAATAAAACTAAGACTGTATAGAACACTTTTAAATCCCTTAAAACATATTTAGGCAACAAAATCCATAATACAAAACTGATTTCAAGGGCAGAAAAGGAAATACTTCCAGAAGTTTGCTGAGGTTATATTTTTTCACAGAAAAAAATCTAGTACTCTATACCAAGTATATTGGCATAATAAGATCTTTTGCAATATGGATATTTCAAATACACGTGGTTTACTAAAAATGTAAATTATCATAAATATACTTCACATAAAACAAATACTCTATGGTGTGTAAGATGTTGGCACTGTGCTAAAGCATGCTGCAAATAAAGTGACTGTGATATTTAGGATATATATAGGTTCATATCAAGTTTCTGTAAAAATAACATAAAGTCTCTCATTCAAAATGACTTTAGGGAAAAAGCAGAATATTAATTTTCATGGTACTTCATTGCAGTATTTTCATAAGTATTATATGCTTATGTCTGCATAAAAACAGTTACATACTAGGACCAATATAGTTGAAAACCTTCCATGAATTGAACAGAAATCTTTCCATCCCCAAAGTGCCAAATAACAAGCCAGCTCAAATGAATGGTAAAAAGCATAATTATGAGTGCATTCTAATACCTGCAATGATTTTATCTTTGAAAGCTTTTCATTGTTTGTATGCTATATTCCACTTATAAATAAAATTTTAAAGGGTGCTGTATGCCTCAAAAAGGGTATTAAAGCTTCAAAGAAATGTATGTTTATTATGTTACTATGGACACAATACTGCAGAAGTGTGTGAGGCCAAACCCTCCATATTTATAGAGAATGAAATTATTAATTATTGTTTTCTTTGCTCACAGCATTAGTTTAATTGTGCTTTTACATTTTCCAGTAAGTTTTCATAGAGACCTATAGTCTGACAAACCAAGTTAAAGACAGCCTTCAACACTAGGCCTTTTACATAAGCTTAACTATTACCAATATATTAAAATATGCCCTAAAAAATTTATCTATCATGTATAACATATTTTGAAGGAACATCATCAGCATTAAAATAAGCAATGACAGTCTCACCTGTGACTCTGAAATATCAAACTAGGAAAAAATGGCAAGAAACCCTCTTCAAGGAGAGATCTACAGTCCTCTCCTTATCCTGCATTTCAAGCCACTCGGGTGCATTCCTAGGCTTGTGAAGACTATTTCTGCAACCCAGGCATACCAGGCTTTGTCTTTATAGTCCAGATAAAGGGCTATGGCCTATCTCTAATACTGTATTACACCTAATTCCTTTTTCTTAAAAAATAATTTCCTTATACACAGCCCAGCACATTCATCAGCACAGATCAGATCACCCTCCCTTTTTACAGCATCACTTAGAATGGTAGGGATGCCAGGAGGTCTTTTGTCTCTCTGCTCAGAGCAGGGATAACACAGAATTAAGACCTATGTAATAGGTCAAGAATGTGTCCACTCTTGAAAGTCTCCAAGAATATAGCTACTGTAACTTCAGTGATACTGCACCAGTGCTTAATTATGCTCATAACATCAGAAACTTTCATGCTTCAATTTATGTGCACTGTTTCTCATTCTCCCAGTGTGCACTTCAGTAAACACCCTGCCTCTGTACTCTTTGTAGTCCCTTAAGTCCCCTGGAACAACGTCTCTTGAACAAGCTGAAGAAGCTCAGCTCCCTCAGCCTTCCCTCACAGGATTTCAGCCACCTTGATGGCTCTTTGCTGAACTCGCTCCAACTGATCCAAATCTTTTTCCTGTACTCAGGGGCCCACAGCTGGACATAGTGTTCCAGAAACTCAAATGAGCAACACACTGAAGTGATTAAGCACTTCCCTCGGCCTAGTGGCTACAATCCTATTTTTACAGCCAAGCACACTGTTGGCCCTCATCACAGCCAGGTGGAACTCATATCTCATTTACTGTTCAGCAGGACCCTCAGGGGCTTTCCAGCTGAGCTGGCACCCAGGCAGTCAGTTAGTGCCCAGCCTGCACTGGTGCAGGGGGTCAGCCTCTCACAAGTGCACAACTTTGTATTTGTCCATGTTCAATACTGTGAGGTTCCTCTTGGCACGTTTGTGTAGCTCAGCAGGTCCATCTGGACAGTGTCTCTGCACTCACAAGCAGCCATGATGCTTCCAGAAACTGAGGGTGCCTCTGTCTTCTCTAAGTCACTGGTAAAATATTAAACACAATCAATCTGAGGACAGACCCCTTGGAAGCTTCACTTGTGAATAGTCACCCAAGGCAGAGCATGGATGGTGGACCTCTGCACTTTGACCAGTGATCCAGCTGACACTTGCCTCACCTAATAATCTACCCACCAAGACTAATGTCCAGTTGTGATAAAAAGGTGGGAGACCATATCAAAGTTCTGAATTCAAAGTGGATGTCGTCAATCCACTATGAAAATCTGGTGAATTTCTACAACAGAAATATTTGGATATCATGTTTGCAACCCCATTTCTGTATTCCTTCCTTCTTTGCGACAGCTGCCCTACATGATAAGGAGCTCCCATTTTGAGCCACGTTCCATCAATCACAGATCTTGTGCAGTCTAAAACTTTGATTAAACTACTTCACCTCCCACTTTCTGATATAACCAGGGAGAAATCATAAAACACACCTGAATATTCATCTGAATATTCAGAGATTAATTTTACTTGGCTACTCTTCCAGCCCTCTGGTGACTAGTTTTCCAAATGTGTGGATGACTGATTTTGCAGAATTGCTATCAGGAAACCAAGTCTGTACTTGCACTTAGCATATGGATAGCATGGACGATATGTTTCATTAGGGACAGAATGCAGCTTCAAGTACAGAGGAGACAGAATTTTACAAAAGCAGTGGCAGACTCCTGGAAGACGAACTAAGTTGTTAATTCAAGATGCACGTTTCCCACACTGAAGCATTTGCTCATCTGCCTACAATTCCCCAGAACATTTAATCACATTCATTCTCAAAAACCTACGTACATATTTAATTGCTTGATGGATCAGGGCCTTAAGTGAATAGGGCAAAGCTGCAATGTAGTGGAATGACTGGGACACCTGAGGCTGTAGGACTCATCTCATCCGACATTAGACATCCAACATTTATAACAAAAGCATATGTCTCAGCTAGTTACTATAGCCCCTGTTCATAATTAATGGAGAGAAATAGACACTTCTAGGGTGCAATTCATCAGTCTTATTTTAAACATCTGCTTTAGGAAGAGATGAATTGCATCCATCAGGTGCATATTTTTCCCTGCTGGTTAGAAGGGGGACCAAGGTAGCTACCTCACAGGCAGCACCTTTATTTTAATCCTGACCAAAATAAAGCCTCTGAATGGATTCAGAGGGCTATAGAAAACACTCCCAACAACTTGTAGTTTGCCTATGAGTCTTATTCTGCTTCTTGATTCCTAACTCTGGCTCCTACCTGCTGCAATTTGGTCTGTAGTTCTTAGTACATTTTCCATCTTACTTGCCCAAGTATTTGTCCCTACCTAGCCTGCACTGCCTGTTCCTGTTTCTGCCCCCCTCACCTCAGACTTACAATCCCTTTAACCCTGCCTTTGTCTGAACCTGTTAGGCAGAACCTTCTGCCTTGCCTCTTAGGCTTTAAATATACAGATCCCTTGTCTTCTGGACTTTCCTCTCAACTTCTGTGTGAGGTATTTTCTAAGTAGACCCTGGCATTAAGATTCCTTCCCACTCCTGACATTGATCTTTCTTAATCACAGGCTCCAGCTTGCATGTCCATCTCATTTCCAGCCCAGTTTAAAAGCCCTATCTACCCATGTTCTATTTAGAGTAATTAAGATGTCAGCCATAGGAGTAGGGGTAGTTTTTGCCACATAATTTTATCTGTGCTATAAATTGCAATATGATTCTGTGAATATGACTATAGAAATACCGAAGTTATACAGACCATGAATGGAGCAATGCACTTACTGAGCACTGAGCATAGGGACAAACCTCAGTATCTGGATATCCATCTACAAAAAAATACTTAGCTACTTATAAGTAGATATTGACCTTCAGATATTGACCTTCTCCTGAAAACCTTCAGTCATTTTTCCAAAAATGGTTTCATGATTTTCTTCTTGTGTCCTCCATAACCATTCAGTCTTTACCCACCCAAGTCTTCCTGTAGTCTTTTTTTACCTAATATTCTCTACCACTTAGTAGCAGTAACAGAAATTGTTTGACCAGCTGTGTACCATGTTCCCTGAGTCCAGCAAACACTTAACCCCAGACAAAGCCCTCTTTAGGAAGTTCACATGTGCATTATTCTATAAATTTGGACTGGCAGCTGGAGCATCAGCTTTTCCAATAGCAACCAGCTTCTGATGAAGAGCAAATAAAATGCTGATATTTGCAGATGGACTTTAGATTCGTTTTAGTGGCATCTCCTTACAGTTAGTAACCAGGTAACTGGAACCCTCCATAATCTCAATAGAGCAGCCATTTACTACACTCCCCAAAAAACTGTTTTGGTATAGTACCCAATGAAAAAATCCTAATATTTATTAGCACTTACAGTAAGCAGAGATTATGCTAAATTATGAAATTCAAAATAAATCATTTTGTCTATTAGTATGGTATTTTTAATGAAAACCCAACAGATTGTTAAATGCAATTGCAATTAAATAAAGGAGCAGGGGGTAGAGTGAAACACACCTTTTCCATCCTTGCAAGTGATAATACTGCCAAATAATCCATTCATCACTGACCCTCCCTCTACCCTCAAAATTACACACGTATGTGCTTTTCTTTGTCTGATCAGTAAACATCTAAACAAGACTCATAAAAAACCCCAAAACATTAAGCTGCTGCAAATGGAAAATTAACTTTTAGAAACACCTCAACTGCACCAATCCCCATTCCCCTTCAAAAAATTAACAAAAAGACGGAGAAAAACCCTAAGCAAGTTTATCCTTTCTAATATGCCTTTGTCATTAGCCTCCAAAGAGCCCCTGCTATTGCCCTTTTCAAACACTTGAGTATGTTAATGTCCATAATGGTGACCTAATCAGTTTAGGTGTATCCTCCAAACAGTTTCACAGAAGCAATTGAGAGAATGTCACTGAGGACTTGCAAATGTAGTGTGCTTCAGCATGTCTGCAGAGCAGCCCAGAGTGTGATGGATGGCAGCGATGCTCTTCTTGAAAGCTACTGATCTCTTGCATAAAAACACATTCTAATACAGGACTACATTTGCCATTTAAATGGATAAAGCACGGGAGCACTGTTAGATTCAAGTTCTGTTAGAAGCTGGGAGATATTCTTCACATAAAACCCCCAATTTTTAGCTTGGGGTCAGAAGTTACACCCACAAAATATAACCTAATACAGCCTGCTGGTAAGGCATAAATCTGTGTAAAAAATTGGTGCTTGAGTACTTTCCTTACATATGAGAGAAATTGGATGTGGGAGAGTGATAAAATTCATCCTAAATGAAAATGGTTAATTTTTAAAGAATAGAACATAGAAAAATAGATTACAACACCTTTTCATTATTTCTTTTATCTTAATTAAAAGAAATTATAGTTACTTAAGTAGAATCTGTGGAAGTGGTCTAGGATGATACCCTGACTTTATGCAGAAATGACTGCAGAATCTGGTATTGATGAGGAGTGAAGCTATGTGCCAAGCACTTTCACTTGTTTTGCCAACAGCAACTAACAAAATTACTAAAGGTCAAAGTTTTTACTAGGAGGCATATTACAGTCTTTTATCTTGTGCACATAGTTAAGAAACACCAGCACTGCACAAACAAAACATCTTGATAAAAATTCTCCAGCTTTCAGCACCCCACTAGGTCTTTCAAACACGTTTTAATGTGAGGAGGCAAAATAAAATCCAGAAAGAGATGTTCTTCTTTCCCCATTGATTCAGAAAACATTCCCTTTTAATTCAAGTTCCTCTCACTCTGTGTAGAGATTATTTTTTAAACACAATGTCTTTTATTCATTTGTGAGGAAATAAAAGCCACATCAGACAATAATGTATTTATAATTGACAACAATAACAATGAAATGGAGACACTAAAAGGGGAAAATACCTTTCTAGGAGAACTATTATGTAATATACCTAAGGCTTGAAATTCTTTCTTTTTCTTCTCTAAGGTTTATTTGTGGCTCTGCACTTTTTAATGAAGGGGACATTTGGATCGAATGACACCATGGACAAAATACCAAGTGGAATCACCATGAAGGTGAAAATGGCCTGTGCCTCCACCAGGTTTCATGTATTGCTTTTATGGCCCTAACATGTAGTTTAAGCTCATATAATCTGAAACCTGTTGTGCAGTGTGTTTCAGCCCATGCCCCTCCACACTCTGGAAAGCAGCACAAAGGCACATTTTGGAGGACACAAAAGCCAGCTGCAGCAGAAGTGGAGGACTATGGAAAATGGAGAGGGCCCATCCTGGTGCCTTCTCACTGACACTGCCCAGGGGTGTGGCCAAGCCTCATCCAGGCAGCTCCAGTGAGCACAGCCTAAAAACCCATGGGTCAAACAGGGTCCAAGACCACCCATGCAGAGCCTGCACTCTCTCCCTTGTCCTGTTTTGTTTACTTGCACAAACACAGTCTAAGAGAATGACTTCCTAATTTTTTTAAGGTACCTTCATTTTTCATTTGTAGTCATGTGACCATTTTATTTTTCTGTGCTAAATTAACAATGATATTATCCTCTAGAGCTTTTTTCAGACAAATAAAAATGTGTCAAGGTCTATTTTGCCCATGATGCTACCTATCTTCAAAAGGACTTGTTGAATTATCTTTAAGATACCTACATTTAACCACGCTGCTTGGAATCCCAGTCTGTGAACTGCTTTTCTCCCCCTTGCATAAAGACTTTCAACATTCAGCATTTTCTGAATGGTATTCTCCATGGCCTTCAGGGCTGTGTATGGATTAACAGTGCAGCTTTGCAGTAGGTCTGCAAAACAAAACAGCTGATGTAGAAGGCCTCGCATTCACACTGCAAATATTTCAATTAGAGAAGTTAATTTAGACCAGTCCTTGTGTAGCTCAAGGGTTCAGCATGTGTCTGCAATAATTGTACTTTCAGTCTGATTTTGGAGAACATAATCCATTTTAGTTCCATCCTAAAGAAGTCCAGTTTATATTTTCCAAAATGATTACATGATGTCAACAATCCTTTTTTGAAACCTATAAACATTCACACTTCAGGATATAGATAAACAATTTCAGTTAAATTATTTCATTTTGCAGTAAAACTAGCAAAAGTTCCAGTAGAGTGGTTTATTATGGTTTGTTTTTTGGGGGTTTTTTGTCAGGGACTACATTATTTTGCTAACAGTTAATTTTAATTTAGATCTTTATGATGGAGTTGAGTAGGAAAAGGTAGGTAGGTCTTACTATTGATAGAAAACCAAGGTAGTACTTTCCCCCACACAACACTTTAGCTCTTCTCTGTACATCAGCTTTGCTCAGTAAAAATATGTCACTCATGCTGCCTAGAGCCAAATTTCCATATCCAAAATAATAGAAGTGCCTGTAGCCACTCTGCCTGTAAGGGGACCTCAGGCTGCGAAGCAGTCCAGTGGAAAGGAGGTCCAAAAACTCAAATATCTTCAGGGGTCCAAGATCTTTTAGATGTACAATATGGTTCCTTTAATGGCAAGGTAATTTAGTTAATTTTTAAAATTCAGAAATGCAAGCAAAATTCACCTTTACTTGAAAGTTCAAACCTCATTTAAACACAAGCTTGGGACTTCTTTCAACTCTTGAAAGGCATTTTTCTTTTGTAAATGAGCATCTGAGCTGTTTTCAAATAAGCTTAATGAGCACAGCTCCTAGGCTTTGTATAAAAATACAAACAAATAAGAAATAACTACCCTGAAAATTGTACTCCCACCCAATGATAGCTTTCTGCCCACATGCTCTTGTCTCTCACACTCTGGAACAGCACCTTACACTGTGAAACATTTTCTGCAATCTCCACTGCTGGGAAACAGTTGGATGCTTCAGTTCTCTCAGCTCTTCAGTTGCTTTTATTCTTTCAGCTACATGCTATTGTAATGAATTATCTGATTTCAAAGACCAGAAAATGTCTCCTTTTGTAATAAAGCTGTTCAAGCTATTTAAAATGTGTTTTCCAGATTATCAAGCATTTTGTCACGTTAGAATCTCACTTTAACACAGATAAGCCATAGCTTCATCAAGTTTTATCTTGCCCAAACTGAGCCAAGGGCAGGCTGACTCACCAGCTAGTAATAGAAAGCATAGCTTTTCATCTCAATGTCACCAGCTGAAATCCAGCAAAGGTCATCACTGATAACCAACTGCGTTTTTGATGGCCTTATGAAATTAGCTGATGATCTAGGTATAGTGACTAGAGGACAGGTTTTCTTATTATAAAACCATTATACCAATTGATAACCTCTCTTACTAGACTCAACTGAGAAATGATGAGCTAAAGGAGGCACAGGTGCTCAACCACTTTCTCACATCAACAACTGGCACCAGAAAAAGAAGTTTAAGAGCGTATTGCCAGGGGTTAAGTGTGTCCCACCTATTGTGAAACTGAAAGACTTCAGACACTTAAGCTATTATTCTATCACCTTTCTTTAATACAATGGTATTTCAACTTTTGTTTTAGGAGAAAAAAATAAATAAAAGAAATTGACTCAATATAAACCTCAAATCAGCCTAAACCATAAGGGCTAATTAAAACATTCCACAGTAAGACCAGCCATAATGGGTGCAATAATATATAGTTGAACAGTATAATTTTATAAGCCTGTACTAGTAGTATCAAATTCTTGCTATTCTGATACATTTTCCATGTAAGTCCTTTTCTGTGGAAACCAAGACATCTGTGTCATCTGAGAAGAGACTCACTATAGAGTTGCTTGCTGCAGCTAGATTTTAAATTCTATTTAAAAGAAGATATCTTCATTAAAAGAAATGATAGGAAAACTTTGTCTCCCCTTTTTAGAGGAAAATTTCTTCTGTTGCTGTCAAACGTAATTTTAAAATTGTTATTTCTGCTTGCCATGTACTCAGCATTGGAAGTTATTTTTCAAGTTAATTTTACAAATTCAGTTAATTATCAGTCATTTTAGACTAATAGAAACGAAATTCTAAAGAGAGATACTGCCAAGGTTGGCTCTGGATGCCAGAAACTCATTGCTTCTTCCTGAAACAAGCAGAATACATAATAATTTAGCAATTTTTCCTGCACTGTACTTAAACCAGATTTCCCTGGGGCTTACAGAACTTGTGCATTTAGTGGAAAAACGCATGATATAAACCATTCTGTTATGCACCTTCAAATCAAAAGATGAAAAAGAAAGAAGAAAGAAAGGTGCTCACAAAGGTAAGAGTGCTTACTGAAGGACATGCTTCTTAGTGCTTGGCTGTACAAAAACACGTTCACACAAACAACTGTCGCAGCAATTATTTATGATTAAAAAACATGGGAATGTTGTGGTGACTTTGCATTAGAAGTCTAGTATATGTTAATTGTTTTATTCATGATAAACAGATCATTTAGTTGGAAAAACCCCATCTGCCTAGATATATCTCTTATTATTTATGAGAACCATGTTTAGGAATGCAGGCAGCACATGTGCATAATTAATCCTGAAGAGAATTAGACATTGTTTGATTCACAGCTGAATGCAATTAGCATTAGGAAGTTTACATATGTTGGCAATAACACAGATTAGCAACTAAAGTGCTTGTTAAAAAATTTAACCTGAGGCTGCTGGAGCAGACCTCTCTTAATGATGCTTTAAATGTTGTTGATGAAGTAATAATCAATTTTGTTTTATAAATAGTAAATCAAGAATTTAGGTCTAATTAGCTGTGCTACAGATCACTTCACTTACATATCCAATGTACATGTGATTTGTACTGTGAACTTTCTCTGAGTCTGGTGTGCAAACAGTTGTTAAGGGAAAGATGTGATCCCTTCTGTACAAAAAAGAAAGAAAAAAAAAGTCACAGATGGGGAAGAATGAGATATCTGTGATGGGAATGACTCTATGCTCCTGGCACTCAAGAAGGAAGGAGTTTTTCCTTTGTTATTTCAGAGCTTTTTAACTGAAAGGTGAAGAAACAATGCCTCGTCTGCCTTTTTAAAATATAATAATTAGATTATAATTCATAGTCTGTGAAATGAAGCTCTCTAATGGAGAGGGAGGAGAAAGAGTAGAAGTGATAAAAGTGAGGAGGCAAAGTAAAATTGAGCTGTAATTGTTTTCACTTCAACTTTAAGAAGTTCAACATTAATTAAAATGTTTCTGCACCACTCACCACCAGATTGGCACAAAAGAGGGCTGGCTGGTGTGTGCAGCTGCTGACTGGCACGGATGTCAGCAAGGCAAAGCCAGGAAGATTGTAGTTACACACACACACACTCCCCTGACACACAGACACAGATATTCCAAAGATGACGTTGCAATTAGAGAAAGCAGTTCTGGTTTTATTCAAGGAGTAGGTCAGACTACCTCCCAGGTAAGAAATTCATGTTTCCTAAAACACCCAAAAGAGTTTGAAAATTGTTTCAAGATATTTCTGTCATTTTTCAGCTCAGAGTTGGCTTTGATTTTCTCATTTTCAATTATTTGTATAGGAAATGTTCAGAGAGGTAAACTCCAGGTGACCACCCTCCATGACCTAAGACCCAGCTGGATCCATGAAGATTTTCCTTCTCCTTCAGCTTTATTATCTTCTTACCCTCTAAACATTCCTTCATGCAAACAGGTGCTGTTGGGGGGTGTATTGTGCAGTCCCTGTAATCACCCTTTATACATCTAAAGAGCAGGAGAGGTACTACTCACTGTCAGTGAGTTACTGATCTGCTAGGAGAAACTGCAGCTTCAGGTACCCTCCTTTAATGTGAGTCCTCACTCCAAGTAAAGGGATAAGTATAGACTAAAGCCTCCCCTCCCTGGCAGCCTAGGAAGTTGAAGTCAAGATGGGATGGATAGCCAGGAAAATTTTTAAGTAGCTGAAGGAAGGGGGAGCAAGTAGAGAGGCAAAACTGATGGGACTTTGCTTTCCACAGAGCCAAAAGAAACTCATTTTGTGTGTGACAGCACAAATTGGGCACTTCCTTACTCACTCATCTACACCACTGCCAAGACTAAATAATCTTGAAATTGAGTCAGGGCTAAAGTGGAAAAGGCATTTGGGCTCCTAAAAATGAGAAGCAGGCATTGAAGGATGAATAAGAGCTTTCGTCAGAGGAAGAGCGTGGAGTGCCTAGCAGCTTCGATTGGCCATGCATTCTTCAGGGAGCCATGGAAAAGAGCAGCTGGCTCAGAAGATTTCCCTGGTGAATGGCAAGCTCTACCCATAGGTCCAGAGGGAGGAATTGAAGGATTGAAGAATTGAGCCTGGGGAAAGCCTGCACATATGCAAAGGCTGAGTGGCTTCTTTTTAAATGATTAAAAGTGTAGCAAATTTGTAAGTGCTGCTCAATCCCATTATTAATATCCATTGTATCAGTTCTGTAGGCTGTGTAGGGAGCTCATGATGCTCCTCATAGTCACTTTGACAGATCAGACTGTATCACCTCAGGTTTTGTACAGAAAAAAGTTGTCTGTATCCAAGCTTAATTCTCAATATTTTGTGCATTCAAGTCCTATAAAAACAGGTGATTCTGAGGAGACATGACAGTAGCCTGGTGCAATTTTAAGAAATTTCCAAGACACCCTCTGTGTTTATCTTTGTTTGGCTGTAGAGCCAGATAAAAGGAACAGATACCTTGTATGTTAGAAGACTGAAGTGAATTAATAGACTGCTGTATCTCACAAAAAAGGAAGGAAGGAAAAAATGAACAAATGAACTTTGACTTTTCTTAAGTATACAGGGCAGCTGAGCTCTGACTGATGTTTACAAAAGTAGATGTGTTTGAAGCAGCACCACATGGAGAACCGTGAACAGTTTAAGGGTTAAGCAGGAAGAGCCTTAAGAACCTACAAAATTGGGAAAAATATGATCTCTAAAATGCATTTATCATATTTTTCTGAAAAGAAATTCTCATAAACTAAACAAGGGATAACTTCTGTACAAGGTGCATGAGAAAATTAAGAATTAAATCATAAGGAATATGAACAGAAGTAGGAGTTTTGATGCACGACAGTGAACTGTTTCACTGCATTCAAACATTAATTACAGTAACCTCTTGGGGGTAATGAGAGGAACTTTTCTTGTTCTCATGCTGTTCTTGCTTGCAGATGAAGGAGCAGGTTTCAGGTCACTAGAATTCCTGCAGTGCTAGCCCTTGCTTCTGTTTATGAGTTGAAACAATAAAACCCTTAAGCAGATGCCTGACTTCAGAATGCTGAGTAGTGCTGTTCAACACTGAAACAGCATCCTCGATGTGTATTAATAAATCCACCAATGAAAGGATTGTTTAAAAGCACTTTTCCAATCAAAGTAAATCAAGCTTCCAACTGACAGAAATTTGTTGAAAAATAAGGACTTTTCACTTCTTCCTTCTTCTAATACAACATGCTCTATAAGATGAATAACATAAAAAGGGGGAAAAGACCATTCCTTTTCTTCAGGTGGTGCACTGTGATATTCTTTTGCAGTTCTTTGTCTTATGCACATTGGTAAGTTAAAAATACCTCCAATATACACAAAGAGTAGCCAAAGAAGATGCTATTATTTCCAGAATAGCAGCACCAACATACTACACTTACAGTTAATTGTAATAATGTGCATATTTTCTGTGAGCATTAGGAAGGGATATCACAGTTTAAATTATTCTGTGTTGGCTTTTGGAGGACAAACACTTGTTGTTGACAACTATTTGATCTGTCTCATAATACTGTTATGATGACAAAATAAAACTATACTTTTTTCTCAATTTCTGTGATCTTTCACCTAGATAAGAACCAACACCTGGCATCTTTTCAAATTTTCTTTTTTTCTTTACATCAGTAGCAAAAGTTAAAAAGGTAACATGAAAAGAAAGATGAAAAAGGAATGCTGTTCAAATTGAAGGACTGCAGTTTCAAGTTTCAATCCTGTATCAAAACATCTCCGCCTCATCTTCTTTCTCAGTCATCACAAATGAAATAGTACAAAGAAGTACACAAACATCAGTACAATACTGTGTGTGTACTGCTATCCAAAAATCACAGTTACAAAATTATACCTGACATATCAAAAACTGACAGTCACATCCTCAAGATTTTCTTCTGTTCATTCCCATGGACCTTCTTTATTAATAAATCTGACACATAAAAAGCATCTGTATGACTAAAGTGTCAGTTACTGGAAAGACCGTTTTGATCTACTTCTTAACTTTTAGAAGAAATATTCTCTTTTTTATGAAGACAGAATCTGTTCACTGACTACCAGCTTTCAAATGACCACCTCTTGAAGTTTAATTTTAAGTTTTAAATAAATATTGTATGCATGCAGAATAATTATGATGCTCTAGAGAGACTGTGTATAATGACATTGATTCTTTTTTATCTAAAAATGCCAAACCCTTGAGGCAGAAAAGTCTGTATTTGCCACAGATATATAGAGGTTCATTCTACATGTTAAATTATAATAGCTTCTTCATGTTTCTGTCACTAAGTCAGTCGTGAAACTTCCATTGTAAACTTCAATTTCCAATTGCTTAAAATGTACTGGTAAAAATTGTCTTTGGCCAAACATTTGATATAGAGAATTTGGGCTGTGGAATAACTTCTACAACATTAAAAGAAAGTTTTAAAATTCTGATACAATGCTGTGTAAGTACTGAAAAGAAAGCATATTGGGTTTGGATGAATGTTAACAGTCGTTACTGAAACAAGCACTGTCTTTAACTGATAAGTGTTGTGGACATGTTATTCATAAAAATATACGGTTACTTCAATACTAAGAACAACTGAAATTGTGTATTTAAGTCTGAAAATTGGCATTTGTGCATGCAAATCAGCTTATTTTATTTCTGTTATATTTAGTATATCTAAATAAATATTCTGATTTCATAATTAATCAAACACCCCCCAATTACTGCAAAGCCATAGAAAAAAATCCAACGATGTGCATAAAGATAAAACCAAGCTCATTTTTTAATCTGTTGTTTAGCTCACTGCTTAGGTTAGCAGTGTTTCTTCAGAAAAAGTGATTTCTTTTACTGAATACATATTTGATCATTCGTAATATTCACAGATCCTTTAAAAAGGACCAATGTTCTAAATACCAACATTTGCTTTAAAACTGCCAATAATGATGGTCTTACTTATTTTTAATAAGTAATTGATAAGATGGTCATATTTATTATTAATTTTTGTTCTCAATATTAAAAAATAACAAAAACATAGTTAACAATAATGTTACTATTAATCACTAAAAATTCTTAATAACAGAAAAAATTCAGTTAATACAAAATTAATGGAGTCCTTCATATCACATCCCAATATCAGCCTTTTGGGAACAATCATCCCAAATTTATGCAAGCATTGAGAACCAGGGGGAGAAGACTCTGAAGAATACAATAAGTACCCATAAAAAATTTCCTTTGCAACCTTAGCTTTCATTAAGTTCCTTGAAACATACATTCCTCTCATTTAATTGCAGCTAGAAATTATTCATCTAATACTGTACTAGATTTTGATATGAAACTCCTACAGAATTTTTGTTGGGTGAAAGATGGGCACGTTAGGAAAGCAAGTAATTACACCTGTCTAAATATCTATCTTATATGTCTGCTGACATTTAAGCCTAGCAGACTAGATGCCTAAGTTTTAGATGGTTATTCTTAAAAGAGAGATTCACATCTGTTTTGTACTGAATAATGTAATAATAATAATAATAATAATAATAATAATGGTATCCTAAAATTTCAGTAGGTATTTCTATGCAAATAATTCAACTGAGTTTAGACAGTTGATGTCCAGCAGAAAACACACCAAAACAGGCTGAAATATGTAGGCTAAAATTGCAACTCTTCTCCCACTACATTTCATGTATGGTTGACTCAAATAGTTTGGTTCAGGAAAGACAAGAATCAATTGCCTCTTATCTCAGAAGACTCACAAAAATTCTCTCCAGAAGGACATACCCTCATAAGACAAGAGTCTTACCCCTGCAATCAGGCTCCTTTTCCATGGTCTTGTCATTCAATCCTCAGCCAAGGTCCAGAAAGACTTACTGCTCTCCTAGAAATTTTTCTTAGGTCAGAATTAACAAGACTATGCCAAAAGCATCACATATATTACTCATGCAAATTTTGTTTCATAGAGAGTGGGATTCGTCTCATTTACTGTGAGAGTTCTCCACTTGACGAACTGAAGTCCCTGTATGTTCATGGAGAGAAATAGATAGTCTGGAGAGTGATTCATTTGATTTATATCTCTTAACTGTCTTGAGAGAAGATTAGTCATACTCTAAAACTAGTATTTCTTTACAGTGATTACATTGGGAATATCAACTATATAAACTATTCTTGGTTTTGCAGATATCCGTGTCAAGGGCCTCTAAAGTACTGAACTCTATTAAAAAAAAAAAACAACAACCCTGCACCCATATCAACCAGAAATAACCCCCCATTAATTTCCTTTGTTTATTCATAAATTCATTTCCATTTTTACATTTCAAAGTTTTGTTAGTAATATCTTTTATTTATTGCTAAGTTAATTTAATGTTTCATGCAATATGTTTTTTCATCACATGTTTTGAATGTCTCTCTGCTCAAAATACAATCTTCAAGAGAACTGTTGTTGGACATGCAGCTAGACAAAACATATCTCCTACAGTCATCCCCATGTGCTGATCTTTTAGCTTCCTTCCCTCTAAAAACAAAAGTTTTTATGGTTTCCAGTTTAAAGTGTTCACACAAGCAATTGAAAGTATCATGACCCAGCTTTTATCATCATTTTAAAGCAAAATTTCCCACTGATTTTATGAAAAATTGCTCCAGACATTTTTAATTTTTTGGTCCAGAGTAGATTAAGATGAACATCCTTGTTTGCAATTTTGTTTCTAAGATTCATTTTGTTATTAATTTACTTAGTATTCATTGTAATTTTACTGAACGTAATTGTTTTGCTATTCATGTGCCTGTTGGAAGGATTTTTATAGGCCATCCATTATAATTAAACATACACTAATAGACATTTAAAGCATGTTACCATTTTTAATAAAACTTGAAGATGGGGTCTACTAAAAAGGAAAAGGCCTAATACTGAAATGTGAATACTTCATTTTAAGATACATAACTTTTAGTCATGACATTCCTGTAATAGGAGGTTTTTGAATATCTTTGTTCACCTGAATCCAGGACGCTGACCTGGATTCAGTTAATGATGTACTGTCTAGTTATGTACCTCCTAAAGTGAAGTACAGTGTCCCCTTGAAAGGTGTTTGGTCATCCAGGGATCTCCAAGACATCAATGAGCAGGTCAGATAATACCCTCATAATTCCAGAAAACTTCAGAAAACCAGTAGGCCACTATTTCAAGACCAAGAGGGGGAACTTTTTTCCTGGGGACTTTTATGGCAAGGTTTCCAGGCAAGAGACCATTTGTGGAAAGAATAGACATTATACCCATAAGGACAAGTGTGGTGATTATCCATCATCTATTGAATTTTTGGTAGCCTAGAAAATTCCCAAATAACTGCTGTTAGAAATAAAGTGTCTCTCTCTCATTAACGGAGTCAGTAAGGCTATCAACTACATTGCACTCATTTTTTACTGTGCTATTCTGGTTTATAAAGGAAAAATATTAAACAGGTACATTACATTCAGTCTATTTCAGATGCACAAAGGCAAAGGAAAGGGCACTAAAACAGTGCTAGAGCAGTCCCTCTTTCTCTAAGCACTCTACAAATGTGTGTATGTGAAGTAAATTAGTCTCTTCACTCTTCCATAAAACATGAAATATTTGTCAAAGAAAGTTGAAGACTAGCCTTTCCAAAGCTACATTCTAGGCTGGTGGTCAGGAACCCTCGCAGGGATACAGGAAATGTCTTCCAGCCTGGGAATAAGGACAGCCGAGATCCACGTGTTCCTGTACCCTGTCTGAGGCTAGCCAGAAAGGTCATTACCTTCTTCCAGTAGTTCTGTAAAGTTAACCCCATAACAGAATTTCCAGCCAACATTTTTAACATTATATAACTTAAATCAACCAGCCTTACTTTTCTTAGGAAGAGAGCATTTGCCAAAAAGAAATTGTGATGTTTTAGCACAAAGATAAAGAAACAGTGTGACAACACTTTCCTCTCTTTGCTTTTCAATTAAGGAACAAAACCAGAAAATCTTGTCACAGACACACTCTTATTACTACCTAAGCTTAGAAACAATTTATTACTCCTCAAGCCTGAATCCCTTAAGCCAGAACTAAGACTGCACATAGCATTGGAGCTGTATATGACATCTGTGTAATTTTTTTCTTTCTTGGTGCTATTTTGCAAAATTTCCCTATTAAGTCATTGAAAGGTTTTTTTGCTTGTATTTTCCTGGGAGGAAATTCTGTGATGGGCTTTATCTTGGAACCCTATCAATCAAACTATTCGGGGGTCAGGCTCACTTTCTAAAAATCTTTCCATATTTTAAAGATGTTGTACGCTTTCCTGTCTAACATCCATACTAGTTATAACTAGGATGAATCTTGCAAAAAAACCCACCGTATCTTCAAACAGGCCCAAAACATTTCAAAACTCCTTGCTGCACTTTACACAGACTTCAATATGTTAAAATAATAGAACATTATGAGGATTATCTAGCAACATGTGAAAATGTTATACGTCAGTGCAGATTTGTATTTTGATCCAAATTTGTGTTTAATGGTTTATTCTAAAACAAAGTATTTTTAATTACTATGTAATTCTATCTGCTAGACAAAAAAAGTGTTTAGTTACAGTAGAGTTTCACAACTCTTTAGTATACCTTATAGTACATTAAGCCAAAAGAAAAGACAACAAGAAAAATATATGTTGTAAAATTAAGACTTAGAAAACTTTATATCTTAAATTGTGCTTGCCAGGCAGGAAGCTCAAGTATCTCTCAATAGAGGGTGAGATGCCTTCAAATGACTTTCCAAGTAAATGTAGTGTGGACTAACTTACTTATATTATAATTAAATTATTAGCTCATTCATGGAATGAAGGGGCATCAAATACAGCAGCACAATTCAGAGCCTTAAACAAATTAGCCTCAAAAGACTTATAGTCCAAAGTGAAGACAAAGCTCAATTCAATCGGTCTTTTAATTTTTTTTCCCTAAAAGCCAGAGATTTTATATGCCTATAGAAAGTAGAGAAATTAATAAAAAATCATTCAATAAACATTAATTCATAGTAATTAAGCAACTATCGCCTCATATGTTTGGCTTGCAAATTAAGAAAACTTAAAGAAAAATCCCATTCCTACATATTATTGATTACCAGTTAGAAAATTTATTACTTTGTTGCTTGGTGTGCTTCAGCCAAGGAGTTCTGCCTTGGAGTACTGCCTATTATTATTATTATTATTATTATTATTATTATTATTATTATTATCCTTTTTTTCCCCTCCTGTTTTTTAACAAAAGAAGAGACATTTCCAAAAGAACAATTAGATTGTTTTGTGACATGGGACTCCTTGGGGATAGTTTCAGAGAACTACTGTAAGTAATCCTGTAGGACACAGTTTCAAACAAACTACACTTCTACAAAGAGTTTTTTTCCAGTGCCATGTAATGCATGTGGAGATGTATGTATTCAGGACAAGGAAAGAAAATTAATAAATGGAAGAAAGACAATAAACTAAAGTACTGGTCTTTAATGGAACTCTTGTCTAAATTCTTTTCCCTTAAAAGTGATAATATGTAAGTGCAAGTCCTTATCCTAAGGTATGTCTTAGTCTAGACTGAAGTAAGAGACTCCAGGTCAGACATATGGTGACTGAAAAGTGCATTTTATTTATTCATATATCTTAATGGGAAATGTGTATTTGAAATGACTAAAAATCTCTGAAAGAGCCAATTACTCTCTGCTTTTTAATTCTGGCAATACATTTGGAACATTTTCATTGTTCTAAGGGTTAAAAACCTCACCGTGACAATGATGAGCCTTATTACTCAGTCAAAGTAAATGGATCACCATATAACCTTTCAGAAATGTTCTTCCTTAAGCTATTAAAACATTCCATGCCCTTAGATGACAACAATTTCTCTGCCTTTTGAAATTTCTTTTCTATCCTGCAGAGTTCATAGAGATATGCTTGGTTAAAATCAACTTATATAAAACTATGCACTGTAAATTCTGACACTTCTGTTTGAATCTCTTTTCAAACACTTGTCTTTGCTCACCATAATAGATGTCAGTTCTTCTGATGTAGTTCAAGCATGAGCTTCATATGAAGACTCAGCTATGTCTATTGCATTTCTGAAGCTACTACTCACTGAAGTTTTGTGCTGTTTGACATCAAAGATAGGCAAGAATCACCTGCTGAGTTCACATGCATGGAGCAAAACATCTTCAAATCACTTGTGCTAGACAAAAGTTTTTCATATTAAGCTTTCACTATCATGTGGACTTAAAGACAAACGTAGTCCTTGTTAAAGTTGCAGCATAGTGTTATTAAACTATGCATCTGGGCCTCTTGATTTAT
The DNA here is from genome assembly GCF_051311805.1 of Agelaius phoeniceus. Lineage (NCBI taxonomy): Eukaryota > Metazoa > Chordata > Aves > Passeriformes > Icteridae > Agelaius > Agelaius phoeniceus. Next base: position 48,439,416 of record NC_135269.1, on the reverse strand, counting down.
AGAAGTTTTAAGCAAAAGATAATAATTTGGCCGATTTAGTTTTTTGGCATCAATTGCAAAGCATTCTGTTCCACAAAAAAAATTGTTTTTCATTCAATATGCAGCGATTTAGCTTAAAGGTAAAAACAATTTGAAAGTGTAATATTCTCTAGCCTAGACAAAAGCCACAATGCTCTACTTTTTCAAACTTTAAGAGCTGACTTTTTTTATCAAATTGAAAACCAGAAAGAAGCAACAGTTAAAACATATATTGTATATAAAGAACATAAATTAAACAAATTCCTATTCCAAAAAGTTCACAAATCTATTTTTTGTATAAGTTTTATCAAATAACATGGTGAAAAATAAATAGAATGTAGAAGAAAAAATATTTATGAAGGATCAAGAACTACTGTATAATGGATGTGAGTCTAATGGAGGCTAATCAGTGTAATAACTGTACCATAGTTTTTAATCACAATGACTCCAGTGATGACTCTGTATGTAAACCAAATTCCACATGAATATGCATAGGAATTAGATTTTGGAACAGTTGTGTATGAAAAGTGTTTATAATTAGCCTGCATTTAAATGTCACCAAGTGACTGCATTAAGTGCAAAGCAAAACACAACAGGGTGTGTGGCTGTTGTGAGATAATTGAATGCCTTGGGTGTGTCAGCTCAGTCAGCAGATGCTGAGATGTAGTTGCCAATTTTAGCAGACCAATGATTTTACTCTTATAGGGCCTCCAGAGTTTCTTATTCATTTAAGTGCCTTGAAATGAATTTAAAAGAAAAAATGTTTTTTCCCCTAGTATTGTTTTTCCATTTCTTTAGTATACAGATCCAAGGGAGCCAATGTGCCTAACACTTTCCAATCTCTGCTGTTGTTCCATAACCTCAAGGTTAAAACCCTAGCAGGACAGATCATTAACTCATTCCTGACTAGTTAAATTTTTGGTACCTAAATAAAATGCCCTCATTGGCACTTTCAATATTAATGTTTCTCATTTAAAATACATCTCATATTTACTGAGAGCTTAATGTTTTACAAATGGACAGTGTAGTTAGGCTGTACTAGGTGCTTATATGTACCTACAGATAGGTTCAGAGCATGTTTTTTACGTTTTATACGTGTGTAAGGAACCTTTAAGGACCCTGGTACTTGTTCCTGTGTCACAGGGCTCAGAGGTGCTCCTAAGTATGTACATTCATCCAAGTTTTGTGCTAATGACATCTTGCAGTGAGATGCCAGCAGATGAACTTACCTTCCTTTCCATCCCTGCTCAAGTCTTGTTTTCCACATAAAAGAAATCCATGCATGTTGGCTGGCAGGGAACCATGTCTGCCCCTGCAGTAACTGTGTAACACCTGAAATAATTCTAGGATATCCAAGATTTACCAAATACCAAAAGCTTTGGAAAAGACTGTTTCATTATAGGATCAAATACATAAACACATGAGAATCTGCCAGTAAAAGCCTCCTAGACCTTAATATGATCTTAATATGCACAAAGAAGGGTCCAAAACTGGAACTATAAAATGTCTTGTGAAGAACAATTGTGCTAAGCAACACAGAGGAGGAAATCTTGTGTTAAGGTGGTTGAGACAGGATATGGGCTGCAGATTATGTTGGTTTACTTAAAACACAATCAATGTCTTGCCTTTGTAGTTGTGGCTCCTTCAGATCTGTCAACACTAATTTAATATCCTACTCTTAACATGAATTGTGTTCAATATGAGGCATTTCAGGATGTATTTGAGCCTGTGCTCAGATTTAATTAGAAATGAGAAATATAGCAGATGGAGAGAAATCATTGTTGCACAATTGGGCCATAATGCAAAGAAATTTCTCTAACAGTTGACAGTTAAGAACTGCTCGATTAGCAAACCACAGCAAAAGAAAAATGACCTACAGATAAAATTAAAAAGCAGGATAACAGCTGCTCTAAAGCCTTTACAAAAATCTCTTAAGAAAACCACGAAAAGACTAACCATGACACTGAATATCACCATAAGAAAACTAGATTCCAGTAGTGGTATTAGAGTTTAGCATCTATGAAGCTGCTTCAGAAGTAATCCTTATATTTGGCTTTCATTTCAGAGGAGCTCAAAAGAGACATTCTGTTATCAAAGAAAAAAAAAAAATTCAAAGGGAGTCTTCTACTATTAGTTTTGCATGGTATAACTCTGATTTCCTCATATTTTACACAACAGAGACAAGTTTCTGTACACAGGAATAGTATGCTGCCCAGATAAAAATATTTTGCCTTTAATGAGCTTTATACACCCAGTCATCCTAACATCTGAGTCCACAATACACAGAAGAAGTAAGCAACACATTAAACTAAAGTATCCACAAGAGGAAGCACAAAGCGCCAGCAGCGGGCGGGTCAGCAATCCCTCATTTGTGAGGTATCAAAGGCTGTTGATAGATCTAATAAAATTACTCTGAACATCTGACCTTTGTCCATGGCCAGAAGGAATGCAGTTATACAAGCGGGGAAGGGAAACCACTGGTGACAAAATGCAGTTTCAAATGCTTCTACTGGCAATTTTTCTTTATCCACTATCATATAATACGCAGAGGGATACACAGCATGTACTTAGAACAGGAAATGAAAGTGAAAAAAATGGAAGCTAAAACTGACACTAACCATACTTAAATTGCTTAATGGAGATGCTGTGTACATACTCCCCCAGGCAACAGATCCTTGTAAGTGTTTAGAGCTCCTAATTGTACCGTATGTCTTAATAAACAGCAGGTTACAGAAACTCCAGGTCAAATGTTAGACAACAGAAAGATTTTGCCTATAATTTATTCAAAAGTTTCATTGTATCATTGTACATTAGTAGGAAATCAAACCTCAGCATTATGACACTAATTATACTGCCAAACATCTCTAAATATGTGTTCATGGGTGTGTATATTTGGATAGAAATACATGTGTGGTTTTGCATGAATATGTATGTTATATTTTTATATATATATATACACATTTGTAAAAAAATACATGTAGCTGTTTTGTTCTGAGGACTAAAGGCATCACCAACAGATAGCAGCAAGCTTTTCTCATGCCTGTGTTCTATTTGATAAGTAGAAAAGAATTTAGCACTCAAATATTTATTTTTCAAGGAAAAGGCTAGGAAATTTTATTAGATTATTTTAAATCAGACATAGTTTCTCTGCTCAAGTAGTTCCTTACCTAGCCTCCCTCTCTGTTTTACTGGGTTAAATAACAGTCCTATAATCACCCTAAGCATCTTTTCTGCAAAGTGACTGTATCAGAGGATCCAACTCAAGAATGAATAAGCTGTTTAAAATTATCCAAACTTCATTTTGTGCAGACATGCAGGAGGGAAATTACATGGAGCAATACTAAATAAATACCAGAGCTCCCTTGGGTTTTCAGGGTGCTCTTCCACAGGTTTGCATATTCCCATGCTGCTCTGCTTGTGCCAGTTGTCTCTGGAAAAGCTGTGTCCATCCTGGCAGTGAAGTACTGTTTTGATACCCTACTAGGTTTTTCCAAGAGAGAACCTTTACTCAAGCTTCAGAGCTCTCTGGGTACAAGAAACCTCATCACTGATATGATCTAGAAACACTGAGCACTTTGACAAGTAGATCTTACAGGAATCACTATAATTTCTGGGAATGCTAGCTCCACATTAGATCCAAAGATGCTGGAATGCCTTTCATTTCACTGACTACCTTTGTGGCTATAATGTGAATTTATGACACCAAGCAATTCACAGGAACATGTTAGGCAGATGGCTGAAAAACATACAGAAGTGTATGGATGATGAAAGTAACTAAGTTTAAGACTGTTTCCAAACCTGCTTTCCATTCCTATCCTGTTAGGAAATACAAGTATTCTTCATAAATATTTTGTGGATTGGGGTAACACAGCTTAAAAAGCCAAAAGACTAAGAGCTACCCTATAACGGTAATAGAAAAGAAAGTAATGACTAACCACAGATTTTTTCCCTTCCACAATTTAAAAATGAAACAAAAATCTTTGAAGAAAAGCTCCTTTTTTGGTCCTCCTAAAGTTTTTTGAAGTAAGATTAAGGAGACAGTTTATCAATTAGGAAAAAAAATAGCTTCTTGAAATTGTATAAATTTTATGATATTACTCTTAAATGAAATTAAATTTAGAGTTTTTGTGGACCTATGGCAATCAATTAATTATTTAATTTGCCATAGGTGGTTTCTCCAGAAAATCTCTCCATGTCCAGACTAAAACACAAAAAGCCAAGCAGAACTAGCTAATATTTGTGAACCCAAGGAACAACATAGTTTTAAAAAAATCTTCCAACTCTGTCAGGGAGTGCTTCAGGAAATCTGTATGGGTACTTTTTAGAGCCCTCAGATGGCCAACATGTCCAACAGAGAGGAACTGACAACACAATGTGCCAGCCAAAAGTCCCTTATCACAGCCAGACATTTTCTAACTAGAAAAAAACAAGTCATTGTGCCCAGCAGTCAAAACTCTCAAAGCCAAACAAACAAACAAACAAACAAATAGATAGTTTTATATATATAACCACTCAGATTCTATGAAAATCTACAGAATACTCCTCTTTGAGGTTTTGGTCTCCACCCAAAACAAAATAATTTGTTGAAACAATCCTTCATCTGAAAAGATTAGCAAGCAGTTAACCAGGGACAATATGCATAATAAAAAATACAGATCTTATTTGTTCAAATATATTTGCTAAGATTGTAAGAAATCTTGTTATTCTTCTAAGTATACATTTTAATTATGTTCAGAATGGCAAAAGGACATGTAATAAAATGAAAATTAAAAAAAAAAATATTTTAAGAGTTACTGTGAAAAGAAACTATGCCCTTTTTGAGGTTTCCCTATGGAACATCTAAGTGAAGCAAACATATTTTTATTTAAAATTTGTTTACAGGTAAAGAAATGCAGGATAAGGATAACCTGCACTGTTGTTTGGGGAGTGCAGGGGGAGGTTAATCAAAGATCTAACATGAGGAACAAAATCAAATATTGATGGTTTCTTTGAACAGCCACTATCTTATTAAAGTAATGACTAGAATCTCGGAATATGAAGCAGAAAAAAAGGAAAGACATTTTCAAACAAACATTGAAAAATGGATATTAAACCTGTTGCTGAGTCAAAAATTTCTCTTCTTGATGTTTTAGTATAATGATATGTAATCTTAAAACTTGTGAATAACACACTCATCCTATTTTGAATATTTTGACTTGGTTTTAATAGCAAACTTTAGGTTCATAATCCCAAAAGAATTATTTTCCCCTACTCCAAACAGTAGTTCATTCTGTGTCTACATTTGCCATCAAGCATTACTAAACAATAAGTATTCACATAAAATCTTCCTCAACTACTCCTCTACTCCACTGATGTTTCTCTTCAAGGGCATTTAGATGTAGAAAGAAACCATGGGGTGTGTAAGTGGAGAGGTTTGCCACAGTGATCTGTAAACTTCTATCACAATAGTCAATATATATTCAGAGTAGTCTTTTCATAATTGCAATATTTGCCAAGAAACTAAATCTTTTAAAAGTATAACTAACTCTTGTCTATTTTTCTCATTACTTATTATGAGAGGGAACCAGCAATTTATCATTAGACACCACAAGCACAACTTATCATAAAATTATGTAATATGAATCCCCCTGAGTATATAAGACACAAAAGATCCTATAAAAAGGTCTTGGTTTGCTCATTTAAACTCAAAGAAAAAAAAACCAACACTGTGGCCTGGTTACATTCAATAAAAATGTATAATATTAATACACAATGTAAATATTAGGAACTCAAAGAAAAAAATTTTGTATTTTCATCATAATGGATATAAATATATACCATTAGACAAAAGTTATATTATCCCATTTTTTAATGACATATCATTTTCTACAGCATGAACTCTCTTTCTGTCTTTATCATATGCTGTGTATTCTGTCAATAAGCAGGAAAAGGAAGTCAGTTTCCATCCTGTTCTGGAATAAAAGTAAAAAAAAAATTATCTATAGTTAAGATGTTACTGGGAAAACTATAATGTAAAATATGGCCTGTACTGCAGCAGTGAGTGATCTCACTATTGTAAATGATCATCCTGCCAAGTGCCACTAGACACCTTTTGCATTCCATTCTGGAACTCATTTGCAGTAACAGCAATACAAGATCATTTGGAAAGACAATTCTGCTTACAATATATTTTTTCAGGACTCACTTTAAACAAGGCAGATAACACCTTGCATAGTGATGAAAACAGAATCCATCTTATGATTAAATCTGACATTTTCATTCTTTTACATACCAGCCAGAATACTGAGATCAAATATTGGAGGAGATGTATCCATAGACCTCAGCTGAACAACCACAAAACATCAAATCATGTGGCATGCATCCAAAAAAGTACTAAGGACAAGGTACACAAGATGCATTCAAAAATGACAGAAAACAAATTTCCTCCTCATCTTTATCTCAGATTTCTATGGCCATCATCAGATCACAGGACAAAGTCGTTACCCTGATTACCTTAACATTTGTCATTGACATGGAGAGAGACCCAAATCATCCTGCCAAGGACCTTCTGACTGCTCTATGTCAAGGCCACAACTAAGCCAGTGGCCTTTTCCATAGCATTCACTGTTTAGAAAGTGGAATTGAATGCAGTCCGCAGTTCTGGATCTCTACTCGTAAGGAATGTTCACAACATGCTGGCTGCTGCACATAAAATCCAGACATTTCGTATGCTCCATAACAAACATAGGGGAAATTAAGACTGCTGCATGGAAAGCATAACTTTCTTTCTATCAACAGAAAAGAGGGTTACAGACAGCTGGGGACGTGTCCTTCAGGACAGAGTGGTCAGCATGGAGGAACAGCATTTATCACAGGGAGATGCTCACCACAAACCTAAGAGTGATGAAATATGAAATACATATGCTTCTCAAGGAATCCGCACATGAAACACAGATGGCAAACCATGCTTCCTATCTCAAAGACTGGCAAAGCAAAGAGAAACATTTCTGTGAAAGAAGTGTTCTGTCCACATGTGCCAGCTGTCAGCATCTGCTGGTGGATCACAAAGAGGTCAAGTGGGCTGCAATTTGAACATCTTTGGATTTCAACATATTGAACCACTTTCAAAACTAAGTTGGCATCCCTCCTGTGATGAGACCTGTCTACAAGGATATTTTCTCACTGTTTTTGAAAAAGTGAGCAAAACAAGAGAGAAAAAATCTTGAAAGCAGCCATGCCAGAATGATCTGGTATAATTTAGCCTGATGAGACCAGTACCACTAGGCCTTTGTCATAAAGAAAACACATACAAATTATGTAATTGCCATTAGGCAGACACTTCATTGTAGTAACATACAGACACTGTTGTTACTGTAGCTCTGCAATTCCTTATAACTTAGGAGTTCTTAAAAACTATGCACTCTATAAGACAGTGTCTGAGCAATTCACAGTTGAGAATGTGTCCTATAACCACTACTCCCTCATGGGGAAATACACTGATTTCTGATGGGGTTTTATTAGAAATAGGACATAAAGGATTTAAGTGACATGTTGAAAGCACTTGAGCAATCTGAGGCCTAATGGAAAACTGAACTCAAAGACTTTGAATGGCAGGCTCTGTAAGATAACAAAAAAAGATATTTCCTGTTTAATAGTAATACTTCCTGTATGCTTGGGGAAGTGATCACCAGGAACAAACAATTATGCAAACATCAGGAATCAAAAACTTCCATATAAATAAATGGGGAAACTTTTATGTCCAGAAGACACTGCTGTTGCTGCTACAGATAATGATAGTGCAGCTGATCCTGACACTGCTGAGTGGGGCGTAATGTCAGTTCTGGATGAGGAGCTGCACTACAGCAAAAATTCTGATCATGAATCCCATGATACCATATCAGCATTTAACAGGTCTGACTTTCATGCCTAGGAGACAACTGATTAAATTCCAAGCAAAGAATCAGAAAAATCATTGTCAACTCTATTTTAAATGTTTTAAGAAAAAGCACTAATTATTATTAACTACTGATCAACCACAGAAAGCCATGGAAGGGTGAATCTAATCTTTAGAGGAAGACTAATACCCTGCAGAAATACACAGTCTTTAAACTTGAGGTGGATTTTTGGTGCTGTTTAATAGCATCTGTATTTGGCAGGCTAAATTGCCATATTTTTTTGTTATAATACTAAAGCCATGGGTAAAAATTGAGATTTAGCAGTGTTGAGAAAATAGTTACTGTTTCCTTATTGTTTGAATAGAAAAATAATCACACCACCACTATATTCAAATAATCAAAACTTATTTACAAGTAATTAAGACCATCACTCCTCTTAATATGAGAAGGAGATGCCTTGCAGCCCCTAGATCCCCTTGTAGTCAGCTCTGCAATAGTCATAGATATTTCCCTTATTTTTAGAGCTTTTGCTATTTGCAACAGTTGATACCATTTTTTTGGGGGGGGTCAGTCTTCCATGTTTAAAAATTAGTCTTATTCATATTGAAATGAATTGAAAATGGAAATCTAGAAAAATTCAATTTTTTCTAGATTTTATTATTACTGTTGTTATTTAGTTTCAGAGTGCTAATGCATGAGGACAAACGTCTGGTCCATGTGCATGACCTTGGACAAATGCACAGCAAATGTAGTCTCTTAACTGATTATTCAAAGACAGTTCATAGTTAATAATGCCCAGATTTCGCCAACTTTTTTCTCTCCATGGTATTTGTTAATTTTGGGGTTTGTTAATTTTAACAATATTTAATTTCAATTACTATTCCAATTCTTTTTTGAAAAAGAAAAACCTCACCTATAATTCTGAGTTGATTAACACCTCTATGAGCTCCAAGAGTTCTCAACAAAATTAAAGTAGACCTGAAATTATATCTTTTATCTCTTTAATAGGGGAAAAAAAAGAGGTAGTAGAGCCATATGAAGTACAAGCCATTACACTTGTTTGATACACTAGAATGAAGCAAAAGAAGGCACAAGTCTAATTTTTTTAGCAAATCCTTTGCAGTTCACCTTTAAACTAAAGGTCATCGGGTGAGAATCCGTGTGTTTGAAAGCACTTGAACTGCTTAGGGAGTTCATCTTATCTGTATTATTCATACATATTTGACGATTATAAATCACAATGGACTGAAATATTTCTGGTCTTTCACATCAGCAGGCATCCAGAGAGCACTGTCTTTTATTTACTGACCATGTTAAAAATGGCACACTTTTTTATTATTTTATAATAATATGCTGTCTGACCAGTTCAGAGAGATCTCTAATAATGTCTCAGTCCAAGCATGGGTCTCATTATGTTGGTAGGAACTGTCATGCAACTGTGAATGTGCAATAAGTGTAGAGGTGCAGTAAATGGCAGAAAAATATGAAAAGCATTCTACTTTCAGATGCTGCACAAAGCTATTTATTCCTACTACACTGACTGAACTAAAAATTGAGGAGAGAAAATGAGAACTGTACTTCATGGCCTTCTAAATTTAAACAAAGAGGATTTAAGGATATGTCTTACGGCAGAAAACGAGGGACGTTATACAGTGCAAGACATGCACTTAGCATTTCTTATATTCCATCCATTTTTTTTAAAGCTCAGCAGCACATTGATTTCAATGGAAGTTCTATTTAAAACTCAATGCTACACCATGACCTAGGCAACAATGTAGGTAGGACACATATTATTCATAAACTATGTGATTCTGCCCCAAATCCAATGCCTTTCTGTGGGCATGTTGTTCTGACTGTGGTCTCACAGAATATTTTACAACAACAGCACAATTGTATCTCTGGATTTCAGTTTATAGAAATCAGAAATATTTGTTTTTTCATTAGATTTTATGTACTAAATTACATAAATTATACCATATAAATGATTCCTGGATTTCCAAATAATTTGTTACACAGCATGACAAACCAGAAAAAAGGGAGTCTTATTTGAAGATTTTGATGCACAGCTAAGAGAATTCATTATATCTTCCTAACCTTGGGTCTGGCCTCTCTATTTGGAAGTACAAAATTGTCTACAAAACGAAATGAGAGGTGAATCATCCATTTGCTCTCTGTCTGTGCCACATCTCTGCTGCTTCTGGAATGACATTTCTTGGATGAGGCAGAGTGAAGAAGAAAGGGAACTGGTGAAGTGCCTTTCACTTCATTAACACACCTGTCAACAACATCCATACCTACTTCTATCGACAGTCTTCCATTGCAATTCAGTTTGGTTTCCCATGCAGGCATAAGTTCATCTCTATGGTGAATACTGCCAAAAAATCAGCACTGTCTAAGGAGTAATTATTTGAGAGACTTGGACTCATTCAAATACTGCCTGCATGCAAACAGGTGGCTTATGAACTAGCTTCATCCAAGTACTAAACAAAAAAATAAAGTGTTCTGCTAAAAAAAAAAAATCAGCAAGAATATTTTTTGAAAGAATAGAGAAAACATCACCATCTCATTTTAATCAATATAAAACACTCCATTCCAAACCCAGTAGTTTTGGCACACTTCTGATAATATGAAAGCAAAGAAAGGAATAAATTCACAACTGTTCCAGAGAGCAGGTTCCTTAATTAATAGCCTAGCAGGTGGGAAATTCACCCAAACTTTGCAAGACCTGTCTTCCAATCTAGATACATTCTCACCTGCCAAGAGAGTGTACTGACCAGCCTGCCCCAGCAAAGCTAGCCAGCCCCCAGGGCTGATCCATTTTGTATGTGTCTCTGTGAAAGAGGTTGGAGCCCAGCAATTGCTTCTGTAATGCACCTCCTCTGCAATGCTAGAGAGCCTTCTTTCCTTTGCTCCATGAATATTTAGGCACCCCAGGCAAGCTGGAACAACTTTCCTCAGAAAGGTGTTGGTTCCAGCATTGTCCCGAATCAGACAGAGTGAGTTTGGACAGGGTCCTGTGCCACTCAGGAGAGCAGCCTAACCACCACACTATTAGGTGTTCGAGTGTGGAGCTCCTGAAATCCCTCCTGTGGGAGCAGTGGCACTTGCCATAATGTATTTAAATATTAATTGAGCAAGAGAATGTGAATGACTCTTTAAGCCTGACTAGCAGCTAAGGTGCTCTCCTGGGACATGGGAGCTGCGATTTCAGATACCCTCAGGCAGAGTAAGGAATTGAACCCAAGGCTCCCACAGCTGCATCTCTCTTTTTGCCTACATCTGAAGCCAGCCTGAATCCATTCAAAACCACTGAGGTCCATGGACAGCTAAATAACCCAAACTACATTGCTCAGTGAATTTATTGTTCGCCCAGAAATCTCTGCCCCACTTACAACCCACCCCACTTTTGCCTGCCTGTAGAGTCAAGGGTCCCAACATAAGGCACCTCACTGATCCTATGGGGGTACATGTGACTTCATTTTTAAAATATTGGCACTCTTTTGAAGCACAGTTTCCCTTTACTTTCTCCTGGTGAGTGATCAGTGAGCTGAGACTGGTCAAGATGATTTGCCACAGGTGGCATTACCAGTTGCCACACTGATAATGCCACCTGTGTAGTATATGATATTTCAAGAGTGTGTCTGAAGGTAAGACAAAAGCCTGAGAGGTCTGGGGAATGAACTGGGGGTAGTTCCAAAGTCCCTTAATGTCCTTTAAAGGGAAAGCCAATACGGGAATGTCTTTACAGTACAAATTATGTGGGCAGAAACTGTAAGCCCATTCATGTCTCTGATTGTTCCACATCTGAAGGAGACCACTGCACATCTGTTATTCCACCACAAGAGTGGAATATATTATGAATTTGCCTGCACCTATCAAGCTGAGGGAAGGTTTCACTGAGTAGAAAAGGATTGTTTTGCCAAATTGTGCATCCTTTTGGAAATTAACTGGGGCCAACACAGATGTGCAGAGCAGCAAAAATCCCTCTTTGGAGCATAGTTGGTTCCAGAAGAAGCATCATTTTTCTACTGCTGGCAAGGAGCTGTTAACTCATTTATATTATTTTCTGAGAATAAAGAGTGGACGTTAATGCCAAGTGTCTCAGTGTATTTGCTATTTTAATGCTATTAAGTGACTAGGAAAAAAGAGTGATGCCACATGCAACTGCGTTCTCAACCTGTGAGAACTTTGCCATAAAGCATGGTAAAAAATACAGTATTACGAGGGGAAATTGGCAATGACACCTATGGTCTGAGTTATTCATCCAGTGGAAGGAGCAAGGAGCAGATATTTTGATGGCTTATATGAAATGATGTATTCTCAAAAAAATGCCTAATAGCCCTTACCAGCACATTTTTGGCTCTCTTACTACTCCCAGAGAAATTTACCTAAGTCAGACGAAGTTAAATACTTTGTACTACCTGAGACAGTCTTCTGCAGTTAATATTGAGGCAATACACCTGCTGCCAGGTTGGGACAGCCTGACATGTTCTTGTCTTTTCTCTGATCTTTGCATTAAGAGACCAATTTGTTTTCTACCATTATTAAATGATCATATATCTAACACATAAAGAGATAAAATGCTAAATGTCTTAGGTGAGTGCTCCGGCTTCTTAGGTCTACTAACATGGATTAAAGCATGAATTTCCTTTATAAGAAGAATTGCACAAATAATAAATTGTTTTTATGCCTTCACATCAAAAATAAAAAAAAATAATTTGGGCTTCAAAACAAAAACAAACAAACAAACAAAAAGCCCCAAAATCAAAGAAGCAATGTATGTGTGTGAGTATTTTAATTACTCTTTAATTTATCCTGTGCTGAAAAACACATATCTTTCAGTATTATTTTATTTTGAAGTCCTTATTAAAACATAAGTATTGTCAACTTTGTAATAAATTATTTGAAACATATCAGAGCAAAATAGTTGAGAATTGTTTAGTTTATATCCCCTCTTTTAAACTCAAACTATTAAGTGAAAACAACATAAAACATATGTTTAGCCTCCTGAAGTTTCCTTTTCTGCTAAGTATTTTGTTAGTAGCCTAATAAAAATTTAGAATAGCCAACATCATTCATATTAGTATTTTTGTCTTCTTTTGAGGTGATGCTGCTGGGCAGTATTTATCCTCCAAAAGTAACACATGGGGAGATATTTAGAATATTAAAAAATACAGTAAATAGTAATTATAAAAACCCTATCATTTTCATCCCTTGTAAAAAGTCAGATTAATGTATTTGCAGCAAAAATTAACAAGCAACCACAGTGTTGCATTCTGAAGCGTGCTTAGAAAAAACAAAATTTCTTACTGTACACAAAATGGTGTATTAGAGACAAAAAAAAATCATACCATCATATCTTACCATTACACTATGATCTGCTTCCCTTTAAATCTTTTGTTATGCCAAATGTACAGGCTGAAGTGGAGTGTCTGGTTTTCAAGAGCTGAATGTTACATCCTATACATGAATTAATTGTCAGGTCTATGCCATTTTTAAAGCACTGTTCAACAGGTGTTAATCTACCTGCTGATCACCCAGAAGGAAGCCTCCATTCCACAGAGGAAATTATTAGCCAGAAGCACATATTGGAAGGTCATCTCTTGACTTTTACTGAACAGCTCTCCTGACATAAAGGGTTAACAAGCAAAAATCAGTGTGATTCAAAGAGATTTGTCTTCAATAAACGAGCTGCATCCTTCTCTTGTGAAAGATTTTGTAAGACAGCAATCCTATACAAATACCACTGGTGCTTTTTTATTAGCCAACAGTCTCTGTAACTAGCACAGTTTACAGAAGTAAAAGGATTTTATTGGACATCATATTTGCACAGTTATCAATAACTTCATACACAGCCCAAAAATTGAAACAGTGAAATGGGTGTGTGTAAATGGAGGAAGAAAGGAGAAAAAAAAGAGGAAAAGTAGAGGGGATGACAAGGGCTGTTTAAGCACGAAAAATCACAGTTCCAAGGAAAAATCTGCAGAGGTCTACATAGGCATTGACTGTGCAGCTCTTCAAAAGGCTCTGAGCTCTAAAAGACATCTATTTTGTTAATATTTCTTATATTTGGATAATATCTTCTTATTTTATCTGAACAGCAGTTGCACGTGCAATGCATAGAGAATATACACCAGCAACAAGAGGGTTTATATTTAACAAAGTTTCATGATATCTAATATTTTGTCAAACATTTTATAGGTTTTAGCTTAGGGATAAATTTGAAGCTGGCTTTTCCCCAGTGAAACCTGTAACAATAGAGAAATATATATTGGAGGAAAAAAGAAACTAGGATATTGAGAAAGCCTAACAGAAATCTAACATTTCATTTTATACTTAATAATTACTTTCTACAGATCCCTTTGACTGGGAAAGCTTTTATATCTCAAAGTTGTATCTCAAACTGCTCAGCTATGATGCTGAAAATCTCCAGATTTTTCCTTGCTTCAGATTCTAAAGTATACATATGGTCTGTTTTCTGACATGAGACAGTAGTTTCAATTTCAAATAGTAACATCTCACCTGCCAATTCTTTACATAAGATTTAATGGCTAAAAAACACTTTAAGTCAACCTGTAAAACTCACTATTGAGCAGGAAACAGCTAATTTGTCCTTATACAAACAGAAACTTCATGTTTTGTTGTATAACTATGGCAACTTCTACAAATTACTCATCCAGGACTTTTGTTATGCTATGTTATGACTCAGACTTATTAGTGTTCACCTCCCTCAACTTCCAGTACGGTATCATCTTTCTGAAATTGCTCTGAGCTGCATTAATAGGTCTGAATGTCCCTATTCAGCTGCCCATTAAAAATTACAAACACACAAAAATCCTTTCTGGATGGGTGTGAGCAGTGCCCATAAACTCCAAGTTTTAACTCTGTGCACCCATACTGTTAGGTTGTGGTCTATGGCATGGTGACAAGACCTATTTTATATTCAAACTAGCAAAATTGCTATAGTATGTGACAAGGAGATAAGTACACCCACCTAGTTTGTTTCGAAGTAGAGCAGTTCTTCAGCATGTATTAAGCCCTTCCAGATTTATCCCCGGTGGCTGGCTCTTTGCCAGGGCTTGGATTCTGTTCTGGTGTGCAGTGTGTTGAGTATTCCCAGGTGCTGGTATATTTTTATGCCTTAGTCCTTATTTACAGTTTTTCTAAGGGTTACTTTGAAGTCTGAACAATCGCGATGCAGTGCACTACAAAGTTCTCTCCACATCCAGCAATCTTTTCATGTTGCCTTAAGTTAAGCCGTTTCTAAATGAGAAAATACAAGGATGAGCACTAATAAATTGCGAAAGAAAAGAGCCTGTTTCTTGCATAAAATTAATAATTTCAGTGTACCAGAAGCTATGCCAGCAAGATATCGCAGAACAAGATTAATAACTTAAAATACTCATTCACTCCATCTTCTGAAAACTCTTTCACAATGGCTACTAATACAGTACTACTTTCAACTTTATAGCTCCCCTTTTTACCAGCCCCACTATTATAACACCTGACATGCTTGGCTGCCACGGTGTAATAAAGAGGGGTAAAATGATGCATTAAAGGTCCCTGGTGCAAATTCTATTCAAAATTTTTCGGTCTGGAATAGGCAGCACAAAAAGGCAATACCGGGAATTTAAGGGTCATAAAGTAGTACAAGGCACTCAGCTCTCCAAGTTTCAGTTAACTTTCCAAAAGCCAAAGCAACAATAGCAAAAGCTGTAACTATATGTACAACTTTCTTTTGGAGAACAGGCACCTAGAGAATTGTAAGGGAGGGCGAGCGGGGAAGCGGCCGCATTATGCTGCAGTGTTAGCCAGCATCACTCAAATGTGACTCTCGGCAGCTGTCTGATGCAGTAACTGCTCAGTGCCTGGGCAAACAACATGCCATGGTAGCATGCTTCACACCGTGAGGCAAACAGCACTCTGCGGAACAAGAAAATTCAGAATACAGCTCTGGAAAATCAATCCAAGGTTTTGGGGGTTTAGTGCATTCACTCCTCAAAATTAAATTCTCATTTCTTACAGTTATTCTCACAGATTCTTTTCCTATTAAAATGCAAGTTTCTCAGTTGAGTGTATATTTATTTTTCAAAGCTTTATTTGAGAAAAAAAAATTTAAAAAATCTTTAGAATCATGTATTTGTGGCTCCAAAGTGCTTTATTTTGTAGAAAACATACCTTACTCTATACAAGCTATGGGACTTTGGTCACCAGATATTAAAAGTTTTTATATTTCAGCAAAATTGTGGTTTTGATAAATTTGAGAAGGCAGCTCTGGTTTACTGTCAAAGGACAGAAAAAGCTAAGGGTCTGTGCCCAGATACAGGGTTTCCACTTATGGACAAACCTGAGATCCTTAGCAGTCTTTGCCTTAGGTTTACCAGATGGGATATTAAATAACTGAACAAGGCTGTAAAAAGACAAACTGTACAGTGTACATTATTATATTTTGGGGGAGAAATGTACCAGTGAGTTAACTGAGGAAAAGAATACTGGTGAGAGTCAAAGCCCAGTCAAGTTTCTGACATGCTTCAGTTAACTTCTACAGTTTTCAGAGGGGACATTACACAATTTCTAACAGGTTGTGATGCTGTATAAACTGAACAATACTTTCATCTGCCTCAAAAAGACATGGAGACTAAACCAGAGGAGAAATAACAGAGAAGAATATGCTCTATTTTACCATCACAGGAATACATGTATAACAGATAAACATCCTCCCTTAGACACTGGATCAAGAGCCAAGGGAGATCCTGCATACTTGAAGCCATCAACCACTTAAAACTGCTTTTGTCAAAGCAATTTTTTACAGCAGACTGATTTGTATGCAGACCGTTTTTAATAGCACAGAAAGAGTTTGGGACCATGTGTTAGAGTACACAAGTGATTTCCAAAAGACATTTGAAATGTAAAAATTCTGGAGGCTGCCTCCTTCCTTTCTCCCCTTCCCTGCAACATGCATACACATGCACACACGCACCATCAACTTCCACTGACATTTCTTCATTACTATGAAGAAGCTCAGGCTCTCTTGAGGGATTTTGCAAAGCACTGCTCCTCTTTTTAAGTAAGGCTACACTTGCGTCTCTCAAAATGATTTCCATAAGTTTATATTCCATCAAAACACATGATTTCAGATCTTAAGGTGTAGAAGTAGTGTTAACAAGGTCCTCCTATGAAGATTTTAAGCTCTTTTGAATGCAATTTTATTCTTTCTGGTGTCTTCTGCTTGTTAAATTTGCACAGGGCATTGGGACATTCTTTGGCATCAGAAGGTGCAGTTGGGGAATAAAATGTCCTCAAATCCACGCTGCTGCACGGAAACCTTTGCTTCTTCAGTCTAGGAAAAGGCCATACCCTGGGTTCAGTGTTATCAAATCATGATATCTGCAGGAGATGCTCTCTTTCTCTAAGAAGAGTAACATTAAAATGCATTAAATTAAATTTATAAATAAAGTAAAACAAAATAATAAAATACTAAAATACTCCCCTCTGGTATCAAGCCCTATCAACTCCTTTAGGCTTTCACTTGGTCACCACATCCTTTAGGGTAGATAGAGTGATTTGTCTTTTAAAAACTAGCATGTTAAGACAGAACCCCATTTCCCTCTTAGATGAGGGAAATTACACAGGGTTAATATTGTACTAGGTTAGGATTTTAGTGGGGATAAACAAGAACCTTTTTTTCCAACTGTGAAGCTACTTAGAACCATGCAGTCCAGCTGTAAGCATCAAAAGAGGGACTCAAGAAACCTGACACTTTGCAATTCCATTTTGCTGCACTTTCGAGGTACAGTAGCAAAGGTTACAAAAGGATGTTTATTTCCTTTGTGTAACAGACAAAGGAAGCTGCAGTAGCACCTACTGTTTAAGTTTCAAGATAAGCACAATACATCCACACCAGTGACAAGAAAAAACAGAGATGCTGTGAATTGTAGGGTGGTCTGTACAAAAAAATCAATATTATGGTAATGTGTAGTAATTCAGCACTTCTACAATAAACTACTATTTCAACAGTGGTATAAATTAAGAAAAATCTTATAAATGTTTTGTGATTCTTACCTGTTCTGTCTATCATCACAGTAAAAAATTTAGTTTATAGAAACATCATATTAATTATTTTTAGGTAGTACCACTGGAGGAAGGAAAAAATAGAAATTAGTTCATTTTCCCTTTATGTGGTGCTGTAAGACAGCAAAATCTAGGGGAATGAGGAGAAAAAATGGAAATTGGGACTTGGAAGTTTTATTTCTTGCTCTTAAAATGATACACGGTTTGAATCTCAGTGAAGCACTAAACTCCCTGCCTCATCTTCACTGACTGTATCAGGAGAATAATGATGGTTTGTCAAAGTTCTGCAAAGCTTTGGACACCAGATCTGTAGTGTAAGGCTCTCCACAGTGAGCCACCAGTCCTGCTCTTGCCTGGCTCCACAGAGCACAGTCCCAGACTGAGCATCCCGGTAGCATCTGCCCGGGCTCTGTTAGTCCTCACATGCATTCCTCATGGCCCATATTTGCTGTGCAAGGACATGGTGTCCCAAAGCACCACGTGGTGAACATGAAACTAGAAATACGTGTGTACCCCTGTTACTTTGCTTCTTTTTGATTCTCTGAACTTACTGATTTTTATGCTGAATATTCTTTCAAATTTTCACCTTTTTCAGGGGTTTTAAATTCCACCTTTGCCTATGGAGAGAGCTTTTTTAAGTGTAGAATTTTGTAATGGAAACATACTTCTGTTTGGGAGACAAACTGTATTCCATTTAAACACATTTTCAATCTCTCTTGAGGAAAAAATATCCTTTTAAATAACAAGATAATTTAAGAGAGTTAAATGCAGAAGAACCTTAAATATACAGAGTACTCTCATTATGAATATTTTAGAAAAGAGGTCTTCATGTCTAGATAACATAGCTTGAGCACTGGAGAGTGTATATGAGTTACAAGGAATACAGATTGAAGCCACAAAAGTTTCTTAGCATTAGGTGTTATTTCCTAAAATTAAGTTGAAATTTTGAAAGAAAGAGACATGTTTTTGTGGTGGACTTAGCAGTGCTAGGTTAACAGTTGGACTTGATGTTCTTAAAGGTCTTTTCATACTTAAAGAATTCTATGAACCTGTGAATCTTCCCTCCCTTGGGCTTGACCATTTTGCAGAAAGAAAAGAGTAGCTGCAGCAGTACCATCCATATGACTACTCCAACATTCATTCACTCAACATGACTCCCTTTTTGATTTTTCTGCTGTCTCCACCACTTAATGAAGAGAGCACAATTCACAGTCTTATAAAAGATACTGAAATACTTCTACAAAAGGAACTTCAGTATTCTCTGAGTGTGCTATTGTGGTTCATTAGGAAAAATGTCATGGGATAACCACCCACTTCATGACAAATGCAATCAATGTCTCCCTGAGCCTACATTCTCAAATGTGCCCTAAATAGGTCTATTTACACACAAGGCACAGTAACATCGAGCCACTGCCATGAACCAGGAAAAATATACTGAAAAATATTACCCTGAACTTGCATGTTTTGTACTTCCCAGATTTAATATATTCTCACATCATTTTTAAATGACTCAGACATATTTCTAGAGAGTGGCCTAGATGACTAAAATAGGTCTTAACTGCAATAGAAAACTAGAAAAGCTGCTAATGTCTGTGGACACACAAAAATCTGGGCTGCTCACAAAAATTTCCCGAGTTAGACATGCTGGTCAGTCCTGTAAGATCATCTCAAAGAAGTGCCAAACTGTTAGAAGTAAATGAAAATAGTAGCACTGTGTTATCAGACTTTGCACATATATTCTATCTTTTCAGATCAAGTTATTTTCCCATATTAACTGGAATTGTAAATTACAAAGCTTCTTTCTCTTATAACATAAACTTCCTGAGCTTTCCCTCACTTACATTCACAGCTGCTCTACCGCTTTTTGTCTAGGGATAATTTATATTATTTTAAGATAGATGATATTTTAGAACTGAAGACCATTTCTCATAATTAAAGTAATATCTAAATTGACACTAAATACTATGACCCACTCCCCATTTAACATTGTATAGGCTTTGGTGCTCTAAGCTTAGGTACTAAGGACTCCCTGTGAGGGGAAGAAACGTATAAATGCCAGTAGATTCAATTTCTGTGGTCCAGCTGGGTATTCTGACCACATTCCATGATGAAATGCAGATGCTGATGGTTTCCTCTCCCTTCATCTTGACAGTGAACTGCATCATGAAAATCTAAAGCTATGGAGAAGGAGGCTTTGGTTCACCCCAGCTGGCCCCACAGCCCAGACCCTGACCACAGCAGTTCTCAGGCTGTCATAGAGCTGACAGCCTGGGGGAGCTCCATCTTTCACTTTGTTCTCCAAATTAATCTCTAAAAAAAAGCAAAACCAAGATAACTTTCCCTTTTTGCCAGCAGCAAATCTACTTGATAGATTCATTGGCAGGAGGAAGTCAAAAAGCCCTGCTACCATTATTTTAAAATGTACTGTAAAATATTCAAAGCTGTGTTGAACAGATGAAACCTCTTTGGAAATTGGGTTGAAGAAATACTATTGCTCAAGTGCTCAGTCCTTCAGACCACACAGCCATGCACACATTTAGTTCTTAGGCATGTGCTGCAAGGCCATCCTGGATCAAGCCCTTTATTCCTCATTTCGGTCAAAATTTGAAAATATATGCCACCGTGCAGTGGTAGATAATTCAGCTCTATTTGAGAGGGCTAAGGCAAGAGAAAGTCATTGCTGGCAAAAAAAGAAACTAGAAAAGAACTGCCTTTGCATTATCCTGTACTGTCCATTTTGTATTTCAGACTGAAATATACTTATTTCTAAGATACTTTCAAACATATTCTTTTGGTTTCCTTTGATATGACTAGTGCAATCCAATGCAGCATTTCATATGGAATACATATGAAAATCACTTGGTTGGGTTCTTAGTTTGAGTTTTTTGACTTTATTTTTTAAAAATTAGGGAAGAAAATATGAAAATAATAAAATGCTGATAGCCAAACCTGGTAGAAACATATGGACAGTCATGCTGTAGTTTCACTTATGGCAGAAAAACAATGAAACATGAGCAAGGCAACATAAAAAATTAACTCATTCACTCAAAAAACTGAAATAATCTACTCAGCTGTGACCAGTTGGAAACATGGTTTTGTCTACTCATACATTGTATCTTAATGCTTAGAAAAGTTTCCAAATGCCTTCCTGTGCTTCTGCTCAAGGTAACAGGTTTTACATATCAACAAAAATCTTTCAGAAATGTGAGTGTAAGTTGCTCTATCTGTCCACACAGAACACCAAGAGTAATTTAAAGATAATTCATCTAGTCTTTGATCCTGGCTTAACAGTGGAACCATGACCATAAAGCATAAGAAAGAGAAGTAAGTCCTGTGCAATTAGCTGTATGGGTAGTTCTTGGAGTAGCAAACTGAACCCTGCAGATCAGAAATATCAGCAGAAACAAAGTCAGAGCAATTTGATGAGCACTTTGTAGGTACCACAGTGTAAAGATATAAAATCATGTACCATAGGAGCCAGCAGAGGGTGCTTCCATTTTAGGGCTGGAATAAGAGTGAGTCTCAGCCACAGGAGCAAAAAAAAATCCTTTGCCTATCTTTCATCTGCTAAAATATTTCTCCCTAGTTCAGATACCTTTAATTTCTTTGTAAAAATGGGGGTTTCAAATATAAGGTGGTTGCAGAGTCAATCATATGCATATTTTAAAAAACGCCACCTTTCCCAAATGTATGTGTGTTGTGTCATAAGGTAAAGATTGCACAGTTTGCATGTAACTTTTTTGGTTTTTAGCAGAAACAATTCCCCTCACTTAAAGCAAGGTAAGTTTTACCTAGGCTATGTTTTCATTGCAGCAACTCCCACTCTGAGAAGCAATATGAAGGGTCACTGACATTTTTTAAACTGCTGTTTGCCTTTGAACAGTTTTTTCAGATTTCCTCAGGATTTCTCTATAATGAATATAACACTGCTGTCTCTACATCACCACCAGATGACCAAGTATGCTCACCAGCAAAAAAACCCCAGAGCGATAGGATTTCCAAAACAGCATATTGTCTAGTTCAAGGTGAGCTGCACAGATAAATACAATGACCTTAGACTTCCCAGTATGTGCCACTATTACCCCAGATTCCCTTCCCTAGGGAAGAACTATGTCTTTAATTAAAAAAAAAAAAAAAAAAAAAAGCAGTCAAAGTTAAAATTTGTAAAAGCAGCTTTTATTTAGCAGCCTAAGTGAAAATTTGCCTGGCAGTGCTGGCCCTGATAGCCTGACTGCCCAGCTCAGAGCCTCACGTTGGCAGGAGTCACAGCCCTCAGAAGAGCAAACCACAAGTACTAGATAGGATTAGAGGGCTGAGCCATGAAGCTAGCTTCAATATTTTTCATTTCCCTTTATTTTTATGTTTGATAGCACATTTAAATTAAATACTTGTAAGATTGAATTTCAATAAATATGTTGCAAGAAAACGCATCCTGTAGTCCCTTGGTTCTTTCACCCAGGAACATTTATCTTGAAAAGGTAGCACATTTCCTTGGACAGGAGCCATTCCTGGCAGCAGATCTCAGCACTCAGTAGGGAACCCATGTCTTTGAGTTCTGAACTAGCCCATACTGGAATTAAAACACAACACTAACAGCCAGAATCGGTTGTTCTTGGTGGGTAAATGTTTTATAACTGCATGGGGATATAAGAGCAGGGCTTCGAGTTTAATTCCTTTTTTACAAAATGCTGTGATTAACTGCATGACTTCACTTATTGTTAAGGTAACAGATGGAAGTGCCACAGTGAAATATTTCCTTTTTATTTACAAACAATAGAAAGTCTTTCTGCTGATAGGAATTAAAACATTACAGGAGCATTTGTTCCACAAGCTTAAATTCTTTCATGCTACCACATGCATTTTTCATGGAAAGTCAACATCTTTAACATTTTTGCACTGTCTGAATTTATCATCCATAACTTTTTTCTGATTCCTGTTCAAATGAATTTGCTTAAAGAATTATGTACCTACAGTATAATGAGCTAATTAACTAAAGAACAAAAGGTGCCTTCTGTTATATATGAGACATAACTAGGTCTCAGACAGAGGCAACACATTCTTTATTTTTAAAGGCAATCTGTATTGCTGATTTTGATGTCAGACACCCTGTATCATTTTGTACAGTGACACAAAAGGACTGATAAAACATTAAAATGAAAATTGGCTTTAAAAAAACCCATGCGCCACATCTTACCACCAGTATTATGAATTTTGAGAGGTTTGTAAAAGATGTGCACTTTGATCAATTGCAGGGTTTCTAAGAAAAAAATCACTTTTATGCTCTTTGACTGGCAATAGCACTGAGCAATGGACAAAACTGACAGAGACAGAAGTTGCATAAACAAAATAATTCAGGGATTTTATTAAATATTAATTCTATTAATTCACAGCAAAAATCTTTGTTTATTATTGTATATTAAAAATATATTTTCTTTATTCTAAATCATTTCTCCACAGACACAGTACAACTTGTCAATGCCTGTAAAGATCTTTTAGCTTGCTAGAAATGCCTCAAGCACAAAGAGCAGCAAAATATTTTTTACACTGTAGACTTAGATCTCACCACATTTAACAAAATATATTAAAATAATGATTTACAATGTGGTTAAAAGAGAATGGTAAAGAACACATTTACTTTTAACCAGCAATAATTGTCATTGTACCATTGAAAGACATCAAAAGAATTAAAAACATTGTGCAATGAAACTTGGCAGATTCTGTGAGCTGTTGTAAGAACACATTACCTGCGTTCAGTGTTCACAAATCAGCATGTGAAGCAGAAGGATGCTGCACTTCTGCATACACACAAAAGAAAAACTCTCTTATTCCAGGGTTCCTATAGGAATTACAACAGTAAATGCATTGTCAGTATAAAAGTTGTGTGGATTAGAGTTGCAGACACAACAATGACCATTCTATCCATGGCTTTCTGGGTCCCTTACACACCTTCTGTGTGAGGCACAGGGTTTTGGCTCCTCTGCTGTGCTATGGGTCAGCTCAGCCCAAAAACCTGTGATCAGCTGCACTGCGAAATCACAATAAGTCTTAGACGGTAACTGTTTGATTCTTCCTCTTCTAGGTGTCTCCAGAAATCAATTTAAAAAATAAGCTTTCTACTTTAGGAACATTCATTACTAGCCATGTATTTCTATTAAACCTAATCTCTATACTTGCAACATCAAACACCTAAATGGATCCCATGTATTCAATGGGATACCATCCTCATGGCATAGACTTTCTGCTATCCTTAATAAAAGCTCATATTTATGGTGCCTCCTGCCTATGTTGTGACAGCAAAAGGCATGAACTCCTCTGACATATAATTTCATAGTAATTCCCCTTCCTAAAGTTGTCTTGCAAAAGAGATCCAAGCATCATGCAGAGCGGTATTTGATTTTCAGGTATAGGCATACACTATAACGATTTTTTAAAAATGTAAAAAGGCAGCTATCCACCAGTTTAATTTCTGATTTTACAGAATCTAAAATGGTGATTAATACATACCATTAGAACCAAGGAAGAGTTTCCTATCATCATTAATAACCACCTTCCTTCTCTGTGGACACTCATTCACTTGGGGCAATATGAGTACACACACAGAGAACCAGAAACTCCCTTCCCACTGTCATCTAAGTTCCACAAAAGTTCTTATCCAAAGGTCAGCTGCCAATCAGTATATACATATATACACACATGGGTCCTTGGTGGGAATAAATTCCAAGTTAGTTGGCTACAAGAGCGTATAGGTACTACTACTTGAGGTAAAGAAGAATAAATATTTCTTATTTGATCTTTTCTCCTTCCTGGAGGATGGGATGTTCATATATCCTGTCTCTGTATATCTCAACAATAAATGGTAGCATATAAAAGATAGAGATAAATTTTAATTAGAATATCTAAAAAACATTAAAATGCCTCTGCGTAGCAGTCATCAGCCTCTATTATACCTTGACTATCAGGTCTTCTAACAGGTCTTAAAATCAACTTAAGCAGTAAAGGAGGAGTCTTTGCAGGGTAATTTCAAAGTTATGAATCCATCTTGGAAATCACCAGCAACCTCTTCATCTTTATGAAATCATCTCTAGAAGGTTGTGTTTAGTTGAGACAACAATTATAGAAGCCTCTGCTGCTGCTCCTTGTCCCTACAGAAAGAGCACAATAGAGTAACTGCTTCATGGCCTTCACTTACAAAGCTGGAACTGTTTTGAATGGAGAAGCTGTACAATCTTCAGAAGAGTGGAAAGGCTGAGAGTGACAGCTATGAACATTCCAAGGCAGAAGAAACAAGCAAAGTGCAACCACGTGGGATCTTAGGCCATTGTTTAGGAGAATTTACCTTAAAAATTTTGATTTTCTGTCTTCGGAAGTTACGAAATTATTGGTAATTTTGCAAATAATTTCTAATTAAAAATCAGAAGCAGTTTCCCTTTCTTGGTGAATCTGCAATGTAGTGAAGGCTTTTTGTAGCAGTGTTATAGTGCACCCAGATTTTTTCAGGCAGATGTTTAAAAACAGCAAGAAGGTGGAGATTCAGTCCTCTTACAAAATCAGAGAGCACTAGTTTGGGAGCACTTGTAGAGAGTAACATTTGCTCTTAGAACAAGAAAGGAGAAGCATTCAAAAAAATTTTAGAAAAATTAAAGTATGTCAATATCTTGGCTCTTACACCCTTATTACTCTCTCAATGATTTCTGCAGGGGACTGCTTCAAATAGTGAGAAGACATATATTCCCTTGAAAAAAATGAAAGTACAAGAAATGGTCTGTGTTGGTTTTGAATGGCCTGGTTTTTGGTAGCAGGGGGACACAGAGGTGGCTTCTGTGAGAAGCTGCTGGAAGCTTCCACCATGTCCAGCGGAGGCAATCCCTGATGGCTCTGAAGATGGACATGCTGCTGCTGGCCAAGGCTGGCCAATTAGAGATTGTGGTAATGCCTCTGGGACAACATATTTAAGAAGGAAATCAAAACAAAGACACACAGTTTTGTTTCTAGTCAAAGAGGAGGAGGTGAGAACATGTGAGGGAAATGAACTGGTGACACCAAGGTCAGAGGAGAAGGAGGGACAGGAGGTGCTCCAGGTGCCAGAGCCCAGATTTCTCTGCAGGCTGTGGTGAGACCATGGTGAAGCAGCTGTGCCCCCACAGCCCCTGGGGATCCACGGGGGATGCAGAGAGCCACCCACAGCCCCTGGGGATCCATGAGAATGCAGAGAGCCACCCACAGCCCCTGGGGATCCACGGGGGATGCAGAGATCCACCCACAGCCCCTGGGGATCCATGGGGGATGCAGAGAGCCACCCACAGCCCCTGGGGATCCACGGGGGATGCAGAGATCCACCCACAGCCCCTGGGGATCCACGGGGAATGCAGAGAGCCACCCACAGCCCCTGGGGATCCACAGGGGATGCAGAGAGCCACCCACAGCCCCTGGGGATCCACAGGGGATGCAGAGATCCACCCACAGCCCCTGAGGATCCACGGGGGATGCAGAGATCCACCCACAGCCCCTGGGGATCCATGAGGATGCAGAGATCCACCCACAGCCCATGGGGGAGGTGCCCATGCTGGAGCGAGTGGATGCCTGGGGAAGGCTCTGATGCAGTGGGAGACTCGGTGGAGAGAGGAGCCCTTGCTTCCAGGCTGGAGCCCTTGCTTCCTGTCCTTAGAGGTTTGTACTCTGGGGAAGAGTGACCCACACTGCAGCAGTTTTGGGAGGACTGCTGTTTGTGAGGGTGGACCCAGGCTGGAGAAGTTCATGGAGGTGGAGGGACCCCATGGTGTTACAGGGGAAGGCCTGTTCTTCTGGAGCAGCAGAAGAAAGCCTCAGGTGATAAACTGACCAAACCCCTGTCTCCCTGTGCTGTCAGTAGGATGGAAAGAGGGGCTGGGGGAAGATAAGGTGTTTTTAAAGTGTCTCTTTTACTTCTTCCTCTGAGTCTGTTAGTAATAAAGTCACTTTGCAACTTGAAGTTGAACCTGTTTTGCCCTTGAGGTGTTTCCTCCCAGTCCTTATCTCAACTCATGAAGCCTTTGTTAATTTTTGTTCTCTCCTCTGCCCAGCTGTGGCAGGGCAGGGTGAGCGAGCAACATTCAGGGGTTACTGGCATTGGGCCAGTGTCAAACCATGACAAGGTTTCACTTGGTAAGCTTGCTATTCCTGCCCTAAAGAACATGTTTTCTGTGGAAATTTTTCTTGCTGCACAATCTTAAAAGAAAAACCAAAATAATATAATCATGTACATACAATACAATAGAATACATACAATAGTACCATCAATACAATCTTACAGTTCCAAGAGTCGTAAATAACCCAATTAATAATTTTCCAGCTGCATGGACATGTCATAAAGAAAGGTTGATGCTTCTCTCACTTGATTACATTAGGAACACCTATAACAAGACATGGAACAGAAATATTCAAGGAGAATAGAATCAGAATCAGAAACTTTATTAATATGGGTTTAAAATTCTGTCATTTTTTGCATTGCCACACACTTCTGTTCAGGCCATATGAAAGCATGCATTTTTACAAGCAAAACTATCTGAAAAATTCTTCTTTCTTGAGGAAGATAAATAGCTGATAGCTTTTTATATTTATTACTGATTTCAGTATACAGATTTTCTGTTAAATTAACATAAATAAAATTACTTGAATCACTGTATAACTTAATGAAAAACCTTTTTTATGCATGATGATATTAAAAAGCGTCTGATTATGTATTGGCAGCAGATTCATATACTTCAGCCACTGATATCATACTATTAATTTTAATAATCAGCAATGATTCTAACCCATTTAATGAATTGCTTAGTAGTAGATATAACAAAGTTTAATCCATGTTGCAACTACTTGAAAAATAAACCCAACAGTACTATAATTTGATATGACAGTCAGGACTGCAAGTGTAAGATCATTAACACTTCACAGGTTATACCCTGAAGTAAATCTTACAAGAAGTTCACATAAATAAGGACAGATTTACACAATTATGTAGTTATGAATATCGCTGCATTTCTAACCATAAGTGAATTCTTCTCAATTTGCTGTTCATTTGACTTTGATATGCATAAAAACCGCAATCCAACAAAAAACAAGTCAACCCATTTTTCCTTTTTTCTTATTTGGTTTCAGGACATTTATATATCAGGTAGAGGTATATGAACCCAGACAGTTTCATCTTGGAGAATTTTTGCTTGTGAAAGAATTCCAAAAAGTTTCGTTTGTTCCACTTAGGTTTGCATTTTTGCCTGTTGTTTTACTGAAATGCTACAAAAGACTTACAAGGAGTTTAAGAAAAGTAAAATTTGGCAAATATAAGACCCTCTCTGGAAATAAAAAAAAAAAAAAAAAGAAAAAAAAGAAAAGGAAAAAGAAGAAACTGCTGAGAATAATCATAAAAAATTTAGATAACCCCTATGGTAACATCAATATTTTTGAATGTTTTTTAAAATAAAAAATGGAAAGACAAGGGAACTCTCTACTTTGTCAAAGAGCTTTTCATTGATATTTGAAACTGAACAACTCAAAAATGTTACACTAGCACACCATACTGCTCTTGTAATTTACATTATCTTGTAAAATTCCTCACCTCTGTGGAGCCACTGATGACATTGTTTGGTTTTTATCTGATAGGGAGAGAAGGGAATTAGAAAGGTATTATTTCAGGATATTATAAATAACTCTACATTAAACACATAGCCTTGAAATATGGAGGAGGAGGAGGTTAAATTTGCAGTGATAATGACTTTGTCACAATCAGACTTTGAGAACTAGTAGATTTCTTCTCATTTTTTTTTCAAAATACACACATACACACACAAATAATATTTTATGCAACTGTTTTAATATTTGTGGTTATCACCATTCTGAACTATTTGACCCCACCACTTTATAACACAGTTTTTCTAATGAAATATAAGAGCAACTGATTGCTCAGAACCATTATATGTGAAACTGTGAGAGACTGTATTTTTATTAATCAGAATTGAAAGTTATTTATTTTTTGCACTCCGCTTTCAGAGAGCTCACATTTAGAGCAGTTTGGAACAGTACTCAAAGCCATTCCATTATTGCTTCCAACATTTTGGAGCCTTTTGTTTTACAGACAAACTTTGTGTTACTTCACTGCACAATACACTGAAGGCTAGTAATTACTGGGACATGTGGTAGGCGTTTATCACCACTAACATCACACAACCCACTCTATGATCAAGATAAAATAGGGCAAGTGGTTCAATTAAAGGCACATTCTTTGGTGCACAACAATAGAAGGCTTGTGACATGGCAAGATTAAGAAAAGACTCAAATATCTTTAAAACTACTTATTATCACCAGTTAAAATGTGCATGTCTGACCTTTATGGTAATCAGTAATACTCCATTTGCACACTATAGAACTAAATAAGCTTTATTTTAGACACAAAGAGTTACTTGTGGTGGCCTGCAGTTAACTTAGCTGATCTCAGAGCTTATGCTTGCAATGAATCAATGGCCATAATGATAGGCCATCATCTTTATCAACCCATTTATGATGACAGGAAGAAAACAGGACTGTAGATTTTCCTGACAAGTGGAGTAGTATTTAAATGTTGACTGCTACATACATCAGATTAACAAGGTTGCAAAGTTACTGAGAATCCCTTTCCCTGAGGTACAGATTCACCCTGTGGTGCTATAATACCATAAGGTATATCAAAGATAATTGCTTAGTTTATTATCCTGTTGTCTTTTATGTCAACCCTTAATTGTGAATTCAGAAGCCTCTTGATCTCCCTGTTCCTTATGGACCTGTTATTAACCCCAATCATTTTCATTAGGATTTATTACTATTTTTATTATTAAAGTGCAGATTTTTTAACAATTATGTTTCCAAATAACCCGCAACTCCTTCATATGGCTTCAGTAAAAGAGAAATTGATGAGATATTCAGTCAGCATTGTAAATACCAGTCCCTCAAGCTCTTTTCCTTCCTCTGATAAAATTTTGCATATAAAAGTTCAGAATTTTTTACTCAGTTACTTCAATATTCAGTTAAATATCTTGTAAACATACAAAGAATTCTGTGGTAAAATTAGATTACTGTAGCTCTATTTGACTTTATAGAATTATCCCAACAGGAAAGTGCAAAGGTGGCAATGTCACTGCTACTATCTTTCCCCACGGTCCTGAAGTATGGTGGTCAAGCTTTCATATTTCTTGTGCTGCACTTCCAGAGAACAATTTAAGCAATATTCCCATAAAATACCACATGAAACCTACAGAACCTAGAAACAGTTAAAAAACTATGGCCTGGCTAGTACAGATAAGTAGTCATTCATAATTCTTCCTAATGTATACAATATTAATCTGTATGTACCTAGAAAATCTGACTACTTCCTATACTTCAAAGTCATTGCCTTTGCTACGAGGCCTAGAAAGTGCTTCAGGATTCATTATGACATGTGGAATATATAAGCAATAAGGCATGACAGGGAGTGTGGTTATCATAAGATAATCACACCCCTGGGTCATTACAAAGCATGAGGTGCAGCCGAGCACCTCTCATTCCCCCTGGGGTGTGATTATATCATGATAAGCACACTTCATGCAGTTACCTTATTGCTTTTATAAAAAGTCTTTGTTGGGAAGAAAAACTGTATTTTTTACTTAAAGATGATAAAGTTGGCAGTTTACAGTCTTGAGCACTACTTTCTGCTAAGCTCCATGGTTTATATGTATTCATCTACTCTTTTTTAATGTGCATCTGCTAAAGGTGATCTGAACTCATCAATCAAAAGGAGTTTTCATAATTCAGTATGTGTTTGACTGATCCAGTTGGAAAAGAACAACTGCATGTCCCAGACAATCTCAACAATCTCATTGTCATTGGCTGTTCACTGGACACCTATTTATTTTCTGAGAAATTAAAAAAAAAGACAATAAAGTTGCTTAACTAACAGTTTAAATGATTATATATATTACAAGTAAGAGAGTTCAGCAACTGGAATACTTGAATCTGTAAAAGAAGAAAAACTTTCTAACTTGTTTTTGCCCCTGGTAGATGTTATCCCACAAATTAAGGGTGACAACTTAATTTAGGGTCCTAGATAAACTACAAAATCCCACTGCTGTCATTCAGATTGTAGCCTAAGGGGTCTAATGTGATCTTTTGGATTTACAAACACCTGCCTTGGATTATGCCATATGTCTTCTGAGTGGCTCCAGGGGTGTATGCTCTGTCCAGTACTCAGCTCATTTCGTGGCTTAAGAATGCATAACTGAACACAGAAATATGAAGGTTTGCATCCATTTACAATTTATCAAGTGTGATGGCCATGTTCTGATTTTGGAGGCATTCAGTGGTCTGGAAAGGGACATATGTATGGGCTGAATTTGGCCCTGGGCCATTTATGAATATAGGTAACACTTTTCACCTAACATGAGCAAGTCACAAATTCAACTGTTTAATTTAAATAGGTCGTTATCACCACATCTTCCAGATTTAAGAGGCAGGGCTAGGAATACTGTCAGTATCCTGGATGAAAAGGAAAAATTCTACTAGCCTTCTATCTTCCAATATTTGGTTTGACACAGTGCTCTCACTACATAAAGATGCATACAATTTTGCTTCTTCCAATGACTGTTTGAACTCTATCATTTTGCCTTTACATTTTAATCATATAGTGGTACAATATTTTTTTTTCTCTGAAATGTTTATAGTTTGTATTTCAACTAGAAATTTGTTTCTTAATGCAGAATGGTATGCTAAAAGTATTATATATAAAAATATTTTATAGAAATACATGTATGTACATATATTATATTAAGGTTATTCCCAAAAAATGTAAATTAAATCAAAATATGTATTTCTTATCCATTTCCTTAATGGTCTGTAGACTTATAACAAAGAAATAATCTAGTCTTTCAAAAAACAATGATACTTATTACAAGTTAATTTAAAAGACATAACAGAAAGTAGTTAAACAAGTATGGATGCAACAAGATAATCTTAAGCTAGTAATTTTTGTCCAGTTTTAGAATTTTTTCAGATGAAACTTTATATGTAATAAATTTGAAGTGATTTTTTAAATAACTTTGGAAGCAGGATGGGTTAAAGTTGAGAATTGTGTCTTCTCACTTCATTACAATTAAATGGAAGGAGTAAGATGTTGAAACAGTAGAGGAGAAGTAAACTTTAGCTGCTTTGTCCTTATAGCTGTTATTTTAAAAATTGCAGCTAATAAAATTACTGTCTTATGGTTCCTAAAAGCATTCCTAGCATTTTCTAACACTAGAGGTACTAACATAGATACTGACCTCTGTTAATACATTTGTGTTCAGAAAAGAAAATTTTGCTTCCAAACTCTTACTCCACATTTTAGATTAATTCTTCATTAATTAAATGGGAACCTGAATGTGCAAGGGATACCAACCTGAATCACACTAATTTGGAGAAATGCTGTTTAGGAGTTTCCAGTGTATTTGAGGCTATAGAAAAGGTTATGTATGCAGAGTTCATCTTAATTGTGTTAATGTCTAATTTGAGTTTTACTTGTGGATATAAGTATTTTAATATAGAACTATTGTGTATGGTATAAAGTACCTTGGTTCCACAGGTCAGTAAATTATTCATAACAGTATCATGAAGCTTGTGTTGATGAATTACAGGATAGAAAGGATGGAATGAAGAAAAAAAACAGGAGGTGGGAATTTGGGAAGAAACATGGTTTGTATTAATGAAGTACTATATAAAATAAATGCAGTACCAGTGAAATTTATTTATTAATGCACTTCTACATATTCAATTTGTTCATGTCCTTATCTGCAACAAGGACTTTCCATACAGGGATGAAAATCCTGATGTTACACAACATAAGTGGAGGTACATGCAAGTAGCTCTCAATGGATAGGTGACTACCGTCTTGGGAGAATTGGCTATTAGAATGCATTTGCCCAAAAGATTTTTCAGTACTTTTTGCATAAAAGCATCACTGGGTATTAGCATATTTAAACTCTGTTCATTCCCTGGACTGGTAACCATGGCTACACTTGCCCAGATTTTCCCTCCTCCTCTGCAGCTGGAGCCCAGAACAGCTGGGGGTAGGTAGGCTTGGAAGTGGCTAGTGGTGGCTAGCCAGGGCAGCCGTACTCCAAGGAGTCCAGGGAAGGCTTTTCTACTAGAAATGATTTAGCAGGAGCACAGGAAATATCTTACTAGACAATAGCTTGCCAAAAATTCCCTTCATTTATTGTAGCAACTGCTACCCTGACACTTGTCAACACTACATGCCTCCTCGGAAAGTGGGGCAAGAAACTCCACTCTAGTCAGAAAGCCAACCACCTGTCCCCAGGAAAACAGCCTCTATATTCCTAATGGCTAAAGTTTGGAACAAAATCTGAATCTGAAGAATTTATGTTCTTTCCAAGATTGGATTCTTTTCGGATGAGTGAGGTTCTGTGTTCCAGGGGTTTTTAGTTCTTTCAGGATTATCTGGATACATTTGTTAATTTGATAAATTTCCACACCCTCCTGGATTTCTTTCAAATTTGTGACCTCGCAACACCAGTTCCTTGGCTTAATCTGTATGTGAAGATATATTTCTATTTACAAGATTTGGATTCACTGCCCCTCAATTTTGACCATCTTGCTTTGCAAGGCAAGAACAGACCATTACCATCTCTTTTTCTTTTACCTGATTCTAAAATGTTCTTTGTTATTCTTGTCTCTAAAGCAAAAAACACTAAATTGCCATTGCACAGGTTTAAGATGCCACTCTTGTTCCTCGGTGCTTTCCCCCACATCTCTCCAAGGGCAGCAATGACCCCGCACAGTGTCTTGTACAAAATCATACCTTCATTTCATATTCTGACACTAGAAAGTTTTAAACTCTTTCTCCATCTTGTTAATATATGAATATTTAATTCCCTTTTTAACAACAATCATACACCAAGCAGATAAATTTCTTGAACTGCCCATAAAGTTTTCAAGGTTTCTGAAATGATAATATTTTTTGAGTTTTGTTTGTCGTGGTGTTTCCTATTACCTACTTTAAATAGGTCCTCTTGAAATTCCTCACAAGCTTTACTAATTTACTTTTCTGCAAGGTTTGATTACTTGCTTTACTCAACCCCTGAGGCAATCACATCCTGATTCTATAGTTATCTTCTGTTCATTTATAATATATTTTCAAAGGTAATTTATTAATAACTATATTACATAATACAGGACCACAGATTAATCCATGAACCATTGCTACCCTTTCTTGTGGAAAAAAAAATCTTCCTATTCCTTAAGTCTTGAAAGTCTTTTTTCCTAAAATAATTCTTGTCCATTATCCAACAACTACTTAGAGGCTATAATAGTCGACCTCGAGGAAGGTAAAAGCCTTTTTAAATACAGAATTTAGAATATAAAAATTTCTTCTCCTTTTGAAAAATCTATGAATTTTGCTTTGTAAAGCTTGCTCTACTACAACCCCCTCATTATCCTCCAGTGACTTTGCTACTCTTTTCTACATTATGCCAACAAATTAGGTTCATGAAACTTTTGCTGGCCTTTAATTATTTTTCTAAAAACAAATATGACTTTTGATGCATTTCAAATTTTTGTCCCATAACTGCTTCCTAACAAGAAAAGAAGACAATATAAGTGCTAGCCATTTGGCCTGTTCATAGTAAAACTCCTTACAGCTTTAAAAGATTCCTCCAGGTACAGGACATGGCATTTACACATATGACACCTTCAAGTCTTCAAGGTATAAACAGGTGTTGCACTTTCTGTAAGTAGAGACAACAGGAACAAAGGTAGTTGGAATAAAATGGCTAGAATGAGAAAATACTTACCTAGTAAGCAAATAGAAGATTCATAAAAAAATTAAACAAATAATAAACATATAGGTAAATTCAGGTTACTGGTTCAAATGAAAAATATATAGCTAGGTCCCACAGTTGCCCACTTGGTCCCAGGTACAGAGTCCAGGTCATTCTGCTTCACCAGCAGTGTATCTGAGAACAAAATATTTTTTTCTTCTCTCAGACAGAGTGTTGCTGACATATAAAATATATTCAGATTAGAGTGAAATTGTAATTAGGATAAATATTTGATGTCCAAAGTGCCATCATGATAATATAGGTGGAGAAGACAGAGATTTGTACGTAGGTATTGTTGCAGTCTTACATATCTGCTGTGTTTTTAAAGATTAAACAAATAAGAAAGATGGACAGAAGCAGGCAATATGAAAGCAGCTTTACTTCAGCAGAGTTGTTAAAAGAATCTTTCAGAAAATGGAAGCAGCAAACCAAATATTTACACCTCGGTAACAATACAGTATTGCAATTTATTGGTAATGATGGAATTAGGCTCAGTAGAAACAAATTCCTGCTTTTTTACTGAGATCTCATCTATTTGGAACATCTGGGCTTATTATAGGGGATGATGTAGAAAACATCAAAAGGCCAGATAGGCTCCTGTAATGCTAGGGCTAATTTGATGTATCTTGCTTTAGTTTCAAAACTGAGCACTGCTACTCTACCTCAATACTGGATCAGTCTAGCATTCCCTAAATACTCAAATTTGCCCCTTAAATTAAGGGGCAACTAACAGCTTCAACTAATTGTGAAGCAAAGGTTTAGTAAACAAATAAAGGTTATTTTTAAATTTTATATTATATTTTTAAATAAAGGTTATTTTTTTCCAAATATAGATATATTATCAGAAACATATATCTGTGCTTAATCATGTCCATAATTATAAAATCTTATTAATGATTGTATGTAACACAATTACATAAGTGTTAATAGTGGTAATTTTAAAGGCAAAAACCTGCAAAATGAAAGGGTATAGATTTCTCTTTTTACAGGGATTTACAGTACTCATCAACTTGTATAGTTCACATTAGCATCCAGTGACATTGCTTTGTCTGTATATATTTCTAGCTGTCAACAGAATGTCCTGAGGCAATCGCATCCTGATTCTATAGCTATCTTCTATTCTTTTATAATACACAAGGGTCTAATTTTCCATCGGCAAAGCATGAAATCATGTAAGAATGCCACATAACCAGCATGTGCAAACAAGTAGCACTTTTTCTACACATAAAAATGCTTCATAAAATAACAAATAAATTAAATCTTCTTGTTCAAGTAAAGTGCTTGAAAACCTAGACTCTTTTTAGAAATTAGAGTACTGTGCATAATTTGCCATACCACACTGTTTCTTTAAACACGTGCACCACCTTGCAGCATTATTTTCTGTGGTAAAAATCATTTCACTCGGGCTGATGCAGGAGCTTTCTTTTTCCTGGATAAATAATACAGTTGCAAATATCAGGCATATTAATTGAATTATTATAAATAATAATCAGCTAGGAAGTCAACAAAAGAAGAGCATTTGTAATTGATGATGCCAGCTTATTGTTCCAACAGTAGCAGCCTTGCCCTACACCTTTGGAGATTTCTACAAAGTGCTTTTAACAGAATCCATGGGAGCAAAATGGGTACAGTGACTGCCATTTGCTACTTACAGCATATTTCTGTGGAGTTACCAGAGGAACCACTAAAGCTCAGCAGTTAAGTGATTTTAAAATGTACCAGAACATATGTGCCTATGTGGTAAGCAGACTCCAGCTCCCTGTCTGGAACTTATGCCTCGTTCTGCAGCACCATCTGCCAACAGCAATGACCTCTGTATCAGCTTGCATTGGCAATACACTCAAATCACATTCAAGACATATGTCTTTCTTCTTAGAAGGACCATGTAAGCAAAGCTCAGTTCAGTCTCAATGTATTGACTACGACTGCCAAAATCATCATCTTCTTCTTTGCCTCTCATATTTCTACAACTTCAGGGGATTTTTAACACCCTTCCTACATAATGTACAGTTTATTTAGCACATGGCTTTCAGATGTCTGGCTGCAAAGTAATTTATTGTAATTTAAGTCAAACATGTTTTGAATAAAGCAGCTAGTGTTTTTAATCTCTACTTCATCTAGCACAATGGAAGCTTTAAGAAAAAATGGATTTTCCAGGAGGAAGAGAACCACATAGTCTCTACTCATGAAAAGAACTGACCCAGAATTTATATATAAAACTTTCAATAAATTTGCCTTTGTCAAGTCCTCACCATTATAGCAATACCTCTGAGAAATGAGCCTGCCTGTGATAAAGTCAGACAACATCCACCTGTTTTTCCAACACACTCTTTGTTTATGGAAATATTTTCTAAACATTACAAAATAAAACAGGATTGATTTTATTTGCCTGTTAAGTACAGGGGATAGGAACAAGGGTGCTAGTTGCCAAAGCATAATGGACATGACTGAAGATGAGTCACTGCAAGCAAACAGCCCTGAGCTTGCAGGGAAAGTCCTGACCCCCCTCCACAGCTGGGCAGCCCTGCCCACACTGGAACTAATGAGCTTGTGAGGCTGCTGGCCCACACAGGTGCAAGGATTAGCTCTGAAATCAATCCTACAGAGCAGGAGTACAGAGACCTGGCATCACTACAACCAAGACTATGTGCTCATTAATCAGGGACAGTTTTCAGCAAGTTTTCACTGTTGCTGGTCCACAGAGGCCGAGGAAAAAAGGACCATCTGCAACATATGAAAATCTGCCCCTCCAATGTTCCTCTCATTAAAAATGGAATTAAAGGAAATAATTATGTAGCACACAAATAACCTTCAGGAAAGAAAACTCACCCCACAGAATGGAATTAATCTTGGATTTGAGTGTATTCATTTCAGCACTAGATCTTTTCTAGGCTAGATGTGTGACTTTGTAGTCCACAGTGAGGGAGCATCTGTGTAAGCAGAAGCTGGGTAAAAGGTGAAGCTAGCCTGTGTCCCATACATGTGCTGTTGCTGTGAATCAAGACTCAGTTCGTCTTTGCCTCCAAAAGCAGAGGGATGCCTCTGTTTTTACAATCATGCTGTCTGCATTGTGAAAAAAGCCAGAATAGTATCTCCCTTCTTCCCACTAATACTACAGGAGCCAAAAAAATGGAATACTGAAAGGTTCAGCCACTCTGTCTGTGGGTTACCTACCTGAGATGCAGATAAATCTTCCAAGTGTGGTAAGGCATGGTGTCTCCTCCAAGCAAGCTTTAACTTTCCTGCAAGTTATATGTCTTCTCAGCAACAACAGCAAATTAAACCTTCCTTCATCCAGATCAACAGCAAGAAAATCAGAAAATTTGTGGTAGTTATA
Source organism: Agelaius phoeniceus (assembly GCF_051311805.1). Classification (NCBI taxonomy): domain Eukaryota; kingdom Metazoa; phylum Chordata; class Aves; order Passeriformes; family Icteridae; genus Agelaius; species Agelaius phoeniceus. The sequence continues at coordinate 48,401,269 of NC_135269.1, read as the reverse complement.
AGTTGGAAAAAAAAGTCATAGACAATACAATCACCTATGCAATCCTGCCTCTACTACTTTTTTATGGTTTAGCAGCTGTCAAATTATCTTATGTGCATATTTAGACTGTGTTGACAGGCATGCATATTCAGAATATGCTCCTTTTCAGAAGCAAAGTTCTATCTATCTATCTATCTATCTATCTATCTATCTATCTATCTATCATCTATCTATCTATCATCTATCATCTATCATCATCTACCTACCTACCTGTCTACCTACCTATATACCTACCTATCCCATTCTGCAACTAAATACATCGTAATAACATACAATTTTTAGGGTTGGAAAAGACCTATAAGATCACCAAGTTCAACTGTTAACCTAAAACTCCAATCTTCACCACTAAACCATGCCTCCAAGTGCCACATCTATATGTTTTTTGCAGACTTCCAGGGATGGTGATTCCACCAATCCCCTGAGGAGCTTGCTCTAATTACTGGCCACCCTCTCAGTGAAGAAAATTGTGATCCTAAAAGCACATATTCAAATTTTACATTTCTCATTTAACATACAATACAGATGATGACTCAACTGCATGCAGATTTTCTGATTTACACCACTGCTTGTGCTCCAGTGGTGTCAAAGGACCAGTTGAGCTTTAAGGCAATAGGCCAAATTTATTTATTTCACATAATCTGTAGCCCATATGTTACACTGAAATTTTCCATATTCTAAATTTTAGTATAAAATCTTTTCCATGAAAAGAAAAATATTATTTCTTTCTTTTATAGTTATGAAGTAAACCTGCAATTGCTAACAGACTGCAGTAAATGGATGCAATGTCTAAGGCTGGAAACAGATGGAAAACTGGGCTTGGGAAGGCGATGACACAACTTCTCTCATTAAGCTGTCTCAATGTTGATATTAAAACCTAATTATATCTCTTTAAAACTTAGCACTATGTGTTTAGGTGAACATTCAAATACACAAGGAAGAAAGTGGGAATTAAGACCTCTGAAATCATAATGGGAAGCTATGAAGAAGAGATACAAGACTGGAAAAAAAATTGTGGAAATTCTTGTGATTATGTAATGCATGATGAGGAAATAAGAAATGAATTATAGACTTTAAAAAGTTAAAAGAATGACAGAATTAGGAAATAGTAGAATGAGGACAAATGGTAGCCATAGATTTACATCTTAAAATAAGAAACTTAAAATAGTTTCAATAAGTTTTTAGTTTAAAATATTTGGTTTTAATTGTAGCTTCTTTTAAGAACATTTACTGAATCTATCCTATTTTTTTTAATGGTGTTGGTTGAAATTGGCTATTTCAGTCATACTTTCAATAAACAGGCATCTGAAACAGTGGGATGGATAAGTTCACCCAAAAACAAAGATAATTTCTGCTGTACCTGTAGAAGGAGTGCACAACTTGGCAATGGTGGATTTGTGGAATGATACCACTGATATGTGGAATAGACATCAAATTCTATGTGGTTTGGAGCCTTTATGCTGGCTGGCTGTGATGGGGTCCCAGAGCCTGGATGCCTATTATCAGGTGAACAGGAGAACATCAGTTCCAGCGTTGTTTATCTAAAAAGAATAGAGAGCTGTGATCCCCAAGATACTCCACAAAGTGAATGAAAGCTCAGCAAAAGAGGGTTATCTGGAAATTTGCTCTTGAGGTCAACTAAAACATGAAAGTTGGTGTGTCTTTGATTTGGTTGTGTAATACTGTGCAAATCTGTACCAAAATCTGGGTGGAAGGTAAGGGTTGTGCACGTGTTGTGTACTTGCCTGTTGTATTACTATGAGCCAGATCTTCCCATCTGTTCTTTCCTGAATGGGAAATTACTGGAGGAACCTTAAGAAGGGTGCCTAACCACTTAGCTCACCCAGACCTTCCCAGGGCACAGCTAGAGGGTGAAACTCAATGCAGGCATTTCCTGCCTTGCTGCAAAGTGACTGCACATAGCCATGCACTCCTGAAACACTAAGGCACATGAGTGTTCTGTGCATGCCCTCTTCATTCATTTAACATACAATTTACCTCTGCTTTGCTATCTTCTTTCACTCCTTTCCTGCACTGTCATCTGCTGACACATAGCTACACTTATGATAGTCTTTGCACTTCCACAGGAGACACTGGGAGCACAAAACTAGGGTTGCTGGACCTTCTCCCACCTCTTTTCTTCTCACAACTTCCTCTGTCTTTTTCTTTGGCTGCCAGATGCACTGTCCTGGCAGCAGGTCAGTACAGTGAGCAGCAAGGGAGGGAGATGAGGCTTTCTGCTCCATTAGTACCAAAAGTGGTCCCTGGCAGGTAGGACAAACCATGGTAGAACTTTATTACACCCAATTCTCCAAATGTTTCTGTGTCTGTATTTCAGATAGATACAGCTTGGGAGCAGAGGGGTAAAGAATGAGGAGAAAGTTTATAAACAGTGCAAAATGCTTGACAGGAGTTAGCTGCCTCTCAGAAGAGCTCCTCAGCAGCCTCCTCAGTAAAGGCAGATTATTTGCTCACCTGAAGACAACACATGGGCTACAAGAAAGGGAGAGGGAGTACAATGAGATTCCCAGAAGGGCTGAAAGATTATAGACTCAGCTCTTCATCTCAGTACAACGTGCTCCCATCTCATCCTTTCCAGAGGCCCTATCACACACAGCTTGTGGTTTTGCAGGAGGAGAATTAACCTCTTCCCCTGTACATTTACTCAGACTCTGTCTACTCAAACCATTCACACAAAAAATTCTCAAGGGTAAAATGTGCAGGCAGATGCAATTTTAAGAATTACTTAATTTCAGAGTTAGATCTGGCCAGAAAACAGATTACATGTCCCAGGAAAATGATGGCGTTTAAGATATTTAAATGATTTTTAAAAACCAAAAAAACTCAATGAAAATTAAGGCAGAAGAAAAGAGCTTTCAAATTTCTCTTTAAGTATCATGACAAGGAATATGTTGTAATATTTTGAAATAATTTGAAATAACTTTTTTTTTAATTTGTATCTATATCTTCAGAAAAGCAGATTAAATTTTAAAACAAAACTGCTTGAAAATAAATAATTGCTTAGTTGACAAAGAGAAAAAAGTGGCTCCACCACTTCAAAAAGTTTTCCTTACTCTCCCTGCCAGCCTATATTCTTATAGGAAAATTATCTAAAATTTGTTATAACATGAAAGCATTTGTCTGTCTGTCTTCAAGTGAACAGACATGTCTGTCTGTTTATGTCTATATATTATGTTTTTATTTGGCCCACAACCTTTCTCAAAATTTGTTTTCCTAATAAAAATGAATGTGAACTGAAATCCAAACTGGTTACTCACCACTAGTTTTGGGAGAATATTAAAAGGTTTCATTCAGCTTCAGGAATTATCAAGTCTCTTGAATATAACAGTAGTTGAGAACAATTCACAACTTCAAGCTTTTCAGGATTTTATATCAGAAAGGATATCACAAGGATATCAGGATATCACAATATATTTATAAACCAACAGTGATGGGTTTCACTTGCTCTGAGTAATAATGTAATTAAGAATGCTACTAAAGCCTAAGGAGAGCCTTTTCCCTAAAACCATCTCACATTCAAACTGCCTTAATGACTTTTTTATATTTGATTTTTATTATTATTATTCCTGAGACAGTCTGAAATTGTATCAATACCAGCTCCTTTTCAAGATATGTATCAAAAAATAGCACCACACCACCTCCAAACAGATTTATTAAATGCGGTGCTAAGCTGACAGGGCACCAACAATATAAGCAGATGTTCATTTCTCATCAGGCCTTCCCCATTCAAACCATTCATCCAGAGCCACTGCAGCACCAGTTTTTAAGACAGAACCTTTTAAAGATATATTATGCACTTTTCCTCGGAATGGGCTAAAACCTCGTTGCATGATTTTTTATTATATGCAAATGATCAGTATCTGATTAGGTCCTGAGGCAGCTTCACCTAGGTGTCCATGGGAATAGTAATGGGAGATGGGGAAGAATATTTCATAACTGAAGTATATTTTCCCTTGGGGGACACCACCATTTGATTTTGACATTTATTTGTCCTGTGCTGTTAAGGACAAAACTACAATTACACTTTTTTTTTTCTACTGTGCAGTGGGCATAGTGTCAAAAAAATTAAATCAAAGGTAGTGTGTTCTCACAGAAAAAAAAGAAAAAATAATAAGCTTTAAAAGCAAATTTAAAAAACATATTCAGTTAAGTCACACTAAGTTAGAACAGCCTAAGTGATTGAAAATACATATAATAAATATATTTTTAAAAATACAAATAAGAATAAAATTAATATATAGCCCTGTTCTTGCTTTTTCTTACTTTATTTTTAACATTATTAATATTCACATATTCAACATTTTGATTTATTAATAATTTCATTAACAGCTTTAAAAATAAGATGCATAAAAAATAAATAGGTTGCTTGAGTTCATTTCTATTTTAATTCCTACAGTTTTCTCCATATTTGGAGAGAGTTGGTGTAAATTAATTGAATACAAGATTAAATGAATGGTACACATGATGACTCTTGCATTTTGCATTTCAACTGTATACAAATCTATTTTTATTATGTACATTATCATGCAACAAATAGTTTTTCTTTATTTATTTCCACTGGAAAAAAATCACAGAAGCTGAAAAGAAGTTTGTCCACATTTTATACAGAGCATGCCTGGAATTTACCAATATTAGAAACAATTATAAGCTACCACTGCATGTTTTATTCCAAGAGTTCCAAAATTCATTGCACATAATTTCACAAACTGACCTAATGTTTCCAGAAGAATTCTAGAATAAAAGTGATAGAGAGCTAGTCAAAAAGTGACACTTCATCCTCAAATTAGTAATATGTTCTTATCTGCAAATCTCATCCAAATCTCAGTCCAAACTAAAACAGTCAAACATGTCTGAATTCCCACTGAATTTAAATGCAGTTGAACATGAAGAGTTCCTAACACATCTCTAGTACATGAAATTAACTTCTTATATCTTATTGAACTCCATTAGTTGGAATAAATAGCAACAAACATGAAAAAAATAGATACCTCTTGGTAAAAATGTGAAAAAAGCACATTAAACAAAATTCAAGAAAATTTAAACCAGCATTTGGAGTAGAGATAGGCTGAACTACAATCTCAACATGTCTGCAAAAAGCAGACATGGTCACTTTGATCTGAATGCTGGTAATACCTGATAGGAAAATAGGATGAGATGGAAACAAGTACAATACATAAAAACTTGGAAGGTTTAGTTTTTTTTCATTTTCATTTAATTTGGTTTCGAATCTTTCATCCATTGCTGATTTAAACAGTGGTGTTTGATCAGCAGATCGGAGTGAGGACTTCTCTACTAGAAGGAGAAGTAAATGAACGTGTACATTTACTTTGCTCCTGCATTGGGCTTAGTTCAAATAAGAGTTGCACACTATCACTAAATCCTGCTAAAGAAATAGTACTATTTGTATGCTTTCATTGCTCACTTGCATTCCATACACATATTTTAAGCAGGTCACCAAAAAGAAAACAACTTATTGGTATGCAAGAATCCACCTAAGATCTGGAATACGTGTGTTTTTATGAATTGCGTATACAAGAGACATTACATTCAAGTCATTTAAAGTGGTTGCTCTCTGTTTCTAGAGAGGATTTGTAGTAACAACAGTCACAGCAGTTCTCTATGCCAGTTGTGTCTTTAGTCCAAAAAGAGGCCACCCCTCAAGAGTTGGAAGGCCAGGTGATCTTCTATTCACTTACTTGGCCTCTGACACTGACGCTGATGACATTGCTCATAGGAACACTAACAGATTCTAGGGAAAAGTGGGTTTTTTGCAAAAGATTTATCAGTGAAATTCCTTATGTTTTGGTTGGATACATATTTAAATGATTTGATAATAAATAAGAAATTTCTGAAAGGGCAAAAAAAATTATTCTGTTTAATATTAGCCTTAGTTTTGCTCTCAGCAGTGCAATAATGTGGAAAGTTTCCTTACCTGGATAGCTCTCAGTATGGCATGACATATTATGTGATAGATTGTACAATCAGCTTCAATTCTAGTATTAGAGAGAGGTAATATTGCTTGTTATACACATCCTCATACTGAAAGAAAGTATTATTATAATATATTTTTTTCATAACAGTCCATGCTTTCTACTGAAGGTTTCAAAATTTCGCTGAATCTCCTAGAAAACTGAAATCTACATACTGTTATAATTTCACATGGCAAATTTTAATAAAATCCCCACACATCTTTGCTCTTTAAAATGCGGTAGTTTATAATAGTATATTTTAACATTTAGGATTTCAATACCAATGTTTCACTGTAATAAAACTTTTAGTGATTCCCTGGCATATCTTGTTCAGGCTTAAGTTCCTCATTTACATATCTGATGTCCCCCAAGAGACAGACAAGCTTCAAGTTAATTATCCATGTAGCTGTAAGAACTCCTGTTTCCTTGGTAAGAACTCTCTAAAAGAAAACTAACAGTTATTAAATATTACTTTGAGTTTTAAAGAGTAATCAAATTGCATTTAAAGAGACACTAAAGAGATACTTAAATTTAATACTCTTTGCAGACTAAATAATATATAAACCATGTACAGCTTGCATGCAATTCACAAATAAAACCGTTGAAAACTAGCAACAAGCCCAAACTTCAAGGACCAATATTTTGCAAAAGAAGCAGAAGGGCTCTTCAGCAGACTCACTGCTTCATAACACAGTCATTTTACATGAAGGCAAGACAGCACCTGTTGAAAGCAATGACACATTCCTGACTGCTTCTAGTGGAGCAAGATTGCATTACTAATAGTTCAGAAAAATGTGGAGCCAATCATGCTTTTTACAGAAAATAACAAGTGAGAGAACACATAGTTCTGAAATGAAATTAAACTACAGTAAAGACACAAACATATCTCTTTAATCTCACTAAACTACAATTACAGCGAGGAGCAGTGGATAAATACTGTAGTGTATATGTTGTCATTTGTGACCAAATGCATCTTTAAAAAACTGGTTTGATGTAGCATGGAAAAGAGGAACACAATAACTGGCAAGCATAAAATGGGCTTTAATTCTAACCTTTCTACAGTGTTTCCACTCATGTAGTATCAAAATGCCTTCAGTAGAGTGGTAGACCATACCTAACATGTGTCATCCATGGCTCATTGTCATCCTCAGCTTCAGTTGGCAGTTTACAAGTACAGATATCAGGTGAAATAATTAATCTGAGTATTTTACAATAAATGAACATGTGCATCTATTTCCCACAGTCCTGTGATGACTTGCATGAGAGGCAAATTCATTGACTGTCTCCAAATTATTACATGCATCCTATAATTAAGTTACAATAAATGAATAGAGTGTGGAGGCTCCTCTGTACACAGAAGACAACAATCTCATTCCACAAGGACCTTGGAGGTCATTCAAGAAACAATTAGATGTCCTGCTTCATATACTATAAAGAAAGAAGGTTGAAGGCAGAATAGCCTTTCTTCTGTTTCCTACATCTTCAGTGCTCGTGCACTCAAATGAAGCCAAACAATATTAAGTCACAGAGCAACACACATAGAATACAAATACAAATGCCTTTGTATTTGTATTTGTACAAATACAAATACAATACAAATGCCTTTGAAAGTTGGTGCTCTTCCCAGCAAAATGAGATGGGAAGAATCATGCCTGACATTTTACAGAAAGGCATTTGTTAACAAATTTCTGTTGTTTCAGTCTCTCAGCATTACTGAGTACCAAGTTAAAAACACTAACTAAAACCATAGTATTGTTCTGTTAGGTTAAGACAGAAGAGGATACATACTGATGTCAGCTATGCACACATTCAGCTCTGGGTTAAAAGCATTACCATGAGAACAGAAAGAGGTAAGACCTAACTTTTACATATCAACCAGGAGTCTTCTATACTATGTAAGAAATCATATCTGATATTTTCTGGCAGTTTACATTTGATCAGAGTTTTGATCTAATGCAATAAAGACAGTTAAAACTCAGTAATGCTCACAGACTTTGGGAATGCAAAATCTTGCAATCCTTAGGCAGACAGTGCTGCCACTGACTTCAAAGAAGACAAAAGAAGACTTCAAATAGACAAAGTCTATTGTCACCCTGGGATGATGCCTTCTGGCTGAAACACAAAACAATGTTGACAGACAACTTCAAAATAGCAATTTCCAGGTCTCCTCAGTCAAAAGAAGGGTCACAGAGTAGCAGACCTTTAAGGGTACTTGCAGGACTTATATGGAACTGGTTCCTCCAGGAGCCTCTCCTGAACTGGGGAAATCTTAGCCTGTGAAGCTTACTTCTATAGGATTGAACTAAAATGAAAAAAATTACAAAAAAACATCCTCTAAGATACAAATGGTTCACAACTCACTACCCTGAAATATTTCAACATTTCTCTCCTTTCTTTTCAGTTTTTTCCCTCGGCCTTCCTCTTTCTAGCAGAACCAAGAAATAATTACGGGGTGAGTGGAGCAAGTATCAGTAATGAGGTAGGCTTTGCAGCTTGATCTGAACAGTTGCCTAGGTGAAGTTCAAAGAGCAATGCAGGCCACTAGAAGATTTGTTAGTAGAAGATTTGCCACTAGAAGATTTGTCTCAGAAATAATGGCTTGTTTAATGTCCATCTTTTGATCAGAGATACACAAAATAGTAAGAAGATGGCATAGTCCTGGACTCTCACTAGAGTGAGATTTTTGGAAAAAAAACCCATTAAATCCAACCACAAAAGTAAATGAAGTTAATAAAGAAAAATGCTTCTAGGTTGCCTATTATTTTTCCAATGTAAGCATTAACATTTATTCTCTTTTCATAGTCAAGTCCACCAATAAATAGTCGAAATTTCCAAGACCTGAGTACTGACTTAACTAGAGAAATTGAACAATATGGAGCAAATAGGAGAGGACATTAAATGACTACTCCTGCAAAGAAGATATGATATTTTCCCTTGGTCTGGATGAGGACCATGAGTGATTACACCCAGCACTCCCATTATCTAGAATACAGATCCAGTGTCTAGCAAGAGAGAACTTATTCTAAAGAGGAGATGTGAAATAATATGTTTTTCAAAGAAGATCAAGCTGCCTACTTGCTCTGAAGATTGAAGCTGGATTTTCCCTCATCAGAACAGTGTGTAATTGCCTTTGGATTCTTACTGTTGTTTTCAGTCCATGCAGTAGTTATTTCAAATGAAGAATCTGAAGTTAAACAGAGCTCTCTGTGCTATTGATCTTATGTATGACAGTCTTGATCCTGTAGTGAAATGAGTTCACACACAGACAGAGCACATTCTTGGATCTGCAACTAAAATGAATTGTGAAAGCGCCCGATTAATAAGAGCTAGGTTCCATATTTGTACCCTTGCATCATTCTCAAGGCAATATCTCATCACATCCTTCATAGCAAAACAAAATTAAGATTTTAATTCATTCCACAGCACAGCATTTATTATTTGCCACCCATTGAGTTTGTGTGGTAGAGAATACTCAAATTCACTTCAAATTTCATGTCTAACAAGAATTGGAACATTTTGTCCTGTATTAAAATTTACACCAGTGTTGATGGCATAAATCTCCTCACACTTCATTACAGTATGTGAGATTATTTGGACACCATAGTCAAAAGGCAAAGCATACATCCTGTCTCCTCCTTGTGGCACAGAGAGAGGCGATCAATCAAAAAGGTGCTCAGAGTCAGACAAAATGGCCGTATGGTGCTTCAGTGTTCAAATTATGTGTGTTCTTTAAAAAATTGAATGCTGGATAATGATTTTCCACACTGCTATACTACAGGTAAGTTCAAAAGCAGTCATTGTCAGTATGCTGATTGATGTAAAGCCTTCAGTCTCTGGGGGGAAGAGTATAGCACTTCCTACTGCTTGATCCATAAAGCAGCATTTACTGCAGCCCACCTTCCTGGTCTGCGCTGCATAATACATTGCCAGATTATGGGAGTTAGGGAATTAAAAGGCAAAGAAAAGAATGGATGAAAAAGCCCTGACCCCCTCCTCCACAGGTGAAATATTTGAGTCCCTGCCTCAGGGTATTGGAAGTTGACACTAATTGCCATCCAGGTACCCACTACTCACATTCACCTAAATATTTCCCACTTCTGGCTGATCAACCAATGTAAAATTTAATTGAAAAAGTTTTCATTTAACGTTTGCATCCTGTGATGACTAGCTGGGACTGGAAGCATTCACTATCAGAGCTACAGTATAAAAAGGGAGAATAGCACTGCGTGAAGGAGCCCAAGTAAAAGGGAAGAAGTGAGAAGGGGGGGAAAAGGCTCTTAAGGATACACACTTCAAGTTTCTTTCACTAAGAACCAACAACTTCCTCTTCATGTGATACTTCATGTGCCAGGTACTGTGCCAGTTGTTTGATTCTGTATTTGCTACTTAGCGATCACTATCTGGATTTTTGTAGGCATTTTCTTATGGCTGTTGAACAGAAACCTGCAACACTATCCACAGATAGGAAGGGGAAAGTATTATTGATCTGTGTCTGCTTTGATGTGCTGCTTTCTGGGAGTGAAAACCAATCTGTTACAATCAGATGCTGCACAGCCTGAATTATATTGAGGTTCCCATCAATATATAGAATATATGGGAGCAAATAAACAGTAGTCACAAAAGAAAGACTTGACCAGGTTATTAACCAACTCTGGGTGTTGAAAAAAAGAAATTCATGTGGGATCCAGACAGGTCTCATTCTTAAAGACCTTTTGGGGACAAAAGTACAAGAAAGGAAACGTTTGATATTGGAGACCATGCAGAGAAGCCAAAGAAGAGGATTTGTGCTTTATGAAGCATTAAAGTTACTTCTGTAATGACAGTCTATTTGGAACAGAAATGCCCCATTAAAAAAAAAAAAAAAAAGGAATGAAAGCAACCGACATTTAGAACTTGCAAACCTTGTTGGCAGCCTTAGAGATATTTTCTATGTTAGAGTTTTACCTGAAAGGGACAAATGGAATACGGAGCACCAAACCCGCAAATCCTTGCTCAAAATTATTTGCAATCCAAGAGAAGGAATATAAGCACAATCAGTCTTAAGAATTACTCAAAGGCAATGATTAGAAACAAGGGAACAAGATCTGAAAGACAAAAGAGTAAAGAGATTGATAGTTTTGAGCAGATAACATTCTCTCTACCCCCTCAGAGCTTGCTACCATCTGCATATCAGCCTCCAGGAAGGGCAAGCAGGCAAAAGGAAATATTGGTTACTAATGGGAATGTATGCCAAAATAAGAATTGTCAGAGCAGAAGGAACAAGTGACAGAATGAAATTTATTTAGAAACAAAATATTCATGGTAATGATTAACAGTTAAGCAACAAAGTTGAAATGCAAGACTGTGTGTGTGTGTGTGTGTGTGTGTGTGTGTGTGTGTGTCTTACAGATTTAAAATATGTTTGGATATAATTACACAATATTTTGCATCTTGCTTTCTTCCTTAAAAATCACCTGCAAATCAAAACAATTTTTTCAGAGATCTAACTACAAAAATTTTAAGTGTTATCCTTGCGCAAAACAACTTCCAGCTGCCTCTGCACATTAAGATTTCTTGTACATATCTCACTGTAAATGCAGAGATGCTAATGCTTTGCCAAGCCAAAAGTATTCCATAACAGTGGTAAACTGTGCTATGGAGGCTGAATTCATCAGTAAAACAGGTAAAATGGCCAAATATATGTTAATGAAAATAGCTGAATAGAAACAGAACTACATAGGCCTAAGGACATGATGAAAATATTGGAGGGTGGAATCCAAGGAAGATTAAGGAATATCACTTGCATGCCAAGCACATGTACTAGAGGGACAAAGTAATATAAGGAACAATCTTTCATTTTGCTTAGCTCATTCAATGCATCTTTTCAGTGTGCAACAGTAGAAAACAGAGATAATTGGAACAAAACAGGAGAGGCAACTTAGGGACTCTAAATACTGCCAATGAATTACAGTTTCTGGGACAATATATCTTCTTCTGTCAGAAGACTCCTAATATTAAAGACAAGCAGATTACCTTAGAATGAATCAAATGGCACTTGACATCTACAATGAGGCACCAGAAATATTCTCAAAGAGCCAAAACAAAAAAAAAAAAAAAAAAAAAGCTCTATTGAAATATCTCGAAGTGGAGTTCTTAAAAGAAAAGTCAAGTTCCAGAGATTGGGTTGATGCCTCTGTACACAGGTTATTTCTCCTGAAAATGTATGTGGTCATGACCTAATGAGATGCAGATAATACTGCATAATAAAGACAGAGGACTCTGAAACAGGGTCTTAACTTTAATTTTCTGGAGAAGTTTATGGCAATCATCTATTCTTGGGGCTTCAATTTTTCTTTGAAAGAGTAAATAACTCAACTTCCAGCTGTGGACAGGTTGTGAGCAGATAGATATTAACCTGCCATACCTGTGTGTAGCCAACTTCCCCCATTGTTCAGTAGCATTTGAATGGTTTGCCTTATGTCTCACTGGCTTTGACTTTGTTGAGAAGAATGCAGGTGACATTTATTTCTTAGCACAAACACATATTTGCAAGCTGTTTTTAGAGATGCAGCTCAAATGAGGGACCATAAGGCACACATATGGACAGACACATTATAGCAATTTTAGTAATAACAAAGATCAGAAGGAAATTGTTACATTTGGAGAGAATGTGATTGAAAATTAAAGGATTCAGGCATGTGTCACTATTCTCTCGATGCTAAAAGAAAGCAGGAAGATAATGACCTGTAATTCCAACAGGGAGCAAAAAAGAATCAGACCTTCTACAGCCAATAGGGGTGCTTCACCCCATATTCCTCTTTTGATTTCCACAAGAAGCCATACACTGAGTAAATTCCTGACATAGTTCTGTCAAATCTCCTATCACTGTAGCTAGCTATTAAATAGCTGGGTTCCTCAAGAGAAGGGATAAATGAGTATTACATGAAAAGGAAGTATTTTGGCATTTTGGTAGTGTCTTGACACGCCTGCTATAACCAATAAGAGCTTGATTAATCTGGACAGCAATGACTTAACGTTAAGACATTACATTAGCACTTAAAGAGCTACAAAAAGCAGGTATGCAACTGACCTCATTCAGGAGATATAGAAAGTGCTACCCTGGTACCAAAATGCCTTACAATCAATAGACAGATTGAAACTACTTAGAAGAGGGATCAAAAAAGCCCAGGGTTGGCTAGAGTTGGTCAGGATCAGGTGTGTGTCTGAGCTTTGGCCCTCACAAAAGTTCAGGCGTGGTTCTGCCATGAGGCTTCGGCCCCAGACATGATGAATGGCTTTTTGCAAATTTCTTAATGATGAGAGCACTCAGAGGAGTGATATCTGTGTTCCAGCTACTCCTCAGCTTAAGGAGATTTGATTCCCCAAAATTTTATGCCCAATGATCAACTAGAGCTAACTGCAAGAATGAAAGAGGCTCATGAAAAGATTCTCTCTAACCCTTCTTTCCAGGCTGAGCCATTGTGTAGTCAAAAGAGAAAACGTCTTGAAGTCAAAAGACAACACAGAATTGAGAGTCTGTGGATAGGTGCAGATAGGTGCAGTCCACCTGTGTATAGATAGGTAGAGTCTACTCCCTAACCATTTGTAACACTTTTAAAAATTTCTTTATGAGACATACCGTGGATAAAGACAGAAAAGATAATGTCCATTCTAGTAGCTTTCAATATTCTGCAAGATGGAAGATGACATCAAGAAATGTGTATGATTAGAAAGTTAGTCAAGCTGAGTGTTTTTTAGTATTAAGTCACAAGCGATGATAGAAACCAACACCTGACATATTAATGTCTAGAGTTAGGGATAAATTCTTCTGAATAATTAATTTGATTGCTTTATAAATTCATAGTATTTCAAAATTAAAAGGTTTGAAATTGTATAAAATTAGATAAAATTTCAGTATCTTATCTGTACTTTTTTTTTATTATCACTTTCAAATGATACATTATAGGAAGGCAAAAAAATGCCTTCACTCTCAACTCTAAACAAGAATATGGAGGTAGTTAAGAATGAACAGAATAGGAAAATGGTGTGACATCTGAGACCTGGCTTTGACAGAAATATTTCTAGCATTAATTGGAGCATTGTAAGTAAAATGTGGAAGACTTTGCACAGACTCATAGTCAGTACAGCAGTAATAATCCTTGACACACATTAGTTTTGAGCCACTGCTGCCCCTATGCAATGTGTTAAAATGAACTTCCAAACCCAGTCAGAGGATGTCACAAACATTAGTGCTCCACTCCTCTGCACAGGGTGGTGAGGCAGGGCAGGCCTCCGGGAGTGCTGAAGTACGGCAGCAAGGCAGGAGAAGCCCTCAGAGCTCTAAACTCTCACACTTCTGTAACTTGGTCTGACTGGGAACCAGCAAACACTGCAGCTGCTGCTCTTTTGTATGCTGTCTGTAAGCACATGTGCCTTGTGCATTTGGCAGGGTCTCAATTAAAAGGAAAAAAACACAACTAAACCCCCATGTTTTTTCAGATCAGAAAGAACGATCTTTCTTGTATTCTGTATTAACCACAGATTTTACTTAATCAGGCTTCTTTTTATATTTTCTTACAGTATTGTACTCCATCGCAGTTTAAAAGAAAGTGAATTTATATATGCATATATGTGTATATATATATATACACATACACATATATGGCCTATATGGACCCCAAAATTTTTCTGCATGTGTTCTCTGCTACTCAGTTTACATGGGCAATAAAGATGATAGGATTTCCACAGTTTTTGCACCTTTCATACCCATTCCAGATTCTTTAAGGTTCTCTGAGGGACTACTTTTAAGCATGCTATTTAATCATCCACAGAAAATACAAATCCACCAATCTGAATTCAAAAATGCTCACTTACTTTGCTATATAAAGCTGTTTGAAAAGTTTTTTTTTTTTACCAGAACATATGTGATGCTATTTTGAGTAATTACAGGAATTGTGAAAATACAAATTCAAAATATAAAATATTTGTTGTGTATAAAATTCCTACATAGGTGGAGCCAGGTATCGCTACCTGCTCCTTATTTAAAGTTGTCATTAACATAAACAAAAGGAAAATACTCTCCTATTACTCCATACCCCTTCTATCCTTAGAGGGTCAGAGTCTACAAGTATCCAACTCAGTTCCAGAGGGATCCATTTTCCACTGGCTCAAACTGTAGCATCAGCATCTAGCACTGGAATATGTTGAATGGCTGAGCATGTCAAGGGGTGAGATTTAAGCCTGAAGCAAATCTCAATTTGCAGATTGAGTTCATCTCTAATATATGCTCAGGTTCAAATACATACTTATTTTTAAAATGGTTCCAGAGCAGATGGAACATGGTTCCAAACTAGATGAAAAAATCAAGGTTGCATTGGTTTTTCTTTGCCTGTCTCCTGAAGAATACAGTAGTGCTGTTCAGTGGGTGGGCATGTGGAGAGGATCAGTCATCTGTGTGATTATAGTTGAGAGGCATGGGGTCCCATACTCACGTGTATGAAATGCTGGACTGAGGAAAGTCCTGAATATAAAGCTGTGTATTAGTGGGCACTTTTTACACAGTAATATTTATCTCTAGTACAGTATTTTCTGTATTTTAGTAAGAAACACTACAAACACGATAGCAAACAAAATTACATACAGGCCTCACTGTGTTTTTTTCATAAACAAGGAGGTGCTAACAAATTAAACCTTTTATGGTTCATTTGACCTGGACAACCACAAAAATTCTTCCTTCCAACTAAATTCTGAAGTAGTTACAGGCCAAATAGTTTTATCAACTGCTGATTCATCTAAAGCTGAAAATTGCTCATTCATCTGATGGTCATGACCATCATTACCAAATGTCTTGCTCTTCTACCAGTCTCACCAGAATGCAAAGGATCAGATTCATACACTCAAAAACCCCTCCTGCTTTCACAGGTCAAAACCATTCAAGCCAGCTCTTCTGAGCTGGCCCTCATTGTTACAGATCAGGGCCAAATTGTGGACTTAAATGCAGGTATTTATATGTTATGACAAAGCCATTCCTTGCTTCTCAGAGTGAGATTTAGGCAGAAACGATTCTATTCAAAACAAATCTGATAAAAGGGAAAATGACAGGAGTGAGACATGGCTCCTCCTTCCACAAAGGATGCTTCCTCACTAGCAGAATCCTACTCTCCTTTTCCCTCCCTCAGTTTGACAATTGAAGAGTGCCAAGACATGGAAATCATCTTTCCACTGGTGACATCTGTCTCCCCAAAGAGCTCTGGAGGCCGTTATTGTGAGAGCTTTGGAGTCTGTCATATTATTAGGTGAATATCGAACAATCTGGGACTTCATTTTCTTAATGCCAGTGGCTCACATTTGCCTGTCTGGTGTCCTGGTTTCAGCTGGGATAGATTTAATTTGCTTCCTAGTAGCTGGTACAGTCCTGTGTTTTGGATTTAGAATGAGAATAATGTTGATAACACACTGAAGTTCTAGTTGTTGCTAAGCAGTATTTACACTAAATCAAGGACTTATCTGCTTCTCACACTACCCCATCAGTAAGGAGACTGAGGGGCACAAGAAGCTGGGAGGGGACCTAGCTGGGACAGATGACCCAAACTGGCCAAAGTGATATTTCAGACTATATGACATTGTGCTCAGTGGAGGGGAGGGGGAAGAGAGCATCTGTGTGGTGTTCAGCTACCTCTGGGTTAAAGTTCAAGAGCTTGAATTAATACTATATGTGATTTTATTTTCATTTTTGGTGCTAAAAGCAAGGGAAGGAAAAGTTTTAACTAAATTTATGTATTTATAGAGCTTGTAGTTTAGGAATAGCTTCTCTTTCATTTATTGTGTGGTGTATATATATCAGTCATAACTATTGATCAGCATTGTCCATTTACACATCTACTAAAAATATTGAGTTTTCATTGTGGAAAGCATGATGCTTATGAACATATTAGAAAGCTTTATCTGCCACTTGTTTTGCAAACAGAGACTTCAGAATACTCTCATTAATGAAACGTAAGTGAAAAAGATTGTTTAAAGTAATAGCTCTCTTAAGGAATGGCATTTAAAAGGAGTAGTGATAAATATCAGAAAAAAGTCAAAAGAGTTGAAGAAGTTTTAAGCATTATCCTTTTCAGCATGTCTATCAATAGAAAGCTGACAATAGTATTATTGCTATTTACATATTGGTAACACACTGGTATGAATTTGCATAACGTATTGTAGTTCTGTGCTCTAGGGACTTGCATTGTAACATATTGGTGCTTAATGAACTCTGAAAAAATTGATTTTCCACAGAGTAAATTAAGGAATGCATTATAGCTGTTAAAGCAATCTTAAGGGAAATCTGAGGCTTCCACTGCAGCACCGTGCTTAGTAAGTAATAAATTACATGTTATACTTATTTGCCTTAATTCATGCTAATTTTGTCCAATTAATGTATCACAGTAATTCAGAAGCCTGTCACAGGAGAGCTAATTATTTATTGGATTTTTGTGTTCAGCTCCCTAGGAGTCTACTAGCAAACAAACTTGCGACTGTCTTTCTGTTAGGTCCACAATGACAATCTTATGTCTTACTGGGGAAAGAAAAAGAATGTTATTCTTTTTTTGTTTCAGTTATATAAATGGATCATCACTCATTTAAGTTAGTTTTTGTTTACAAATTGGTGTCACGTCATGACAGACTGGCATACTGTTAGGATGAAATCCAATGTTTTTCCTCTTCCTGTAAATGCCTAAACACGACATAATTCTTCTAAAAGACCATGGCAGTACTTTTCACCATCTGAAAGCTTTTTCCTAGTGGTGTGTAAAGTTAAAGAAAAAAAATGTTATCATTCTTTTCACTGCAACTTTCTTTTCAAAATCCACTGGCTTGAAAAATCACAACGTGCCCATAGCAATTGATACTGTTTCAAAAAAATTAGATTTTTAACTGTGGCAGAATGTTAATTCACAGCAAAAAATGAATTATTTATGATATTAATTTGTGCAATTCATACCTATAAATAATATGGCAGTTGCTAAATAATTTGCACAGTGTGATAAGATGCAGACATCACAGTTAAACAATAAGAGAGTCACCAGCTGTGAAATACCCACTATCTGCTGGCATTCTGTCATGCAGAAGCGTTTACAGAAAATTATTTGTTGGGGGTGGAAAGTATTAGATCTGATACTTGGCTTTTTCTCATGGGTAGCAGGAGAATACTTGTCAGTTGATTACTGTCTTCTACCCTACGTGAAAAGAAGTGGTATTTCTTTAAATGTATAATGCAAAGTGATGTTACCAGCAGGCTACATAAAATCATGTGATGTAACCTGCCATAATATGATGCACATGACCGACTGTGTCACAAATTTAAAGAGACTTATTTTCGGAGAGCTGCTGAGGAAAAAAAATATTACCCCTTCTTCTTTTCAGTCAGTTGCCATTGATCTGTGTTTGCCTATAGCCAAATGAATACCTGGTAGTTGGGTAAACGTTCCTGAGCAATATACAATCTTACATTACAGCTATTATGATCACTTTAAAAGCCTTTGTCAAGTACTTCATAGTTTTCTATCATTGTTCTTCAATCTCTACCTTCCTAGCAAGCACAAAATAGCTCATCAAGGAATTAATTATCCAGTCCTCGTTTCTTGGAAAACAGTTGTTTAATTGTTTATGGCATTTAGAATTTGAAATTGTTTTCTTCATTTTTGTTCTTGATTTCTGCACTCTGCAAAATATAAAGGCTGCATTTAATTTTAAGCATGTTTTAAATCCCATCAAAGCCAGAAGAGATAATGACTGAGCTCTCCTCTTAACTAGGAGGTTTATTTCCAACCTGCATTGCCATGACATTTTGGACAAGGGAGCAGAGTATGTGCACACCTTTCAAGGGTGGGAGCACATGTGGCCAACCATGCCATTCAAACATGATGCTGTTTTACAACTGATTCAGACAAAAGGGTGAACTATGCAAAAAAGCAGCAATCAATAAAGAAAACTCAAGAATCAGGAAGAAAAAAATCTTTTGGCAGTGTCAGAAAATTCTTCCTGTCAGCAAATACATCAGTTTTGAAAGCCCACTTTCCTAAAAGTATTTGTAACTTTTTTCACTTCTCAATCCTTTCTTCCTATGAGTAGTCTGCATCATTGCCTGTGTGGATAGCCTCTACTTGTGAGCCAAAATGCACATAACCTGACACACAGCACCACCTTAAACATCACTGATATGGAACAGGTGACAGAGGGTTTGCCTTGTAAAGATGTCACACTGTGGATTGATAGAATAGGAAAAAGTCTAAAATCTAAACCAAGAACTGGAATCCCTAGTTAGGACAGAAGTTTAAAATGGCCACGCTTACTCTCTTGTTAAGCTGGTACGTTTGCATCTGCTAGATGCAGCGGAAACTCATAAGCTAACATTTGTGTTACTTTAACCTAATATATGAAGTTCTAAAGAAACCCCACAGTATCAAAATACCCTTGGAGAGGGAAGGTTGGTGATATTCATTAGATATTCATTAGAGACAGTCTCTCTCTGTAACAGAGACTATGTTTGCTCCTTCCTTCTCCAGGCCACCTTCCTGTAGAGCCCAGCTGCATAAGGAAGGTCGGGAGGAATAGTATTGTGCTTTCCTCCTGCTTCTTGCTGGCTGTGCCTTCTAATAAGGACCTCTCCTTAAAACCCTATTCTTTCCATGGAGGCAGCTGCTTTTCTGCTAGCTGTTTCATTGGGTTCTTTTCTGGTCATTCAGAATATGGCAAAAGAAATCCAATTTCAAACACCTTCTTGTACCTCAGAAATGTATGGGCATCTTGAGTTACACAGCAGCAAATCACACAGCAGTGGTGTCAGCTTTAACAGCCCAAGAGTTCACCTGCAGCCTCCTGTAGATGCTAATTTCTGCATCTGCAATTTTTCCAGCACGAGTGTATTTTCTCATTTCTCCTGACACAACACAAGTCCCAACACACTATTTCTTTCCAATGCGGAGACAAGCACCTTTCTCTACACTCGGAATGTCTTTGTCTCCCTTACTTTTCTCCCATGCCCTCTTGCCACCTCTGTGGCAAAGACCCGTCAGTAAAGTGTTTTATATCTTTCTTTTCAGACTGCCTAGATTTTAGTGGTCTTTCACCACACAAAAAATTAGGAAAAGCTTCTCATGAAAGCAGAAATATTTACTTAAGAGAGCATTTACAATGTAGATTATTTTTGTATTCAGTCCCTATAGTGTTTCCTGCCACACAAAGTCTGTCCTGTTATGCCAATAGGTCGTCTTTGACAGAGCATAAAACTTATTTAAAGAAAAAGAGAAGTTTTTACAAATTGTTAAGATTCCCAGATCAATCCTGGTCTCAGTGGTTTCAGTAAACAGTGAAGTGCTATTCAAAATAGCTTCATCCTTCTAAGCCACAGCTGGATGCAGAGCCTGCACAAATGTCTTTTTGGCAGTTCATATTATCATGAACAAAATCAGTGCAGGTATCACTAGAGAGAGAGAGAAAGAAAGATGTGGAAACTCTAAGAAAACTGCAAGCTTACCTAAACTGCTTTCATTTACTCACTGAATTCAGAAACAGATTATTTAAAGACATGGAGAGCAATGACAGTAACACTTCTAAATAACTAAGCAGCAGCTAGGCCTCAATTACAATACTAAACTAAAGGAGGAGTCGTATAAAGGAAAAGACAGCCTGACTCAGCATTAATTGTAGAATGACGAGACCACGTGGGTTAGAAGGAAGCTCCAGAAGTCATCTGGTTTGACTTTCTGCTCAAAGCAAATCCAGTAAATGAGGCTGCCCTCCCAGTGAATGATTATCACAATGGAAATCAGAGATGGCTAGTCAAGTAAGGAAGTTTGGGTTTGTTATAGAGTGAATTGTAGCAATTGTAGGGAAGACATGAGAAATTAAACTCAAAAGAAGATATAAAAATGAGGCAAACTATGGCTACAAAGAGAAGTTGCAGGTAGCTACACATCCTACATCTTGCTTCCACGTTGCCTTATAACACAGGTGATTGAATGAATTGTGCTAATAGACACCCATTGCAGATTTTGCTTTCCTGCCCACCAGCAGTCAGTCAAGGTGAAGGATACCCAGATTCTTCCTTAGAGGAATTTATGACCATATGCATCATCCTGAGCACCATGAGCAGTTCTAGTTCCTGTCACACGGATGAAACTCTTGCAGTCCTGTTTCATGTCTCTCAAAACACTTATCAAAATAAACTGTAACTCTTTGTCTGTAATTTGAAAGGTGACTTTCCAATTTTGTCTGGTTTGAAAACAAGTTTATTTCTTTCTTTTGATGAAATCAAGCTGGTGAGCAGAAATAGCAGGAGTTCTGCTTGCTTATCGGGATTTCATATTATTGTGGATTCCCTTTTTTCCATCTTGGCATTCTGGTTATATATAGTTAAGTGCCTCCTCAAGAGAGAGGAAAGAACACAGGCATTGATTGTATGCTGCTTGGTGCTACAACTGCAATTGCCAACTTTCTAGAAAACTGTTTCTTGCAAATGATGGTTCCATATGTAAACACAGGATGTGCAATAGTCATCTTCAAAACTATAGTTCAATAAAATCACTTATGAAGAGACCCATTATGCAAGTGATTCCCCCTGTAGTTTATTGGAGGGCTGCACCTCACCTGCTGCTCATACAAAACTCCTTTTTCCAGCATGTTACCGCAGTTCACTGGGTTTTTTTCAAATGTTTTATATAGTTCTGCTGGAATTAACAGAGGTACTGGCTTGAGATCTTCAGGTGAATTGGGTGATAGAAATGCAAATAAACTACTAGCTTACTATTTGATGCAGAGACAGCTATATAGCTCTACTTAGACATTACATTTGCTTTCCATGCCTATCAGTATGCACTCAGAGATTGATAGATGATGGTTTCATAATTCTTAAATACTTTTTTGATATCCTAAACCTATAGAGCCTTCAGACATTTTCTTCAGGAGATCTGGAATACTTTGCTACTTGAAATAAAAAGAGCTTCAATTGGCAGGGTTTTACATCCAAACATTTAAGGCATTGATTTTACTTAGTTTTTCTAAAGTAACTCCTTTAGGAAATTGAGTGCTACATTGCTAATTTTAACTTTATTCATTTTAAAGTGCTCCAGGATACTAGCACAAAGGGCACTGTAAAAATTGCATTGTGATGTATTAGGATTGAATAGGATGAGTTATAGAACTGTTTGAGACTTTGAATTTCCAGGAATGTAGTTATTACAATGCTTATAATAATAAAGGCTTCTTATGTGTGCATTTTATGTTTGGGTTTTTTTTAATAACCATAACTTCTAAGAAATATCAACTATACATAGTCTGTAACTAATATTTTATAATTTCTTCTATTGCAATACATCTGTACAAGAGGATTTTATAGAACAGTTATTCAACCTTCATAAATATAATTTAAAATGTAAATATTCATGGTTTAATTACAGGGGAAATTCACTTTTTTTTTTTTTTTTGCAATGAATCTTTACAGTATTTCCAGTCTTGATTAATCTGCAATGGGATTTTTCTTGTGCAATACAATAAATATATTCACCTTGCATAAATCTGAGTACAGCATTCAAAAATCTCTCTGAATATCACATGGTAAGTGGAAGTGTATTCTGAATAAACAATGCAAAATGAAGCAATTTGTAATGTATTTTGAATTTTAGAGCATTTTTCCAAAAGCGATTTGGAGGCTTATGACATACAGAAGCTTAATTAAATACACAATAAAAGTGCAACGGATTGTACTCCTTTTCATTTGGTGATTATACAAATTTATCCTGAATTGTTTATTGATTTCAGTAAAAACTGGTTCAGAATACTTTAACTTTTAGAAGAATAATGTAATTTCATAGGTGGATCATTCCCATAAGAATTCACTGAAAAAGATTACAGTGTGAAAATGTAAATGATGATGATAAAAAGAGATTCTCTTTTTTCCCTATTATTCATCCCATTGTCACCTATAATTCACTGGAAGAGAGAAATATCTAACACAAGAAAGCATAGAATTACTTTAAAGGAAATGAGCTAAATTTGAAAAATACTATGAGTAGAGAGAGGAAAATAAAAAAAATATCTAAACAGATAAATATTGGCTTTGGAAGAATAAATAGAACATTCTTTATTGCTCTTTCAAGACCAGTGGAAAATATTGCTCACAGACACAGGATTTTTTTTTCCTGCTCCCTCTCAACACCGGATAATTTGTGAAGGAATAACTTAGTGTAGAAAAAACAACAAAGATGAGCTTAAGCAATGTTTTAATAGATATACCACCAAACTTCAGCAGGTCATTGGGGAGACAGATCGATGGAATGTATGTTATCACTAACATCAAAAAGAATAGATCTATCACAGAAAAAACACCCCAAACTATTTAAAAATTTAAAGCATTATCTATAGAATTTTTATTCAGAGGCTTTTTTGAACAATTGTGTTTGCTTGCACATTTCTTTGACAATAGACAGTTCCCACAAACCCTATCCTCATGGTCAAAATACTACATGAAGTTTTTAGATTTCTTGTGTAATTAGATTTGATTTGTACTTCCATTTTGTTAAAAAATATACATGCATTACTGATTATAAATTGTCTTTAAAGAAAAAGAGGAATATTGCGGCCATCCAACAGAAGAAAAACCCCAAAAACTAAACCAATTTCAGAAAATGTCAGAAAACACATTTTTTGCTTTTATGTTCTCTATATTAAAATACATATTTACTACAATAAATCTTGCACTACACAGGATATCTTGTATTGTCTGCCTGAGTCATATCCAAAAGAGACTGAAATCCATGGTTGCTTTCTCCCTGGTGTCCATATTTCTTGGAGCATGTCTTCTTTGTATTTCCAGTGTGTCCTTCACCCTGATGCTGTAGATCTGCCTTTTCCCTTCCTCCCTGGGCCAAGGGAATTTGTGAGTTTTTCACTGCCCACTTGTTTCAGTGCTGCAGTACAGTAGGCCCTTTATTGATGAACTGAAAGTGCAGAGTTTGTGGAGAAAGACCCCTTGACTTGAATAGCACAGGAGTTCCAGAGACCTTCACCCTGCTCCTCAGACATGGGCCAAGGAGACTGGGGAGAAGAGCACTCAGTAGCAACACAAACCAGGAGCATCACCTGGAGCCACCAGCGTGTGTGTAACATTCATGTCCTGCTGGTAAGCTGGGGAGACCGGAGAATTCTTTTCCTGAGAGAAATAATAATCACAAATTAATAGAATTTTGTGAAAGCCAGAAGGTGTAATGGAGATACATGATGTGTTATACAGCTTTTACTGTAAAATAATCTGATTCATCTGAATTAGTCTAATGTAATAAACTATTACTTTTCCAGTGGTGAAATCTGCAGTGGGCTAGAGAAGAAGAAAACTGTTTTACACTTCTTTTACAAGCTGTATAATTGGCTGCTTTCTTATTTAGACAATAGAATTTTACATACAAGTGGGAAATGTTGCTCATCCCCATAGAGAAAAATTTTCATTAAAATATTCTGGTTGTCCAATGAAAAGTCAAAACATTGTCTATCAAGCAGGAAATAAAGTTATTTTTAAAATTTCTTGCTTTTTCCATCACATGAGTTTTGAGTAAGCATATTCAATTTTATTTCTATGAGTTGCTTTGCTGGAACAAAATATTTGTACAAAACAATCAATGTTTAAAATAAAATCATTTTTGTTGGCTGAATTCAGCCTTTTTCATGTCCTAATCAGGCCTCAAGTTTCATTCATCATGGTTATTTTGGATAACTCAAACCATTTTTCCCGTTGTGATTGGGATAAAAAGCAGAATACTGGAACAAATTCATTGAAACGTATTTACAGTCAGAATTAGTCAGAAAATTCACCTAATGGAAAATTTCAATTAGGAAAGAAAATGTAAGAAGTGGAAATATTTTCATATGGAAATCCTGCCATATTGTCTGCCAAGAGTTGTCCCCCAAGTCTCCCTTTCCAGAGGAGTATTGCATGACCAGGACATTATACATCCAGTGGCAGCCTTTCTTAGCTAATCTGACTAAAGGAAATCCCCAGATGTAATGTAGCTTGGCAATCCAGCTCTCCATTTATTAGTGGAGAGACAGGGAAGACGACCTGCTGCCCTTCTAATCACTGCACTAAAGGCACTGGAGTAGCAGCCTTCCAGCCTTCTGACACGTGGCTCTTACACTCTTTTTTAATACAAAAACCAGATCTCTTCTATGAGAAAAGAAATGGGTTTAGGTCACAAACCCAGCTGGCCATTAAAAAAAAAGCCCAAATATGAAATATAACTTCTTACACTGTTTTGACCCAAGACTCTCTTCATAGTTAGTGAGAGCAGCAGTCACCTCTGAGCCACAATTCCTCTAAAAGAGGTCAGATACATTTTACCCAAAAGTGCCTATTTGTCTCCACGGACTCCGAAAATTGTTGGGGTAACTCCTTCAGATATAGATCTACAACACTATGTGAGATTAGTCCTCTCTCTGGTCTTCAGTCATATATTGGTCTAGAGGAAGAAGAGAAAATAAAGGGAAAAAAGATTTCACTTGAATTAGGAAGTTACTTTTACTATCTCTTCTAAGCTCTTTTTGCCTGGGCCTTGATGCTGTTTCACAGACCTCTTTCAGAAGACTTTTATACTATTTCCTGAAGAGTGGCGACACAGAAATTTTCAGTCCCAAATCTTCTCTGTACTTCCATGTGGCTCCCACAAAATTTCAGCAATCAAAGCTACACTAATATTCTGTAAAAAAAACCAAAACCCATCTTTGTTCTGAGTAGTGGTTTTGGTTCAACTTCCATATTCAGCTCAGTGAAGTAAACCATAAAATTATGTATGTACATTTTCATATATTTCTGCAATTCTAATTAATTTAACTGTATTAATATTTTTCAATTAATAGTTTCAAGAAATACTAGTTTGTGCTCTGCATTTTGCATCTCAAGTGCAACATTTTAAATTTATATGGACTTCTCTGAAGTCAGTGGGCTCAGTCCACTGTAAGTGACAACAAAGTCTGCTCTGTGGCCATAACTGTCTCCTAGTAGAACTCCATCTGTAATTGTACTTTATGGCATATTACAATGGAGGATAAAAATTGCTGCAGAAATCCAGTTTTGAACTTTGATTTTTTTCACTTAAACTGCTAGCTTAATGAAAGAATTTAAGGATATTTTGCCAGCAAAGTATGTAAAAAAGAGATAAATGCACTCATTATGCTCTTTATTCTTCATTCATTCAAATCCCTTCAACACCCCTAAACAGCTATTCTTGCACTTATACAATTAAGATAGAAAACAACTATGATGATCTGGAGAGATCACTCAACTCATTGTCTACCTCAAAAGAGGGATCAGAATTTAGGATGTTAACCAAGATATACAATATAGCTTTCTTTTTTCCTATCACAACATGAAGGTAGCAAGAAAGTAATATTTTCAATATTTTTCAGGAGTTCAGTCCAGGAGCTGAGATATATAAGGCAAATGAAATAGCAGTTACCTCAATGTTTGTATTTTCTAGTTCCAGTTGGCAAATTATCTACATCTGTGCATAAGGCCTGACCTAACATCCATTGAAATTGATGTTGATTACTTTACCATTACATTTCATGAACTTAGGAGTAATCCCCTATCCAGGCCCCATGTGAAAAAATTACACACACAACTGCAAACATGCAATGTTTCAAGCGAATTTGACTACTTAAAACTTTTTTACTGGAAGATTGACCCTCAAACAAGCAAAAATCACCTTGTTAGAAGAAAATGTCTCCTGCTAAATTGAAGCATCATTTTTTAAATCAGAATATATTAATTAATAAAATCAATAATGAAGGGTATTTTCATCTCTTCTCACATATTATTGCTGCAGATGACTTCATACACCTGAATAACTTGGAGTTTCTTCAAGCAGCTCTAATAACTGCTCTTAACAAAGCAACAAAGACACACATGAAAAATTTAGATATCTATAGAGAACCTTTAAAAAACACTAAAGCTGTGTTTTACTTCTTGTTTCTTGAACAGCAGCCTTTACCATTCTGAGTATTTGCTGTACAATGGAGATGTTAATAGTTACCCTCAGACTGTACCTTATCTTTTAATGTAAACCTCTTAGGCAGTGCATTCACGTTTCATGTCCTTTCACAGTGCAGCTCACTTAGAGACAAAAGCAAGAGGAATTTGTTTCAGTTGAACTATTCCTTTTTAACAGACACTTTCCACCTCCCTTGCAGAAACTGCCAAAAGGAAAATCAAGGATTGATACTACCTTTTTTTTCCTCAAGATCTGAAAAACCTGTAAGGTCGTGGAGATGTTTAAAACTTATTTGTTTGTTGTTAAAGTGTCATAAAAGCATTTGCTAGTTGATGGGCTGTCAACTATGAGACAATCCTACACCTCTAATTCTCTAATTGTACAGTCTTTTAAGATGCTATCATCAAATCTTAAATTTGTCCAAGTGGAAACTGCTTCCAAGTTTTACACTTTTCCAACCACTGCTAATGAATTTGTTTTTCTACAAGAACAATAAAAGACTAATTATGTTGATCATATATTAGTCTCAGGCTGGGCATTCTAGACAAAGTGCTGAACTTTCATTTGTTGACATGTTCAAATCTAATGTTATTATAGATGTGTATGAATAGGAAGTATTCAGTACAGATATTTTTAAATATCCTACTAAAATTAGAATAGTAAATTTTTATAAGCTTTTCTATTTTCGTATGTATGTTGCTTATACATAATAAAGAATGAAGTCTCATCCAATCAGAATTTAACCAACTTAGAAAAGTATGCTTTTGCTATTGATGTTACACAGAACATAACAGAAAAATATGTATTTCCTAAAGACTTTAAGAATTATTATGACCTTGTAATACAAAATATTACTCTAAGCAGAGGTGTTCCCAGTCACTAATTGAAAGCCTCATAATGAGGGAATTTATTTCATCAAGAATTTGTGACGGACCTTTTGTCTCTCACTTTCCTCTGCAGAAATGCTGGAAATCATATAATAATGCTCATATCCATCTTTCTACTGTATTTGCAGACCCTGCACAAAATCTCAACGCAGAGGGACTGCGGGTGTTCATGGAGTCAAAAGTTCAACAATTTTTCTTGTCTCTAAATGGAGAAGGGAAGGTAAGGTTATCTCCAACATACATCCTAGCACTAGGTAAGCACAGAGTAGAAAAACCTCTGTATCAATACTCAGAATGGGGCTACAGCTGTTTTCATGCTATATTCTCTAAAGCTCCAACAGAGTGACCTATCTCCAACCCCTTTTGATAACAAGATCTGGTTCCCTGGCTTAAAACCACAACAAGGTCATAAGTAACAAAATTACTTTAATATTTCTTGTATTAAAATATACCACATAAACGTACAAAATTTTCAAAATTATTAAGCAGCAGGAGGAGCAGAAATAGAATATACTGTAGCAAGTAATACAGTATGTTTCAATAATTTCTTTTAAGATTTGCAACCAGATCGTGCAAGATGTATTTAATCAGTGTAAATATTATCTTTTGGTATTTTCTATAGATCTTCCAAACTGGGGTGTTGCTTCTTTCTCCATCAGAGGTCTGTGCTGAGCACTATTGTCAACATTCCCACCAAGAAAAATATGACCAAAACTGGTTCATAATATCTTAGACCGACACAAGGGACACGGCTGCTTTTGGGAGACTTTACCTTAATACTGGCATTGGACATAAGCCTTGATTTAAGTTCCCAGGCAACGGATCTATTAAAGCTGTATTACTGAGGTTCACACTGCCCCTGAAAGCTTTATTAAATGATTATTTCATAGCATGGAGGGAAATGTATTGAAAATTAATATGCAGCATCAGCCAGTCATGGCTCATAGCTGAGATATGCTCTTTGTATCCAAAAGTAGAAATTTCCAAATAAGATAGGGTGAGTGAAATTCCTCTGATTAACTTGACTTTTCTAATCTGACTTCTACAGCTACAGTGAGTGGGAGAAATGGCCATTTCTAGAGCTGATTCCATTTTTCTTCTGCCTTCAGAGCCCAATTTCACACTGGGTGCATTGCTCTTTGGCCGGCCCCTCTGCTTCTGCAGACCATAGAAGGAGCCCAGCAGCCTCACTTTAATGGCTGAAGTGGAACAACAAGAACCACAACTTATATCAGAAAAGTGAGATTTGATGTATCCATCCAACCCATGGGATTCTGACAGACTCAAAGAAGCATCTTGAATATTTACAGATCTCGGTGCATTAAGCCATTCTTTTTGTAGAAAACAATCTGAGGCAACTAATTCCAAGTAAAATCATGTACTTCTTCAAAAGGATTTTTCAGAAACAGCTAATTAGTTAAACTTCTACAGTGTTGCTACACTCAGAATATACATAATTTCTTCTATAAAAACACAATTACATGTTTTATGAAAGTGATTTTTAATGAATAGTTAAGACCTCTAAATAATTTAAAGATACAATTTCAACCTAACAAAGTTTGTCATTTTACATTATTAAGCTGCTAAGAAATATATTAATTCGGATCATACAGTTCTAAAGTTATGATCAATTAAGAAAATGGGCAGGTTCTCTTGTTGACTCCCAATGAATTTGGAAGGTGAGGGCGAGGAAAAGCCCAGGCTGGCAGCTCCTGCCCTGCGAGCACCAGGTGGCAGTCCAGCGTTGACTGACAGCTCTTCAAGTTCTCCTGCACTCCCCAGGCCAAAAGCTTTCCTTGCTAGAGTACTTGTCTGCCTAACCCTGTTCTGAAAGTCTTCCATGCTTTTCTCTATGCTAAATAACATATATTCACTCTGGGATTTAAGGGCAGAGAATAAAATTAATGTCTTTCATAAACTTGCCCACACTGCCTTACTGATGCTGAAACGACAGGGAATTACTTAAAGTGTATTTCCACAAACTGAGCTCTGAATTTTGCTGGTCAAACAGACCACATTAGTACACCCCAAAAGTTTAAACAATCTGTAAAACCATGTACAGGAAATATGAGGCATATAAGTCTTTTATCTACTAGAGCATGATGTTTTTCACAAAATATATGGCAAAGATAATTTCAAGTCTCTCTTACTCAAAATAAAAAAAAAGTAAAAAAGTAAAAAATCTTGCAAAATTGGGATTACATGTACAAATAGCTTTAATTTCTAAGAAGGAACAATTCTGATAATAATTTAAGTCCTTTCAATGTTTGTTGGGATGGTCATTCTCCTAAAATGCTGCAGAACTGTCCTATGAGGAAATAAACTTTGAAGTAAATACAAACTACAGATCTTTGCCATAGCTGTGAAATGGATCTCACTGTCATACTTCACCTATCTGTTTTCAGGGATCTACAGTTTTTACTATTTAATTACAGTTTATCATTCGGTATCAACAGACTCAAATACTATTCAATAAAGTTCAAATAAATAAAAAAAGAGGAAATATCTACACAAATAAAAGAAAGTAAAGTCATATATTCTAGAAAATATCACTAGTGATGACCAAAGGAATAGCAATTTGACAAACTGCACTAGCTAACATCAATGAGCCACAGTTAAAATGGAGTAGTCCTGCCCTTCTCAAGTCTTTTTTACTCTTCTATCCTGAAGTGGTACAATTTCTGAGTAATAATGGCATGGTTTTATTCCACAGAGCCAGTCCTTTTGAGCATTCTGAGTGGGGTCTGCTAACTACAGTAAGGAGGTAAAAGAAAGTTTTAATGTTTTTTAATGCAGCTAGACCTACAAAGCCATCACAGCTGAGAAAGATGGATTCTCTTCCTTCCTGTTCATCTTCAATAGAATTCTTCAAAATGGCAATGAAAAAATGCCTAGTTGATATAGGTCATTAAATGTGGAAGTTCTCAGGCCTGAACTGTGCTAAAGAAGCAGGATTCTGTGCCTGCAAATAGGCTTTCAGGACAGGGACCTCATAAATGACTTGGAAGCAATACAGATTTTACCTCAATAAAACATAGAAGGGGACACACACTATGCACTGAAAAGCAGCTCCCCAAGAGTAACCACATTTCACTTAAAAGTAATCACAGGACTTTCCCAACCAGAATCCTGCTGGCTCTGAAGCAGCTGAGGCAACTCCATATCAAGCCTCGTATGTACAATTCCAGGCCAGGCTTTTGCGTGCAGGGATTTTGTGTGCAGGCAGTTCCCCACCATCTCCCTACCATCCAGTTTCATATAATCCAGAATGCTGACTCTCCTTAGTATCAGAGGGAGAGGACTGCTGGCAGAAGGCTGTTTCCAAAGGTATGCTGACACAGGAACTGTCTTTTGCTGCCCATCTGTCCCAGCTTTGAGTTGCTTGTCATCAGTATGTAACAAAGCCTGCTTTCCTCTTGGGTCATCTTTAGCACAACTCTGAGCTTCATTTAGAGGGATGGATTTTTGTTATGAACTATTTTCTATTATAGTTGCCTTCAAATTTTATCCATAGCACAAATTGAGCCAATGACTGTTAATATTAACATGGCAAATAGTGCATAATGTAGGCACCTACTGAGACTTTTTCATCAATCAGAAATAAACATTTTTCTAACCACACATGCAACACTTGTTTTGCCATGTCTTTAATAATGTGAACTATTTGCCTGTCAATTTAAAAGCAACTTTAATTGATTTTCAGATTTCAAGCACCTTTACAAAGAACTATTTTATTTTATTGCACTGGTTTCTACTTTATTGTTTCATTTTACATTAGTCTGTTGAGGTTTATTTATGTGATGTCTTTTCTTCTTAACCATATTATATTGAAATGCCAACTAGGACTAGGGAGCTTTCCATAATTCTTTTGAAATTTAGAAATAGCACGGCTCTTACATGATACTGTCATAATGTTACCAATCCTCTGATAAGTTGTTCACATCAGATATTTAGCCCCAATACCTACTTCTTGAGAATCTGCACTGATTCTCTTCACGTTTTGCCTCTGCATTTCAAGATTTATGAATATTAAGTTGTGCTTGCCCCAAAGCAAAAGTATACTCACTAAGATATTTGCTGAGATCAGGAGTCTCTCTGCCCCATTTTTAAAACAAAGGCATTAACAAGGAAGCACTATAAAATGTACGACATTGAAAAATAAGGAAAATTCAGTATTTTTAATAAAGTGAGAAAAAAAATCCTCTAGTTCAAAGCACCCTATCTGAGCTACCCTAAATAATGCAAAAGAGTAACAATTTATGGCACTTGTACAGGATTATTTCTGCTAAGTGTGAATATACCCTGATTTCTAAAACTATGACCATTATTTTCAAAAACAATGGTCACATAGGGTAAAAGATATAATTATCTATCATTTTAACCCCTAGAAACACATGGGCAGATACTATATAGAGCATCTATGTAGGTCAATTAGACCCAGTGGCAATGGTTGCATCATTACCCAGCACACACATAATTACTTTGTGTACCAAGCACAAAAAAAAAAAGTTATGGACACATTCAGAGGGTACACACTTACATATTATAATACTGAGACATCTTTCACAAGGACTCAAACAACTTCAGAATTTAAAATGCATACATAAACGTGAACTTTAAAAAATTCCTGAAATATCTTCTTTTTTATTATATTTCTTAAATTCTATTCCAAATGGTCTCAGTCTTTGTGCCTTTGTGATTTGGTCTATTTTTATGTGTACATGAAAATAAGGAAGTTATATAAAGCAAGTTAAAATTGGTCCATGTTAAAATGAAAAAAAAAATCGCAGAATGAAGAATATGAATGAAGATGTTTATAGGACTACAAACAGGTGGAATAAATGTGCTGTGGGGAAAACATCCTATTGAGATGAATGCTGAAACAAACTAATGGAGACTTGGTTTCTAAACTGTGACTACACAATATTACTTCTGCCCCTCTGTTTGTAATTACATTCCTTTCAGTTTTATATATTAAACAGTTCCCCAGCTGCTCTTTAGAATATAATAAATTGGTTAATTCTAAGAGCAACCACATATGGTTAAGATAATTCAAGAGAGAAAACTGAGTTGTGCAATTCATCTCTTTTTTTCTTTTTTTTTACACAAATCTTTTTATTAAACTGAAAATAGAGCTCTATTGTGTTTATTACAGTAGATATTCTTACTGAAGTCAACAGTATATGGATATTCACAGCGGGTTCTGTACAAGTCATTATTGAAATATCTTATTGCAATTATTTTTCAGCAATTTCCTCCCACTGTTATTCTATATATTACAATATATCGAGCACAAAATAAGATGTGGGTATCTGTCAGTATAGCTTCTATTGGGTTATAAATGAAGATAAGTTGGATTGTCAATTAAGAAACTCAAAAAAGTCAAGGCACCCCTTGGATTTAGAATTCTCACTCTGCAACAGAGCCCTCCCCACCAGCATCAGGGCTGAAGCTTGAGCCACTTCAGGATAATTCTCTCGCTCAGCATACAGGCAGAAAGAAGAAATTTCCCTGGCTTCAAGAAGTAATGTTAGAGAATTTTTTCCCCCTTTACTGGCAATTGCTATGTAGGACATTATATGGATTCCCAGATAGCATTAATGGTTCTGTTTTCTGCATGCCTCAGGCCACAGGGCTGTGATTACTTTTAATCAGTTTCAAGACTCCCCAACCTCAGCTGTGCTTTGGTTATCTTCAGACTGGATCAGTACTTTGTAGCCTACCTACCATAACACTTGGAAGTTTCCCTGAGGCTTTCAGGCTATGCAGAATGCAGCCAAAATGAAAGTTAGGTCCCTTTCCTTCCCCTTCCTCTCCCTACAGGAACTTTTCTGGCTGTTCCCTGTTTCCCATCACTAGTCCCCAGTACAACATAGCAAGCAGATATCCCACCCTTTTTTCTATAAGGTTTTATGCAATACCATAAAACAAAACCAAAACCAAATCAAACCAAAGCAAAAGCAAAATGAAAATAAAAATATAATATGTAAAATAAAATTTGCCTGGAAGTTTGCAATGCTTATTTATGCCACTCTTAAATTCCTTCTGATTACATATGAAAATACACATAAATTCACTTCACACAGATTCCTTATTAAAAAGTAGTCACAAAATGATCACTTTGTATTATCAGAAATAAATTTTTTTAGTCAGAACCTCCAAAAATCAGTCTAATGAGTGTAATGGGGAGACAGTGTGTGGTACTTGCCCATAAACAGTGAAAATGATTCTGTCATTCACTCACACACACTTGTTCCTCACTCATTAGCCTTCTTCATTTCAGTCAAACTTATGTGTAATTGACCTCTACCAATGTAACAAGCCTGCTTTCTGTTTCATGTGATCTCTAAGATAACTGTCCCTGTACAGGGATGCTGAAACTTAATGCAAGTGCTTAAAGAGGGTGAATATTATTGAAAACAGTAATTTTCATTATCATATGCTAACTATCACCAGCATAACAAACACTAATTTTTCTGTCATTGTAGTAAAATCATATCAGGGTGGGTGGGGGGGGGGAATGGGAAGATGTAGTGACAGTACTCTGAATATCCAATTGCTATTATTCAGAAAAAGAAGGGAAGGGTGGAGGAAATTTATTTATAAAAATCCCCAGTAAATAATATATTAATTATCAAAAGGGGCTCAGCCAAACACTCCAACAGTTTATATAGGACATCAAACAATAGAGAGCAGCTATTCAGAAAAGCGAGGCAGATGAGATGAGGTTTGTGCAGGTTGTGTCACTGACATGCAGCCTTCCAGACAGCCAAGTGAACATGCTACTAGACAAGCAAGTGAACATATTACACAAGGACCTACGCAAACTACAAAACGATCAAAGACTGCTTCAATATCATAATGTAAAATTGTAATGGGAATGCAGACAGGATGATAAAAAGAAGCAAATCTCTTTGAAATGTGAATCAAGAGGAAAAAAAAATGACAGGCTCATAACATTTTCAGATGAGGGTTTAAGACTATGGCACTTTCTGCAAGAGCAACACAGAAAGTGAACACTAACACATACAGCTCTTAAAACAACAAGATTAGCATATTTTTTACAAGCTGTAAAACTCCACTATTAGAGGACTCAGCTAATTTAGAAAGGAAAATATCCCAGGACAGGGGGATGGAAGGTTTGGTTAAATGGAGAGTAGTGCTGCTAAATAAAGGGTAGTGGTTTTCAGCCTTCAGTACAGAAACTATCTCCTATAAAATAACCAGACTGGCCTTCACTGATTTCCCAGCAGTAATTCCAAAAGGAAATGCAGTTAAATAGCATTGTCTTTTGGTACTTTGGCGATGACAGCCACAAACTTGAGTTTAGTCAAAAGGAGAGTTTTGCAATTGCATGGGCTGAAGTACCACCAGTGTTTAAGGGCTGCCACTTGCAGCTCTGACTGTGGGAAGCCTCATGCAAGACTAGCTGCAGGAAATCATGTTTTTATTTACTGTTGACTACAATACTTCTCTTTACTCACTGTTGAAACGTGTTGCCAGAAGAATAGGTTTGTCCTTCAACTGTAAAAGTACCCAAGTTCCAGTTAGCTTCACTCTAAAATACTGGCTGACTGGCCTTGCTGTGATGAAAAGAATGACAGAATATCTGTACAAAGAGAGGAGACTATCATGAGCAGCCATGAAAAAGACAGGCCTAAACACAGTGCAATAAAGGTGAAAGAACAATAAATAAATAAAGACAATTAAGATAAAAGACACAGCCAAGTTACACTGGAAAAAGCAAATCCACTAAACCACTGTTGTACCATCCATGGGAAAACATGCATTTCAAATTATGGGGAAAGGTGTACTTGGGCTGCCCCAAGTACAGGTGTTATAACTGTCTGGTTTCAAAGTAGCACAAATATTTCTGTTAAAATCACCAGTACAATAAGAGGACAATTGGGACAATTTGATAATTTTTGATGGATTCTTAGTTTGGCTGCCTCCTATAGTTATTCCATAACATAAATCTTCATCTTGAGGCATAAAAAAACACCAGACAGCAGGATAAAAATGCTTCTTGAAGTAGCAGTCAATTTGGTCCTACCAAATTGGGACAGTCTCATATATAAACACAGCACTATAGAAAAAGAAACAGCAAAAAGAAGTTGCAGATTCAGATTAAAGTTCTTATAATTTCATGATAATTAAGAAGCACTTGCTATTAACCAGAAAACAAAGCAAACAATTTGTGATCAAGCTTATAGGGACAGACCTGCACACAGATGTAGGAGGTTTTGCAAGGTCTTGTGTGGCCTCAAGCACAGGATTCAAATACTTCAGCATGTGTGTTGGTTACTTTTCAATCTGAAATATTGTGATAACCTCTTTGAATATCTCTTTTTTTTCTAGTGAACATTGGCTCAAGCCCGAAGTAGCTACAACAAGAAATCAAAGCAACATAAAAAATAAATATTTGCAAGCTTGCATAGCAGGGAAGCCAAAATGGGAGTAAGATAAGAAGCAGTAGACTTTCTCTCAGTGCCAGGTGGTAGGAGGCATGCTGCTAGCCCCATGAGGAGGCAGGCTGTCTGGCCCACAGGAGCTCCAGTACCCACAACTGTGATTTGAGACAGGGAGTAAACTCTAAAACACTTAAATCAAGAAGGAAAAATTCAACAATTCATAGTACCAATGACTGAAAAATAGATTAAAGCCCCCACAACTGGATGCTTATTCAAAAAATAAATCTCTTTTTTTTTTCCAGAGAAAACAGCAATTTACTCCTGCTGTGTATTGCTTTCTACTAAGAGTGGTGATTTGCCAGTGTATGCAGGGAGGGGGAGGACAGAAAAGGAGTTCCAGTTTTTAAAATACATGTTTATGAACAAGTATGTGGCTTTGGTTCAAGTCTTTTTGTTTACTCATTCTGACCTTAATACAGTCCTAAGCAAAGTAGTTTCTACAGAACTAGGAGAATCCTGCATTTAGAAGGGGTACAAGTTTTGTTGCCTTGACAGGGGAAGGTGGAGGGCTTTTTGGATGCTCGTGGGACTTTCACTTTTCCTCATTTTGAGCTTAAAAGAAAGACAAATGTTAATAATTCTTCATTTCTGTTGAATCCTTAGGAATGTTTTTCTGCAGCTTAGCTACTATTGTGAATGATTCCTTTACATAGCTCCACAAGCTACTCCCATACAAGAAACAGAAGAGCAAGTTAAGAAAATGATAAGAGAACTGCCTAGGGAAGACAGCACTGCACTGTACATTACAAAGATCAGAGGCAGCCCAGAAGCAGAATTAGGAAAAACCCCTCTGCTCACAACTTTCATCACAATGCAGAAATTCTCACAAATCTCAAATACCATCATTGTCATTTCTGAAATCAAGAAAGCTGGAGGGAAAAAATTGCAGGAGGGACCTGATAAAAGTGTAAGTTAACAAGTCTCTTTTGCAGAAGGTTTTACTGAGACATTTGACCTTAAATAACAGATACAGTAGATTTTAAGTCAAGTCAAAAGACTATCTGTCCATAAATCCAAACCACTTTCATATCTGGTGAAGAAAGCTACTAAAAATGAACGTTTTCTTGGCTTCTTTGGAAGGAATTCACTGAAACAACAAACCAAACAAAAAACACATTCAGCCCAAGCAAACAAACAGAAATTGTGTTAGGAAGAATTCTGAGCAGCTTATCCTTCCTAATATGCTGATCATGACAGAGGAGTATGAAGTAGGTGAAAGAACTAAAGGATCTGTGCAAAACAGAGAACGTGACAGGAAATAATCCTGAAGTTTGTACATACACAACAATATTAGCCCTATTTCATTTGCTGTCACCTCTCATTGACTGGCAACCTCAATCCATGGAAGTAGTTAAGAGAGCATATTTTTGTGATGTGTTAACATATCATACCTATGTCTATGATTGTAAGAGAGAACACCAAGAATAGAAAGCAAGTGACTGGTTTCTTAGAAATAGAAACAAAATTTTCGAGAAATAGTGCTTTAAATAGCTAACTGTAAGAAACTGGAATAAAATTTTCAGACCAACAGACAGAAATTAGAAATTTTCATGATCACTTAGTGGACTAAATCACTTGGAAGACCTTTCAGAAAAGATGAGACACAGAGATCCATGCTGAACTTTATCCTACTCTACATGAATTATAGATCAATAAACTAAGATACACAGAGGCTTATTAATTCATAATATTTACAACGCTTCTCTGAGAAGCATGCTGAGAGTTTACCGTGTTCAAGAGGCATCTGGATCTGGCACTGGGTGATGCTGATCAGTGGTTTAGGGGTGGATGGTTAGACTGGATGATCCTAGAGGTCTCTTTCAGCCCTGATGATTCTTATGAGTTTGAGCAAAGTTTACTTGTCAGCATAAGAAGGAGAAAGATGAGGCCCAGCTAATGCAAACATTGCTAATGAAATAAAGATAAACCTTTGTGCTGATGCCTGGTATTTCACTGCAATTTGTATAGTATCTTGCATTGTCTTTTGAATGTCAGCTATTGCAATAAGCAGTTCACAGAATCACAGACTTATTTTAGATTAAAAATGACTTTGAGATCATCAGGTCCCACCTATCACTGAACATCATGTCAACTAGACCATGGCACTGAGTGACATATCCCATCTTTCCCTAAACACCTCTAGGGATGGTGGGCAGCCCATTCCAATGCTAAATCACCATTTCTGTGAAGGATTCCTTTCTAATGTCCAACCTAAACCTCCCCTGGCAGAACTTAAGACCAAGTCCTCTTGTCCTATTTCTTGTTGTCTGGAAGAAAAGGCCAATCCCCACACAGAGACAACCTCCCTTCATATGAGAATCTTTGTTTTCTTGACTTTTTCTTTAAAATAATTTGTGCTACAGCTTTTTAAGGAAATATAAATCTCTGGATTCCAAAGATTGAAAATAGAAGCTGTGTTCTCAGGCATCCAGCTACTTATCTGTCACCCCAAATCTGGATAGTTGTAGATCATTCAGTCACAGATCAGTGATCTCTATTGTTAAAGATATTCTAATATAGAATCAGTTCATAAACATTAATACATATGGATTTTTTTTCTACATAAAATAATCTAGACATAAATCTAATGATGATATTCTGACATTTTGTTTATTTGATGGAGGAAAAATAACCCCAAATCAAATATGAATTACAGTGTGGCTAAGTTGGGAATTAGAAGTTCTACAGGATGATGCAGTCTACATCTGTGTCAACTGGGAAGCACACATTAACATAAATTTTGCTCTTTCCTGGATGGCTAGACTTGTGATGCTGCTACCAACCAGAGAAGTCCAACTTGTACATGCTTGCATGTGATATTCCCTTGATGCAGTCTCCACTAATCTTCTAAGTGTTGTGTGTGATTCCTTCTGTGTGCAAAAGCTACAGGGCAAACAGCAATCAATGTGTAATTTGACTTGATGCCCTTTGAGTTTCCCAGTACTCTGAAACAGGCAAAATCACTTAGAGCAGATGATTCAATTTGTCAGGCAGCACTGTGGGTAATGTGCATCGGCCTTAATTCAGCTGTAGCAGAAGAGGGTGTCTTGTCAGTCCGTCAGCATATTGGGCTGGTAATTCACAGGAGCAAGGCAGGGTAGGATGTGAGCCATAAGCAATCCAAGCAAGAATATTTAGTTAGAGAGGAACTCATGTGCATGAACAAATATTAACATTTATAGTCACATAGCAATACATTTATAAACATAAATACAGTGATTGTAGCTATTGAAAGGAAAGCTCACAGACAGGTGCTTTCCCACATACCTCACCAAAGCTCATCAAAGGAACAAAGAAATTCTCCCTTTGGCTGTTTATGAACAATTTGGCTTCACCTGTCCCAGAACTCTGAAGAACAATTCTGAGAATGGGAAGGTAAGAGGGAAATGCAGGTTCGTCCATTCAATATGGGTTTCAATGGTGAAGTTTTTTCCATATATATTAGCAAAGACAGAAGGACCCCTTGCTACACTTCTGCCAGATCTTTATACACAGTGTTTGAGATCATGTAACAACAGAAAATGATAACAGAGCAAACAATGCATATCTGTTTAGTATATTAATCTCAGGAAATAATAATTTACACTAATTGTATCTACATATGAACAATCAGCTCTGCTGTCTAGGGTTTAAAAGCCCATTAAAGAAGACTATGTTTTAATATGATACCCTTGATTCCAGGATTTACCTGAAGGTTATAGTAATATTCATACATGTAGGCAGACAGTAGGCCTATGCAGATGCAGATTTATAAATCCCTTTCATAAAAAATAGTTTTATAAAATATACAAATATGGTGATTGAGAATATCCCAGGATCACATCTTAGCTCCTATTTGAAATATGCTAGAATATCTTTGGCCTCTATTGAAAATACAAAAAGATCTAATCTGAGAAAATAGTGAGATATCCTACAATTACTTAAACCACATAAGACACTGAAGAATCTTTTATCAGAGATCTAGGAGTACTTACCTTTCCTAATAGACTATTGCTTGAAATGTCAGGATGCTAGAGAATTACCATTAAGCCTCCAGAGAGCATGTACTTTTCCTTATTGCCTCTTCTATTGTTTATCTGAGCTCAAATTTGGCCCAAATCACTCATACACAAGATTTCAACAAGCACATTAACCCAAGCAGTGCTGGAAAGAGTGTTTCGTACATAATTAAAAAATCAAGCATGTGTAATACAGTCACCACAGAGGATGTCACAAACAAGTGTGGCCTTCCCATTTTAGTTTTAACAAAAAGCCTCAGAAAGCCTTTACACTTTTGTGCAAATTGCCTGCCCTTTTTGCAGCAGTGTCCTCGCTGGGATGCTGATAACCTACGCAGGGCACCTACAGTCAACATGACTTTGCCTTTCACTACCCTGATTAAGTAAGTAATGTTCACTTCCCAGGAATCCCCCATGGAGCAGCAGCATTCCTATGTGCCCAGCCGTAACAGCAGTAATGACTGGATTCTGAGAGAATTTGAAAACCTTCCTCAACACACTTATTTCTGTTTTTCAACCTATATTCAAAGCGATAGTTTGGCATTGCTATGTAATTTTTGACAGGGTTACAGTAAATTCATCATGCTAAACTGAAATGTTTCTGGCAGATGTCTACTCTGCACCAATCAAGCTGTGTGTACAGTAAGATATGACAGCCACAGAGATACTTCTAGTTGTAAAAATTACACATATAATACTTTATTAATGCTAACTTGGAGCACAATTATGCAGTATATTATTTATTATTTTAATTAGGGAATATTTATTTCAGAAACTTGCTTTAGGTTGTTATATGGATAAACATTTTTAAATTTAGTCTTGAGTCAAAAAGTATTATTGATAAAAAGGAAATAAGCAAATCTTTTAAT
Organism: Agelaius phoeniceus; assembly: GCF_051311805.1. Classification (NCBI taxonomy): domain Eukaryota; kingdom Metazoa; phylum Chordata; class Aves; order Passeriformes; family Icteridae; genus Agelaius; species Agelaius phoeniceus. The sequence continues at coordinate 48,360,019 of NC_135269.1, read as the reverse complement.
ATCAACAGAGCTCCTTTTTCAATCCTTCAGTCTTTTCTTTCTTGACTACTAGCAAATTATTTTTTCAGTAATTTCTACTTTTCTTCCTCAAGACTTCCTTGGAACAACGGATTTTGAAATCTGTTTTGGGGGAGAGAGGGGGAAACCTTGAATCATTAGAGGGGAGTACCACAACATTTCCAAAAGTAAATGCTACAAAACAGGAGACAAAAGAAGGAGAATTTATTTTGAAAATAATTTCAAAACAGCAGGTTTTGCCACTATTAAATATTTTTGGTAAGTCTCCCTTCTGTGGATTCCCGGACAGCTTACAGGAGCTGCCCAAATTCTGCCAGTGTCCTCTCACTGGGGTAAGAATAAGATCAGTTTCCTTTTGATTTTCTTTGGCTTTTTTTAATTGCTCTCACTTTTCATTTCATTTAAAGGAGACCACAAGGCTTAAAATCCTTAGTAGGGACTAAGAAAATGGAGTAGGAGGGAGTAAGAAAATAGATAAGCACACATAGGGAGTAAGAAAATGGATAAGCACACATAGGGAGTAAGAAAATGGATAAGCACACATGCAAGCATATAATCACAGTGGATTATTAAACCCTTTTCTCTCTGGAAACCAGGAAAAGAAAAGGGTAAAATTCATTTGGTCATTGCAGAAATCCCCATGTCACATAATACAGTCTTACAAACTACTAATGATTTCCATAGGGGTCAATTTTCATTTTATCATTTGACTCCCGTAAGAATAACACAGGACCAAGATAGCCTAAGGGAAATAAATAAATAAATAAACCTAATGGTATAGTTTGTGAGCTAAATTTCTCCTGGAGTAGGGGAATGCAAAATTACAGCTGAATCAATGTAACACAGCATTTTATTAACCTCTAACTAAGGAGCAGGGAAGTGAAATATGCAGGAAAGTCTCCACACACGTCTGACCTCTCCACCTGCTCTATAATTTCCTGCATTGCAAGGTGTGGAGGGATAGTGTACAAAGAACAGTCAGTATCCACTTCCTTTTCTCAGCCCAGAGGAATTGGTCCTTCTAGCTCTGTATTTTTGCTTTTTTAACATTTCAGAGTAGATCTGTAACAGTTATGATGGGCCTACTGGCAGTTCACAACACACAAATCCCATTGGTCCTTTGTTTAATACACCAGAATGCATTTTGTCTTGTGAATTTTCCATAAACTTCTATATCATAGATGAACTTTCATGCTTTATTTCACTATGAGCGAACTATTTATCTTAACACTGCTGCTTATCTTCCTTTCACAGCCCATTTTATTAACTTTTTTTATATTAAGCAAATTCACTTTTTATCTGTGATGTTTGTTTTACAGGTAATTCATCCAATTTAAGGTATTTTCTTAGGGACTTCAATTTCATTTTGCCCTTGAAATTAACATCTAATGTGTTTTACATTTTTGAAATAGAAATTAATCTTTATTTGAATTATTAGTCCAGAACTATAACCAACATGCACCATATTTGAATGTTGGTATGAGAATCATCTGTGACCACATATTATCCTGGACAACTACTGTGATAGAGAACATACATATTTGTGTTGTGGAGATCCTGCAGTGACAAAAAACATATTTCTTTTATTTTAATGTTTGACAAAAGTTAGAATTCGACAAACCCATTCACACAGGGTAATCTCTTCCTGCCACCAGATGAATCCATGAGGTAGTACTGTAACATCTCATCTAAGCTCTCTAAGATGAAAAGAAATAAAATTCTCTCCAGCTCAGCATTTCTTGCCTACATTTTTGCTCTGTATGTGCTATATATATATATATATATATTCATATCCACACACAGCCTTTTAAAGGTAAATGTAACTCTGAGAAAAGCATCAGTTGTGGACCAAGACTGCCAAGAGGTGAGTAATCAAATGCTGGGTTTGATGGTTTGTTCAACTCATTACTATCTTCACAGGTACATTTGGGTAAGAAATTGGACATCCATTTATGTTTGACTATAGAGCTTAGTTCTTTCTGTATCTCTCTGTCTGAATATGATAATCTTCAAAGCACTGTAATTTGTGCCTGAGAAGATACCAGGACAGTGTGATGGAGTCTTCTGCTGGATAAACTTGAGTAGAATAAGCTCTGAAATTCTCTCTTGCTAAAAGTGATTCTATATCTCTAAGTAATTTCTGATGTTCTGTTTTGACCTTTCTGTTTTTCAAAACATGAAAGCCTGAAAGTGTGTTTTTCCTTAGCACACTCACTCTTCCTTGCTTCCACTCACTATCCATTGAAATATTGAAAGGTCACCATGAAAGGCTGCAGGATTTCAGCTGAAACTCATTGTTCAGTACCTTTGTCACCATGATCCTCAAGTCCTTTCAAAGTGTTTGAAATTATTCTTTTTTATATGAAGTAAATTCTGAATATTTCCTTTCTGTTTCATAGCATGGAGAAGCATTTTCTGAGAAGAGATCCATCCTACCAGGTTCAGATTGCTCTAAATAAGCACCTTGTAATGATACGTATTCAATTAACTGTTCCATCAGCTATTGATTAATCTACAAATTCTGCTAGAAATGTTTCCAGATCATTGATTAAAATGTTGAAGAGTTCCAGGCACAGTACCAATTTCCTCAGAACCTCTCTAAAATCACCCTTTTAACATGTTTTCATTGGACAACTATGGCTCTGAGAGCTATCAGTGACTTGGTTTCAGTCTACATCACCTGTACATATTAAAGAATAATACTGCAAGTCAGGCTGTCATATCAGTCCTAAATCAAAAGTGTTAAGAACTCAGGTACATAATTTGGAAAATTATTTTTATTAAACTTTTATTCTTATTAGTGAATTATAATTGAGAAGTATTATAAAACTACACTGAAATACATTAGATCTTCTCTGTGAATAAATTTTTTTCTAATTACCATGTTTGGACATGAAGAGTAGTAAGGGAGCACTAACCTTTTGAAACAAAGTTTGTTTATATTAAAATTCATTCTCACCTTTGTTCTTAAAACCATATTGCAAGGCTACTACAAGGTTACAGGTAAGTTCAATAAGAAAAAACATCACTCTTCAAGTAGCTTTTTTTTCTTTCATAAATATGTATTAAGCATCAATGAAGAAATGAGACCCAACAGAACTGGACAAGAAGTTTCAGTGAGAACACAGAGGACGCTGGATTAGTAAACAAAGTGCCCAAAAGAGTGGCAAGAAGCTGAAAGCTGAGATGGAGTGAAAATACAGAAGTAACAAATATAGATAAGCTTTAATGATAGGGTCGATTCATTTTCTCAGTTTGTTTGCTAATACAACACTTGCAGGTCTCCATCCTGGAAATTTTTTAAAGTGTTCTGCAAATCCCACAAAAATCTTTTAAGGGATTATGTAGATGATCATAATGCTGATTCTTTGGACTGTTTCCTTTGCAGAAGTTAAGCTGCAAATTAAATACTGTCACTTTCATGCCACAGAAATCCATGCACATTATTGACATGAATGTATCTCTTACCTCAATACACTACCCAACATTCTTATTAGCAGAAAAAAAATTCCTTCATGGGTTGCTCCCTCAGTCTTTTCATACTTTGAAATGAGAAGCACAGCTCATACAGTTTTATAATGCTTGAAATTAATGTTGCACTGAAAAACAACAGGTTGGGACTATACTTTGAATTAGTCAAGAGAAGCTAGGCAGGAGTATACAAACTATATGAAAGGTTATGATATGAGAATGGTGATTGTTCTACACATCCACTGGGAATAGAACATGGATACATCAGTTTTATTTGCAGAAATGAAAATAAGATTAAATGGGATGTAAGGAAAAAAGCTTTCTTTTACTGTATCACAAGTGAGAACTACCTCTAGTGTCTCCCTTCATCAGAGGCTTCCAAGAAATGTCCTTAGACACTGTTACAGCCTAGACGGGCTGAACTGGAAGTTCTCTAGAAGTTTCATCCAATCATGTAATTCTGTGTTTCTGCAAGATTTGTATGCACATTTTGAGATTAATAACTTTCAGTATTAGCCTTATTTATACAAGTGATTATGCAAAGTAATGTCCAGAAAACTTGGAAGTTAATATTACTAAGAAACACAATAAATTTTTGTTGTTTCCAAACAATGTGTAAGGTAGGAGTTCAGTATGAAATAACCTTTTTTTTTTTCATTTACATGTACTACAAAAATACTATGGATCTGCTTTCAGACATTATAGAAATTAATATCAGCTTTAAAGGTATGTGATACATGCAAAATTACCATTTTAACACCAAAAAAGAAAAGAGATTTTCACCACAGATTTTGTAACAAGACTTGCATATGCAATACATGGAACAATTTAAAAATCATTTTGATGCATTATGAATTACCTGTAAAAGAATAAGTAAGTGAGGACATTCTCAATTTTGGTAAATATTTATAGAGCCAAACAATATGAAGTATATGTAACAATCAAATTTCTAGTGAAAATGTGTGCAAGAAGGTTTATTTTGAAAGGAAAATTCCTACTCCCAGTGTCATACCCAATTAAATTCTCCAGGTAATGACCCCATTTGCATAGAGAGCTGAACCCACAAGTGGGAATTTTAATGGGCACAGCACCTGAGTACATTAATTGAGAGTGACACTACTTGAACTAGTTTTGTGCTTACCCCACTGAAAATTCTACTCATATTATTTTTAATGTCAAGCTACAAGTCAAATTTCAAGATGATGGATTTGTTCTTTTTTAAGCATTGAATTTGAATAAAAGGCGGCTTTAATTCTGTTATGCATTGCATAGCTTTAACTAATATGTAGTTCTGATTCTCACCATTACCTCATTTTTTCAGTGATTGGAATTTAATTTTATTCATTAATTTGCAAATAATTAGATAGAAAATAATGCCTTCTGCAGCTAAATTGCTTCTGGATCGCTGTTTAATGTACTTTAACCAGAATATGTGTTATAGTTAAGCTGACATAATAGTTTACTAAAATGTAATTGTGTAAATATGTCTAATTACTCCTTCTGAAGAAACAAGAGTGAATATAAAATTTCAGTCATGGATATCCTAATTTTCTTTCACTTAACCCCATGAAAGCTTGGTAGTTGCAAAGCAGATTACTGAGGCAGAGACAGCAGTTGTCAAGAGTAGTGGGAACCTCGTAACACATTTCCCTTTATCTTTCACATGCTACTTCTAATGACCTTGAAGTTATTGTGGATTCTAAACCACTGCTGTTAGTCTACATTAAATATGTAATCAAGGTGTCTCCTCCTCACATGAAGAAACAGACAAATGGACTTGCATTTCCTAGGGAGGAAAGAAATATCGCATTGTTTAATACATTTATTCTTTCTAGCTTGTTCTTAATTAGTCCTCAGTAACTGAAGATAGCTCTGAATCAAAAAACTAGCATATATATATATATATATATATATATATATATATACATATACACACACAGAGATATATATATATTGCCACTCTCAAATGTGCTAGTTTGAAACTAACATGCTAGTTTATTCTTGTAAGCAGAACTATTTTAAAGATTGTCAGTTTGCAAAATTCTGCGGAATCCATCTTGATAGAACTTCTGGCGCTTTATTTAAGCAAGAAAGACATAATCAATTCATCTTCGTTTTTAAATATTTCAATACTATTGAGCTTCAGCTATTTAGATGCTAAGTCCAAAGTTCCAAAGACATCATTTTTACAAGTCTCTGACTAGAAGTTGCATATAACAGAGAACATAGAAAAAATGAAGAAACAACTTACAATGCAACATGTATCTTGATATTGTCCCAGATTTCCATAATGAAGACCCTTTCCATTCTCTTTGAACCAAAATTTAAAAGCAAAACAAAACCAAACATACTACCTTGCAAAAAAAGCTAAGGAAAAAAAGGTAGGCACTGTGAATCTGGTGCCTCAAAAAGTAGGAGTGTAACATGAAATATATTGGAGTACAGCATATTCACAGTGTGGTCACTTTGTGCAACTTGGAGATGAGACAAATTTCTGAATCCTATATCACTGATTGAAGAGGAATTGTGTAGTGCTTGGGCACCAATTACATACCCTACTGAGATGATATAAAGAGCCCCAATTACAGTGGAGTACTTTGTCAGTTAAAATAGCATACGCATACCAGAATAAAAATCAGTAGGGCACTATAAAATGTATAAAAGGTATTATACAGTCTTACATTCCCTTTTTATGAGTACTGAATGGAAATGTACTAACAAATGCTATAATATGCGTACTTAAAATAAGAAAACAAGATTGTACACAGTGTTTTATGAAGTGTGCTGAACTGATAGGAGAATTGGAATTGTTCAGCCTGAAAAAGGAGCTTTTGGGTGGCCTAACTGCAGTCTTCCAGTTACCTGAAGGGAGCCTAAAAGGCAAATGGAGAGAGACTATTTACAAGGTCATGTAGTCATAAGATGAAAGGGAATGGGCTTTAAGCTGAAAGAGGGGAGGTTTAGATTAGATATTGGGAAGCAATTCCCAATGTGAGGGTGACAAGGCATGAAAATAGCTTGTCCAGAGAAGTTGTGGCTGCCCCACCCCTGGAAGTGTTGAAAGCCTGGTTGGATGGGGCTCTGAGCAACATGATCTAGTTGAAGATGTCCTTGCCTATGGCAAGCAGGTTGGAATCAGATGATGCTTAAGGTCCCTCCCAGCTTAAGCCCTTCTATGAACCTATGATTAAAAACCATAAAGACATTAAGAACATCTAATTAAACATCTGCCTGTTTTGCAGACTGATAATTCAGAGAATGTTCTCTTTCCAACTATAGTAGAAAAAACCCATCATATTAAAGATTTCAAAAGGTGAGAAAACCCATCCTTTTATGACACTAGCACCAAATCACTGGTAAATAGCATCAGCAAGTGTTTAAGAGTAGGCTAAACTTTGTACAAGCAATCAACTTCACATTCAAGTGCATTGAGCACAGCCAACAAGTGCATCTTGGAAGTGAGTGCAGCGTATTATTTTTACTGAACTTCTTTCAGTGTTAAAATTGAGTTAAGGTCTTCCTGCTTTCTTTGGAAGTGCTAAGAGCTGGCAGAAGGTTTGGAAGGTAAGGGAAAATGCAAGATTAATGTCTGTCGGATTCTAGAGCTACTACTGTTACCATCAACAGTTTGTCCAGTCTTCCAGTATGTGGTGTAGGCACTCAAACGCTAAGATAAGACACTAGGGAGATATTTCTCTAATGTTTAACTTAATTTTGGTGCCAAGAGTAAGATTTCAGATACATCATTCATTCTATGATCTGTTTCCTTTTAGAAAGTTACAAGACTGAAGACAATAAAAGCTTTAACATGGAGATACATCAATACAATTGGCACTGCCCTCCAAGAATATACACCAAATATTGCAACCATTAAGATAATGTAAAAAAAGTCCAAGTGTGGGAAGAACTCAGGAAATTTTCTCTTTTAGAATATTATAAAATCAGTGATTCATCTAAGTCAACATACAATTCTTAACATGAGAACTATGATTGAAATAGAGCCATTAATCAATCCAAAACTCCTGGATGCTCCTGATCCTTCTTCAGGAGCCATTTTTTTCTACAAATCTTATGTATTATAGATACTGGCTAGACCAACTAAGATAGGTGTCAAATGATGCTATTTTTTCTATGCATTTATAAGTTCTTTTACTAAAACAAATATTTTGGTGTACAGTCTCAATGCAAGACTTCATGATACACACTCAAACACCATTTCTGCCAGTTTTATCATCTTTTCTCTGTAATGGCCAGAGAAGCAAGTTTTTTTGACCCTCTATGGTGGTATAGATGTAGAAAAATTAGTGCAAAAGACTGCAGACATGCAGTTTCTGCAGTTTTAAAGTATTATAGGATGTTCACACTCAGCTTAAGCTGACATGAAAAAAAAATAATATGAATACTAAGAGCCAATGAACTTGCACTCCCAGTTCAGCTTGTTTTTAGTAAACTGAAGACTTGCAATGGATGTATTAAAATAACTTTCATTTTGATAAAATTTAATCATTACCATAATTTCACCTAATTAATCCAATTTCACCAAGGAATGCTTACTGACAAACTTTTTTACTGCTGGAGGCTTCATGTTAGCACAGCTTCTAGTGCCTGAGCTGGCTCAGCTCCATCTGTAGGACAACTTCTACACCCAGTCACCCTCTGTGCAAGTTATCCAAGGGTTAAAGTAGAAGAAAAAACACAAAAAGACATTAAATTATTGTTTAGAGGAGTAACAAGGCAAGACTACTAAAGAGTGATATCCAAAAGTTTCAAAATAAAGATCTTTATTTCAAAATAGTGTTTGCAAGTAGCACATCCAATTGATATAAAGTACAAACATCATGTCTTTCAAATGGGCCAGTTTGCAGAATAAACACTGTACAAGTTCACAAGTACTATTATAAAATAGACAATTAAATTCTAATGTTTTCATTTTATTTAAACTCTATTTTCACATTTGATTTCTGATTCTGTTTTTTTTTATTACACAAGGTGCTTACAAGACTGATTATAGAGTGAAAATTACAAAACAGAATTTAAGGATGTAAATATTGAAAGGAATTCCTTAAACTACATGCTAATATTCTCTGCTACAAAGATACATTTTTCAAAAGTGCTAATATCTCTATGAAAACAGCAGCAGATTACATTTAAATGTCAAACAAAATACACAATTTTTTATTTTTTTCAATTGTCTGTAATAACACTATTTTCACTTCCTTGTATTTCACAAAAAAAGTGGGAAAAGACATATCTGTGTGTGCATATCCAGGTGTGTGAGAAAAAGTATATACACATATGCATGAACAAAGTTCTCATAATTATTGCTTTTATAATTTCAATAAATCAAAAACCCACTAAGTTCCAGTAAGTAGAAACAAGGCCTTGTGCAGGACAAACTCTGAAGATAACTTTTACACAGAAAAATAACTCCCTAGATTGGTATTTTTTTTTTTTTAACCACATCAATCTGTGGTAAAAGTAATTTTTAGTAAAATCTAGCATTCACTAAAAGCATGATAACAAATGTGCATTTTCCAAGCACAGAACTGGACCTGTTCCAGCAGGGCATGGATATATTGGGGCAGCACAAGAGACAAGGAGTCCTCTTCCCTGTCCCAAAAGCACAATCAGACAAGAAACAGCCCTAATTCACCTCTGTGACCAGAAGGACATGAGGAAAGACAGTTCATGGTGCTGTCTAGCCCCAGAGAACATGTTCCCACAACCACGGTGTCAACCACACACCTACAATGGACAAAGTACTGTCTAGACTTTTTCCAAGGTGCATTGAGTCCCAATGCTCACTGTGATGCCCCCAATTTCCCCAGAGGCATTATGCCTTACAAAGACAAAATGCCTCCAGGCAATGCCACTCAACCAAGGCACCTCTTCCCCCTTCCCAATGTGGTTCAGCCTTTTAGGAGTCATAATTGAGCCCCATGAGCCTGATTCTGAGCACTGGGAATTTATCAATTTAACTATATTATTCCTTATTAGCCTGCCTATTACCATAATATTTTTGTGCTCTCTAACTGGAATTTAACCAATAAAAAATTCTGACATGAATGGGAATGCACTTAGTTTATGGAATACAGATCAGAATCTGGCCCAATATACAGAAAGAAAAAAAAACATAATAAGAATAATACTTGTAGTAACTATCAAAAAAACAGATTAGGAAACCCTCTGAGGGTGAATCTGCATTGCATCAGAATACACCACAATATTGCATATGCTAAGGCAATATGTAACACTTCCCAGCTCCCTAGCAGAGTTAAGGATTTGGCTTCAGTGATAACTTGCAGTAGTAGGCACTACTAGTCAGTGTTCACAAGAAGAAGCTTTGGTTAATATCAGACCATTTGTCGACTTAGCTTCACACTCCTGTGATCTTTAGCTTGTCACATTTGCATAAACTGAATTCACTATAGTAGAAAGAGACACTTATGGCCAATTCACTCAACCCACATGCTATTGGCTATTGATGACTCCTGTAACAAGAACTGAATTTAGGACATCTACAAATCTATGCTCTACAAATGGAATACCTGGAGTGTAAACAGGAAAGTTTAAGTATGTGAGATCAAGATATGTGGGTGGTTTACAAAGAACAGTTTGTGAGCTACACACCTGGAGGATAGAAATGAGCAGATGGTGAAGAAAATGGGTGGACTGATTCCCTAAATCTGGGAATGCCACAAACCTCTTTGTGTTCGACAACTACAATTACAAAAGAGAGATATTTCTTGGAAAACCTTAATGGTGTAAACAGGGAATATACAGTTAGGTCCAACAGATCCTAACTGTATTTTTCAAATATTTTAAATACCAGTCCTTTTATTTTTAAAGCATATAATATATTTTTATATGATCTTTTTTTACACCGTTATTTAAAAATAACATTTAAAATGTATCTGAGAATAAACATTTTTCACTTGCTTTTTGCATGTAAGAATATGAAAGAATTCCTTAATAAAGTCAATTTTAATTTGTTTTTATGCCCTGTTTAAATTCTACAACCCTCTGTAGGTCTTTCCTACACCATAAAGAAATAAACAGTAAGTTATGTAACACTGGCTCCAAAGCCACAAAGAGCCATGATCAGGCCACTGGCTGGTGGCCACTGGCCACCACTTTATGCACTGGTTTAGATTCTTGAGTTAACTTCTAATAATTTTCCTCTAATAGCCAATTTTTGAAGTATCGTTAGTCTATTAGTTGGTTACTCTGAGGATGTGTTTCATGTCTACACAGATTTCCAAAGTCTCTTTTAAGAGAAAGCATTTCAAGTAATCATAGTACTGAACTAAAATGATAAGGTGTCTATTCTGTCTTGACTGATGACAAAAAAATCCTGGTACTCTTCTAGCCCAGGGCAAAACTTTTATTTTACTTTAGATTGTCAGATAATCTCAGCAATGGAAAATACCAGGAACTTCTCTCTAATCAATGAGATATTCAAAACAAAAGACATATTGCCGACACGACCGCTATAGCAAAACCAGTGCAAGACTTCTGGCTTTTGAATTAAGTTTAAAACAACAGAGCAAAGTTGCTTTCAACCCAAAGAGAGAGAAACAGAGATATCTTGATTTTCAGAATGCCTGTAAAGGCATGTTATGCATGGAGGCATTTGAGTGTTTAAACATTAAAGTAGGTAAAGGCAAATACTTAAGGTTTGCCTTGCAGTCTGTTCTCTGACCAAAACCTATCACTCGATTCAAATGGGAATTTTGCCTTCATATGGCCTGCAGTATCAGGCCTATAATTCACTTTCAATAAACTCTTCCATTTGCAAAGCCAAAAGGAAGCTGGAATGTAGCTTTAGTTTCACATACAAAACTATACAATTTGTATTAGAATACAGATTTGAGGATTGCTTTTTAAAAAAAATATTTATATAAAGGGAATTAACAGTGCAAGTGTGAAAATCTTACCTTGTCTTTCTTCAAATTTACTTAAAGAAAAGCTCTCCAGTTTTATAGAGAATAAAATAGAAAGGGATAAATTTTCACGATGGGAAGCAGATCCCACAGCATTCCATGCAGATCTCCAAGCAATCTGAAGATTCACAACAGGCGTCCATGATGCCACAGTCCATGTCACATGGGCAGTTACAGTCATCCCCCACCTCGTCCCCACAGCAACAGCAGCACGCTTCCGACGTGCAGATGCCACAGGACGCTTGTCCCAGAACAATGTTACAGAGGGTGAGAAATTCACAGAACAAGCAAGCCAGGATACAGTGAACACAGCAATCTTCATGTGCAATAGTTCAGTAGCATGTCAGGAGCAAACAAAACAATAAAAAAAAGGCAAAGAAGAAAAGAGAAAATCATTAATATGTCATTCTAAATCCAGATACATCACAATGTCAAGTAAGCAGCTGAATGAAAACGGTTCGGAGTAGACATAATCTAGTACAAAAAAAAACATCTTCGTATCTTCATGGTCACTTCTGCAGCTCAACTCATCTCCAATTCTGTGTAAGTTTCCTGACACCACTTCACTTCATATAAATTCCAAGTACTAAACTGCTCAGAGCTGCTTAGATCAATCTCCTTAGTCATTTATTATGTAAAATATCCATATCTATTATCTTCATCTATACATTCTTACACAAACTGATAAAAAACAATTTTAAAAACAACTAATGAGGGAAATACCTCAAATCATTTCCAGCCCTTCCCAGTTCATCTCACCTTTCTGAAACTATTTTGTTTGCTCAATACATGTGAAGAAAAATAAAGGAGTTGCCTAAACACTGTTGCTTTCTTTATTGTTTTTTGCACACGTTAAAACCAGCTTAACTGCATGTTATATGCATTTCTTACTTTCAACAATATATAAAATATTCAGTCAAAATACAGATTCTTCTCTTGCTTTAATACACAAATCTACTAAATAAGTACCATTCTTTTAATGTACTATTTGAATCTTCAAGAGTTCTTAACTATACCTGAACATCAATATCCAGCTTTTAGAAGTACTACTAAATTACACAGATAATTAAGGTGTCCCATAAACTATCTGCAAAAAATACGGCACCCAAAGAGTAAATATATGGAATAACTTCAAACAATAATACATCCATGAGACATGACAGGAAAACAAGGATTGGAACTAAACATGTGCCAGTGAAAAGGAGACTGCGGGATTGAGGGATATACTCTATTTACATAATGTGTATAAATTCATATGTATAAACATATTTAATTTGTCAGAGGCAGTGAATAGTCATTCAGAAACAAAACAAAAAATTGAAAATACAAGATGTGTTCAGGATGGAGAAATACATTTATTTCCTAGCTTCAGCTTTCATTCTTTTTACGGCCTGTAAACTTTGAACTCTTTAGCCACAGACAGGTGAAGACTGGAAAATGTTCTGGGGGAAATATCCTGCACAACCTTACCCTATCTCTTGTCTCTTGTAGGACAGTCGAGTCCAACAAGTCCCTACAAGTATCCTCTATGAGAGTCTGTTAGGAACCACAGAATATTGAGCTATATGGACAGTTGGTCTGAGCACCTACAGACATTCCATTCTATAGAGGTTAAGTTCTCACAGTTCACAGGCTGAAGACTGCTGTCATAGGGGAAAATTTGCAATTACTTGCAACATCAATACTATTATCAGGCCTTCTAACCAAAATTATAAATGTTAAAAATTGTGCAGTAGCCATGACAGGTATGTTGATTGATTCCAAATACCTCTAACATTGCAGAAACTCTGACTGTATGATACTGCAGTGGTGACTTACACAAGCAAGCATGAATACCTTCAGCAATGCAGCAACAGAGGCTCAGACCAGCCAAATCTGTCCCAAGAAGCAAAGGAACTACTTGAACCCTTAGCCCATTCCTACTTACTACACTACTTAGATGCAAACTTAGCTTGGACATTTCTGTACTGCAATGTGGCCACAGTCACAATGTACAACAGAACCCTCATGCCCAAAATGAAAAAGATGGAAATTTCATAAAAAGCAAGAAGAGGGAAAAAACCCCAAAACTCTAACCTTAAAATATCCCTACTAGTGTGCAGGAAGCAAAACTGAGAGGAAACCACAGGTACATTTAACATGCTTTAAAGAAAATTGTTTCTTGTATTAAAAAGCTTTTATTCCCAAAGACATAATGTCACTAAATAAATGACCTTCATAGAAAACACAGAAGATATGTGAAAAAAAGCTGGAGAGTATCAGTCCACTGAAGAGGACCAAAGCCAGACTGATAGCGATTAATTAGCTGGTTGTCATGGTGATGGTGTTAAATATGCTCAGGTAGAATCTCCTTTCAGATTTTCTTTTAATATGAAGGAAAAAGATAAAGAAGCCAAGAGTTCTATCTAAGAAACCTTTATATTTGAGGAACTAAGGTTTTAGTATATCACATCTTTAAAATACAGCTTGAAGAAGCTAATACAACAACAAATGTCGTTCTAGAAATTTGTTTTAGTACACCACAATGAAACTTTGTATGTATATATATTGTAAATAAGATGTCCAAAAAAAATCTTGCCTGCTTCATGCAAGGATATGTAAAATTGCAGGGAGAGGAATACACATTCACAGACATTATAACACATTTCTAGTGATGGGCAAGGAACAGAGTTCATAGGTTATAAAACAGAGACTGTACTCAGAAAGCATTTTCTGGACCCACAAAAGAACTTTTCCCTCCTAAGCTAAAAAATCCACCAAATCAAGACTTACAAGAAGAGGCCACATTGATTTAAATGAACACATTTCAAAGGTAAAAGCTATGAAAAATGGTCCAAGACACAGTAAAAAATTTTGGCCATTAGTATTTTTATGGAAACTCTACAGAGGGTCTTTATTTCCATCTCTTTTTCAATGACTGAAACACTAAAAGGATTTATTTACCTACTCTTTATTTTTATTTCCTTCTCCCCAGATGGCAAACCTAATATTTGATTCAAAAAATCTTTATATAACAATTTTACTTAACCTGCACAAACAATTGAGAGAAAGCAGAGATACCCTTTAGTGCCCTCTTCATTCTTGCAATGACTCATTTGCACAATGAACATAAACTTTGATTCACATTTCAAGGACAAACCTGAAATAATCATGCTTTTATGTTCTTCATGTTATTGACTTTTAATAGCTATCCAGGTAGCAATTATTTAACACATGACAAAGCATGCTGTTACCTAGTCCTACCTAACTAGGTGAATTCAGAATCATGACTCTAAAGGGCTGTAATACAGTTGGATAAAATGGGTGGAACAATTTCTTCCATGTTTGACCCCTATTTCTTGGCTTCTGATCTACAGATGCAATTATAGGAAAAAGATACACTGTATTTTTGTAGTAATAACAAACCACCATGCCACACAAAACTCATCCCTCTCTAGTATCTACATCCCTGCAGCAACCTGCCAGTTCCACAGAAAACATTACACAGCTAAAACTGACTGCTGGTATGATCAGTGGAATACAGCCATGAAGGGGCTATACAAAGCTCACTTCAAAAGAGATGACCATAGGTTTTTCATTACCATCTTGGCGACCACTACAATATATTTCATTGCTTGCACAAGACACTCCAGTAATTTTTTCCTGCTTATAAGACCAAGGAGACTATTTAAAATTACATATTATTCTAAACCTTAAAATTAACTAATAACTAAGAATAACATTCAATTAACATTAATTAGATGTTAAGATTAACATTAAGAATAAAGACTATACTTAACTTCCACTCTTTAACCTCACCCCATAAAAATCTGATTTTTTTTTTCAGGTGACTGAGGAGTGGATCACTTTAATCAAACTAGAACTAAATATATTTTATGTATTTGTAAACTTGGTGATTTTAATGTCTGATAATGTGTTTTCTGGAAACCTTGAGTATATTCTAGTCTTTTCTAAAAAGGAAATGACACAGCAATACCACTTATGATACGGGTGCCAGCTTAAAATTTCTTTAAGCTCTTTTTTGTTTATTTGTTTGTTTGAGAATTAGAATCTTCTTTTCCCATTAGATATAGTAACAATCAAGAGTTAGGGGCACATCTTTATTGTGGACAGAACTCCATTAGTCTTGACATTCATGATGCACTGCTGTTGATAGTAAGTTAACTCTGAAGTTTCTGAGGTTTAAGCTTTCATTAAAGCGATTTCCCTCTCTTTGGAAGTATTTAAGTTTCATCGCATCAGACAGGCAAATCATTAATGAAGATAAGCTTTTTCTTAGGACTTCCACACTAAACCCACACCAGTCTCAAATTTCCATTGTTTTTCAATTCTTATATTACTTTTTTTCTTATATTACTTTTCTTTAATTGAGAAATGCTGCACTAGAGACTGTCACTACCTAACAGTGAGGATGCGGGGTGTGAACACTGTCTAGAGGAATACTTAAAAAAAAAATTCCAAACCACTATATCTACCTTAGTTATTTTACCAAATGCTTCTGATTTCATCAAAACACTCTATCACATTTGTTGACTAGATCCAAGCTCCCATAAGGTATGCTAAATGGCATAAATTACAGCAGTCTTGATCTGTAGGCAGTGCTAGTACATTTTATTAGACCAACTCATGTCTGGGGAAGAAAGGTGAGCTTTCCGATACTCAAGCTTATCTTCAATTATTCTTTCATTTTGTCTGGAATGAAAATTAGACCTGAAATTAAAAGGGGCATCCCATCTGACACTCTTTAAAACCAATGCAAGTGAAGGTGTTCCCTTAGTCCTTTGGCACATCCCAAAAGGCACAAATTTCTTAGGGAATTTCATCAAAACTGTTAAACAATGCCAAGGCAAACAGAACCCAACCAGCATGTTCAAGTTTTTGCTGCTTTATATCACACACACACACCCACACCCAACCATGTGCTGATTTAACCATAAAGTGGATACAGTACATGTAACATCTACTTTAACTGAGTTTTAAATATTACCACAGACAAGATCCAGACAAGAAATAGGCCTAAGATCCCTTCAAACTGTTTACACACTGTTATAAAAGCTGAGAAGTCTCCATTTCTAACTCACCCCAGTTATAACAGCTACACTCATTTAAGGAAAAGAAACAATATAAAAATAAAACTATTTTAATGTTTGTCTATGTCTTTAAACACTGGCACGTTCACACCACTTTTTTCTTCTAAAACTTCTGCATACAGATATTACTATGGTATCCAATTTCTTTCAAATACTGAAATATACATTTAAATTATTTAAATTTTCCTTGTATAACCTCCTTTTCATTTCTATGAAAAGCTGCAGCTCTACTTAAAAAACAGATTTTGAAGAGAACTATCAACCATCAAAACTGTACAGGAAATGCAGAAGATGAACTGAAAAATGCACAGAGAAATGCATGTACCAGCTGCTATGTGCTGCTTTTGTAATGTTTGACACTAGCCTGTCACAAACTGACTCAAAAAGCTTTCATACCAAGCAGGCAGGTCATATATGATTAAAGTTTTTCATGTCTACAGTGATAAATAAGCTCACTTACAGGATGGTGACCTTGGTCAGCTTCTTACTAACTATATTCACCAAGTTCAGACCACTCAAAACAAATCTCCAGGCACTCTGCTGTCTCACAGAGAGAATCAAAAAGGGCAAACCCACAATCAAAGTGACAGCTGAGGTCTTCAGCAGGGGCTTGCTGCAGAGGGCCCCTGCAGAGCCCTGAACAGAAGCCCCAGCAGGCGCTACAGGCGTCCCGCAGCCCGGCAGCGCGGGCTGGCAGCGCACAGCGCGGGATGAGCGCGCAGCCGGAGCGGCACAGCCCCAGCCAGCAACCACCCGGCACATGGCTCCTAAAGCCCTGCCGGGGCAGGGAGGCAGCAGAATTCCTGAGCAGCGGCACACGCGCTGTCACACCTCCCACCGCTCCTGCAATGGGGCTCATGGGCAGCCTCTGTGACCCACTGTCTATCTTCAGAGAAAAATCACTGCACCCAGGAAAATGTCCACAGGAAAGTAAGCAAAGGTTGGAAGAACAAACTGACATGTTGTATGGAGTATGGTTACTTCTAGTGAAAGGCTGACATTTATTAAGACAGGGGAAAACATACTTAAAAAGGCTAATATACGTGATATTTCACCATTTAAAATAAAAACCTATTATCTCTATTGAACAAGAAAATTAAAATGTTGCCTGAACAGGCAAATCACACTAAACACATGGCAACTTTCATCAAAGCTTATATTCTAAGCCCTCAATACAGATATAACCTCAGGAATAATTTCAAACATACAGATATACTAAGAAATCTGCTAATTTCCAATACCTAAGACTTCCTTAGAATATGAAGCCTTCATTGCCACTGCTCACCACTGCAAATACTGAGACAAGTTAGGTCTAGCTAGACTATGTCCTTAGGTGCTAGCTAGACTATGTCCTTATAAAATAAATGCTGTTGAAAGACCCTCTTTCTGTTACAGGCCCTGTTTTCCACTCAATCCTGTTGAAAAACAGGTAAATTACCTTTCAAGACTTCTGTGCAAAAAAGTTATGTAAACCATACTTAAAACACATCACTCTTCAAAATGCATTCTTAAAAAACACACATTTGACCATATGATAATGTTATTTGCCCACTGCCTGATTGACAACTGTGTTCTGATACAACCTTGTCTAACAAAGACCCCTGTTTAGCAATTCATGCTCACACACAAATCCACTTTGAACCAATTTCTAAAACATAACAAAATTTCAGCTGAAGTAGAAAGATTGCAGGATACTAACAAGTAGCTGCCTAAATACCACTTAATGCTATGGGATGGCTTTCAGAAGTGTATGTATGTTTAAAAAAAAGCCAGGTTGAGAGATGGCCAATAGATACTTCTGCAATGTTAGGCTATTGATGCACACTTTTACTGAATTTCAGTAAATAATACCAAACAAATGACTGAACAGTATATAAAGAAAACTTAGTGCTGCTGTGGTGTCCCTCAAGAGGAAAAAAAACTCAACACAATCCTATTGCAAATCATGTGCACTAAAGGACAGTTTCCTGGAAACCATTTTTCCTATATAAAGTTATAGAAACCAAAGTAAAACACTCCTACTTCAAATAGAAGTCTGCTAGCATGCTAAGACAACTACACATTACTTTCCATGTATATGCACCTACTGGCTCTTAAGACCCTTGCTTAACACAAAGGCTATTTGCTGGATTTGCTTCATCTTCAGTTAAGCCATCAGTACCACTTGGGATATTATAATAAATTAATGTTGTCAGCAGCATGAGTTAAATAGTGTCCACCAACCCCATGCTTTGATTCAAAATCTAGAACAGATGAAGTTGCATTATACTAAAAAGAAGGGGGAGGAGGAGAGAGATGTCTCTTTCAAATGCACCCTGAAATGTTGAATTTTAAACACTGGATTTAAAAAAAAACATCCACACTTTCTTTCAGTGAAATAGTTCATCGCATCTCTAAGCTCAGCACCAAAAGAAACACAGTCTACTAAGTTGAGGAAGGTTGCTTCAGGCTCTGCTTCTGGGAAAGCATGAATGGTAACTTCAATGTGGTGGCAATTCTGCACTGGCTGTCCTTCCCCAGAGTCTCACCCCCATGCTGCAGGCTTTCCTTATCTAGCTCACTTCTGTATCTAGCCTTATTACACTTCCTAAAGATCTCTCCTGAAAGAAACCCATTGCAAAGAAGATGCCTTCTATTGCCTTTCTGATTTAGAGAGCCTGGGAAGGAAAGAACAAAGAAGATCTCACTGTCCGTACAGGAGGCAGGCTCATGATCTGTTCAGCATAGTTTAACAATCTACTGTTTCCAAATGAATACAGCAATTGTGTATGCTCAAAGCCTTTTGAGTGAAGTACCACATTAAACTCAAATTATCGAGGCATTGGAGTTGTGGGAATTTCTCTGCCAAACACAGTAACTTCTGAGGTCACAACAACTTGACCAGAAGTGAGAGCTTCATACCAAAAAGAAATAAAAATCTGTATTCTCTCTCTCCATCCTTAACTTTTCATAAATTATTGCTCTGATTCAAAAAATGTATAACATCAAGCTTCATAAGGACTTGGTAGGAAAACTTGGTTTGGTTTTAAGACAATAATAAGCACCTACCTTGGCCCCTCACTCCCTTAATTAGATTCCTCTTCCATCCTTCCCCTGCCCAACTTTCCTTTCCTCCTCCAACTGCATGTCATTATTACTTCCCTTCCACCACTCTGATACACATATGTGTGTATTCAGTTACTCATCTGTCTTCATTTCCTGACATCTAGAGATACTGTTCTGCTGCCTCATTGCTGTCTCCTTTAGACCTCCTCACTTCTGTAAGCCTCTCTGGAAAGGTCTGCATCTGGATCTGCATCAGGGCTCTGGATACTCTGCATCTGAACACAGCAACTAGACTGTCTTCCTTTTTACTCATTTACAATAGCTTTTTTATGTTTCCAAGGTGTTTTTCTCCACTGCTTATAACAAATGGGTGCAAAATAGTTACAATTCTCTTTGCTAGTGGCCTACCACCCAGAATTTTGGAAGTACTGTGACACCTCTGGCATCAATAATTCAAAATATTATTAAAATTTCTTTGAGCTAAAAATTTTTTTATTCCCAATATTCACTGAAACCTATCCAGTCCCTTTGAAAAATCTTTAGAACTGAAACAGTGTTTAAAAACTGCTTTTTAGGAGTGACACTCCAACTATTTCATAATTCCTTTGGTTTTTTGTAGTGTAAGTTATGGAGCTGAGTAAGATTTCTTCAGGGACAATATGGATTAATAATAGATGTGGAGGAAAAGCAGAACTGGTGACTGCACTCACAACCTCCTAAGTCTCACTGGATGTGAAAGTGTTTCTAACCAGCATATTCTGGAATGCTGACATGGTCACATATACTACAGACTCACTTAAAAAGTAGTTTTTAAAGCTTTTATACCACTGCTATGAAAATATCTGTTACAATTTAAGCATTCCCTACACAAATTCAGCTCCAAAAGCTCACAAGATATGACCCACAGCACAAGTGGAGTTTTCAGCTGGAACAATTAATAAAAGAGTTCTTAACTGTGGTGGGTGAATTTTTGAGGGTGGCAGACTGGGAGGTTTCATAGCTTGTGTTAGGACTGCCTAGTACTTTGGAGACCAACAGGAGCAGCACCAACCTTCACAGGCAGATCTGCTAGCCAGGGTAAAGTAATACTGAACTTCATTTAGCTTTTCAGTATATATACTGAAGTCTGCACTATGAAGCAGCATGCTACATTTCAAATAAGCATGAGCCCAAATATGCTCTTGTGCAGAATGGGGGGCATCCTGCCCATCAGGTTTCTTGATTCTATCCTGCTTGAAGCCCATCCAGGCTTTCTGTTCTGTCAACAGATACAATACTCTAGAACAAAGTACTAGATCAGGACAAACTTTGCATTGCAACCAAGTATGGTGCTCCAGAAATATTCACATCTTGTCTTTTAAGAAGAATCAAGAAGAATGCAGCTTTTGGGAAGGATAAAAATGAAAAATATTTTGTCTTTCCTATAGCTTAAACTCAGTTTGACAGACAAAATTTTTGCTTGTCTTCCTTCTGAGGACATAATCGATTCCTTTTCTCTGGCCACCTTCCTTCACTTAATTTCATTAGTCTCCTGACTGACAACAGATCAAAACACTCAAAGAGGAAGACAAGGCAGATGAAGTAAAAATACAGGGTGTGTATTTTCAGGTTTAAAAAACCAAACAAGGTTAGCAGTTAAAGAATAAAATCCAAGGTACTACATAAGGAATAGCAAAATCAAAGTGAATTGAAACATCTGAAAGTGTACAAGTTTACCTTACTTCTTTCTACTAAAATTTTCTGGATGCTACAGTAAACTAGGCAGGTGAGTTAATTTAGGTGATTTATTACTCAAAGTACAAAAGAAATATACTCTGTCTCTTTCTCCAGAAGACCATTTTAAAAACTGCCTAGAAGTTATATTGTTACACTATACGTATATGTGCCTGAATACAAACACACACCTTCAAGTAAATTCAAACCCAGCAACTCTTCAGCAGTAACCAGTGGCATATGAGGTTAGCATGGTACAAGTTAAAGCAAAGCCAAGTAGTTCAGCAATGTCACAAATAATTTTCAATAGCTTTGTATCTTTTCCATCTTCCTGGAAGCTCTGACAATAGCCTCTACAGAAATTCAGTGAATCAGAAGAGGCAACTTCTCAGAAAAATGCCTCTTTGCCCAAAAATTATACAAAGAAGCTGCAAAAGTTAGGTTCAAATTAAACTGTGTATACCATTTTGAAAGAATGTCTATGCAATCCTCAATCACTGAAATTAATAATATACTCTTCTGGCGTAGTATAATTAGATTTATTTATCAAGCATATCCATATATAGATATACATATATTCCTGATTTAAATACAATTACAGTCCTTTAAACAAGTAACTGGGCTAATTATATCAGGTTTTTGTAATGCAGTCTTCCAGAAGTAGTCATAAGGGGTTAACATGACATGTAGTCATGTTATAACACAATTATTTTTAGCTATCAATAAATCATTTTTCCTTTAAATAGTGAACTCTTCTTTGTGTTAATTTAAATATTTCAATTGACTGTTGCCAGACTTTCTGATTGTGCATCTTCTAAAAAATTGGGATGATAGAATAAATGAAGTATATATTAATACTTCCTGAGAGGTAACAGCTTGATAAGAATACTACTTATAATTTATCGTTCTGTCATGTAGCCCCATAGGGTACCTTACTGAAAAACTGAAGAAGCTGTCAGAAAGCCTGTATATGTGTGCATGCAGATGTGTTTACACAAATATAAAACATGCCTGTCAGAGAACTGTAAAGCAAAATAAATTTCAAAACCAGAAAATCACTTCTAAAAACAAATATTCCCTTATGGGCATATTCCAATACACCAGACATTAATCATTGCACAATACAACCTGGGCTTTGCTCAGACTGAGTAACAGAAAAGTTAGAGCTGCAGACATTTGCAGAATGGGACAAGCTACTCAGAGCATACATCCAAGTTCTTACATTCAAAAGGACATTTCAATGCCAGATGTACAGTGTTGACTTTATTTAACCTTAGCTTTTAGGTGACTTGTGAAATTGCTTGTGACAATAAGGACTATCCTCTATTTCTCTGCTTTGAAAGAATGCAAGTTATACAATGTGACAACACTATTTAATGATCTATATTCTAATCAGAGATGCCTTTAAGGATAACAAAATTTCTACTGCATATAAAAATATTGTGTGACGGCAACTAACACAATTGTGTTGAATATTAAAATCAGACATTAGAATTTAGAGCTAAACCTAAGACAATAATAATTTTCTCCTCAATCACTTTTTAATTTGACGTAATTATATTCAGTTATTAAACGGAAAAAAAACCCCAACAACTGTTTTTGTTACAGGATAATTTTACAAGAATAAAGGAAATGTTTGCCATAATTAATTGTATAGGGGAATGAACAGGATAGGCACTGCCTCTGAAACAACAGTTGGTTTTTTCCTTTGGAGATTGGATTTCTTAAATTCAGAGGCCTGCACTTTGTTTCAGTCACATGAACAGATGAATGATAGACAGACTGTACCTATCTAGGATTTTTAAGATACAATCTTTTCAAAGTGCACTAAGGAGAATGATATAAGGATATTTCACATAACAGAAAAGGGAACACAGGAAGTATGAAGTTGTGATTTTGGAAAGAAATGTTAGAGGACTAAAAGTGCAACAGAAAAGTAACAGTAGATTCTTGAAAACAGACATGAAAATAAACAATAGCCAGGGGGACCAGCCCATGGAAGGGTCTGATTGAAGCTGTTGTTGATATTACTACACAGATTCACTACGTTTGACTAAAGTAGTTGAAGCCAAAAGGAGTCACTCCACTGATGTCAGGCTTCATTCAGGGCACTACATGTGGTCCTTCTGATCCCTCATCCTTTCATCTAGGCTGAGAATCTTTCCCATTTCACTGAACACTACCATCTCCTGTTTCTCTAGGAGTCTGTGTCTGTCCCCTCCCTCCAGAGGTGTTTTTTCTTAACCAGTAACATCTGTGCCTGCCTCAAACCCATAAAATTTCTAGTGTCTCTACACTGCTCTCATTAAGGGCCGTAGCAAAGTCCATTGAGTATATTAGTACTAATGGGAAGGCAGTGGATTGAGAAGCTCAGGAACTCTGGAACCTTAAGTGTAAATTCAAGAAGTGAGAGCACAGAGACACAGCTAAAACATGGGAGAAATTATTTACTTTTGCTTATTTAAGTTATGCAGGAGTATGAAGCTTTTTCATGTGCATTATCTACATCCTAAATATAACATAAGGCACACTGAACACTGAAGCACAGGTCACTGTTTTATTATCTAGTGTTTAGACCTCACAGCTAGTCAGGATATCAGCTAACAGAACATTTCAAAAGCAAAGTCTACCCTCCCGGAGCCTGCCATTACTGGATTTAAATATTTACTATGACTCAAATTAGTAGTACTTTAATGGGTTTTTTTCTGATGTACGTGTGACAATGTTGACAGGAATTTCTATCAGTTCAGGATACCAAGTACAGAGACTAAAACATTATCAGATCATGTTGACCAAATGTCGAAAGCAAGAACTCTCCCATTCCTTCCCTTTCCTTCAAATACTTAATATTTTCCTTTGGGAAAGAAGCATGTCTTTTATCTTAATAACTTCTGTTTGCTTCTGGAGTGTGAGTCACACTCTTCAATTATTTTCCGTTGATTGTATAAATTTTACTGAGGTTTGGTTAGTCTTTATTCAGTTTGGTTTTTTTAGTAAGAATATCAGCTTACCTTCTGGTGAGGTACCTGGCTTTTGAGAAAACACAGAGCTTATTTTACTCTTCTTGCTGCTGTTGCTGTTGACAGACAAGGTGGATTGAATTTTTCTGTGCATTTTTTCTGAAACAGGAGACGAAAGCTTTCTGTTGTCTGCAGGCATATGCTTGACCCCGTTGTGAATTCCACTTCCATTACTCAGACCCACATGGCCATTTTGGATTTTGCCACTTTCTTCCTCACTCCTTTCCAGTGCTGAAGCATTTGGCTGAGGCAAACGTTGAGGTTGTGCTTAAAGAACAAGAAAGAAAGGGTTAATTTAAATTGCAAATTGATAACTGACCACTTTAGGCTAGACTGGGAATGCAACTTTCTTTGCTGTTATTGATCTAAAAACAAAATGACAGGTTAACATTCCCCATCAAGACAATAAATCAAAAAATATCTCTAGATTAAAAATAATTATTAGGTATTCAAAAAGCATGTCACATCTGCTGAGACCTAGATTGTCCATTTGACAATGCAAGGAAAGGCTTGCAAAGCTCTATGAACTACACAGAGAGAATAATGCAAGCAACTTGAAGAAAGGGAAAAAGTCAAGACTGGGAAGGAATGTAGCAAAACTGAGATAAATTTGTATTGATGTAATCAAATTAATAACGTGTGAAATACACCCAAATGAGAGAAAAAGTGTAGGAGTAAACATACAGACCACAGTAATGGGCTAAGATGCAGGCTGCCAGCCTTCAGAAAATAACCTGAGTGACGTGGTAGGGGTCCCCTGACACTCAGCCACCCAGTATATTGTAGAAGAACAGGAATATCCAGGTAACTAACAAGTTTGAGCTTCAATTCATAGAGCTCATGGATTACAGAGAAGTACAAAACCAACCAAGATCTGGTTCTGTGGAAGAGGTAACCAGAAAGACAGAAAGAACATGCATTCAAATACCACGGAGCTGTGGCAAGCCAGAGTCCCCCCCGCCTCTGCATTTTTCAACTCAGAATCACAAGTTAAGAAATGTCTGTAATGGGCCAGTTCAGAATTTAATGAAAACATTTAAATGGTCAAAGGAATAAAAAGAAAAACCCTGTCAAGGCAAGTATCTGCAGTGACCTGGCTAAGTCTCCAAGAGTACATGCTATAAACTCATCCTAGTGAGTAAGCATGAAACTTGGCCATTTTGTGTTGAGCTAGTGTATCAAAAAAGAGAATATTTGTAACATGGAAAAGGGATTTTCCTATGTATTCTTTAGTCTGTAACTAAAGAAAATATGCACAACTTTTTAATGTAAAGCTTTGTAATAAAGAAAAGTGGTTTCAATGTAACAACTCTTATTTAGAAAAAATAATGCAGATTTCATGGGGGAAAACTAATTAAACTATAAACACAGTAACACAACAAGATT
Source organism: Agelaius phoeniceus (assembly GCF_051311805.1). Taxonomy (NCBI): domain Eukaryota; kingdom Metazoa; phylum Chordata; class Aves; order Passeriformes; family Icteridae; genus Agelaius; species Agelaius phoeniceus. The sequence goes on along the minus strand of NC_135269.1, from coordinate 48,334,333 downwards.
TCACAATCAAAAAGCATCAGCCCAATCATCTCTCCTAATCAAAACACTGCTGCACCATGCTTGGAAATAAAGAGGTTTCCAGACAGTCCAATCTTCACCTATTTAAAAATGTTATGTCAAAGAAGAAGTCCAGATTCTATTAGATACCCAATGGACGAGGAATTAGTGCCAGCAGTAAGGAAAAAAAGTGTTGCAGTTCATTCTCTTTTCAGATGATTCATATCCATTTTCTGATGATTTCACAGTATCAAGGTAAAAACATACACAGATAATTATAGGCAGCTTGTTCCAAAAGATGGTACTCTACTGATCACTTCAGGTACAAGTTAACAGATTTTCCAACAAATATAACTGGGGCAAACAGACCAAGGTGGTCACTAAAAGGACTCAGTTCTAAATTTGCCTAAACAAACCCACAATGCTTTCCTTTTATCCAGAACACTAACACCGCTCTCATATTGCTTTCTCCATGATCATAAACTTTTCCAGATTAAACTTCACACAAATCTTAAACTTTATGTTCTGGTCACGCTCACAGGTAACAAAGGATTCTTTTTCATAATAGTTTAAATATGAACTGGTTCATGCTTTTCTTGCCACTTGGTATTTCAGACACTGCCACTTATGTTTTCAGAAGATAGCCTTGACTGCCCACATCTATCTAGGTCAGAGTAACCCTGCTTGAACCTACTTGACCAAAGTGATAATTTTCTGTTGCAGGAAAGAAAGAGAGGGCTGGGGGAAACAGACATGTTTTAGACTCCCCGAAGATATTACAGGGAATACAAAGATCAAAGATCATTCCTTTCCATTACCAGTAGTAACTGCTCAGAAACATCCAAGCCAACAAAACAGGAGCACACTATCTGAGACCTGAAGTAACTGTTACCCAAAGGCTTTTTTATTGACAACTCTGAAACTGCTCCTCCTTCAATTTTGCATTAGTGTTTGTAAAATCTATGAACAGAAGCATAAGAAAGGCACTTTCTTCACTTTGGAATTCAATTTGTGCTATTTATGCCTTGAGAGGCTACCTAGAACAGAGGCTAGACAGTGTTAAAGGAATAAAGTAGGTGTTTATTAAAAGGCCTTCAAAGGACACACTTTGGGCAGTACCAGAGCCTGGCTGAGACTCCACCCAAGATGGACCATGGGTCACACCTTTTCACACTTTTATAAATTCTGTTCCATTTACATATTGGGGTTAATTGTCCAATTACAGCTTCAGGTTATGCAGTTCCATCCTCCCAGATTGCTCCTCAGTTCCCTGTTGTTTATACTTTTTGGGCCTGAAGCTGCAATGGTGTCCTTGGTTCTCAGGCTGGAAAAGGATTGTTTTGTCTCACTAAACTGTGAAGAGAACTTGCTAACACTTTATATGAGGTTCACAGTTATACACTAATGCAGTACAGAATCTGGAAAATATGAAAGCTAAAACTTAAGACATCACTATATATTTGGTTAACATTTCCAAACTCTCATAAATGTCCCAAACCAAATTTTTATGGAGTTTTCTCCTATTTGAATACATATTATTAAAAGTATACTACCAGGAACCCTTTGTGTAGATTCTCTTTCCATGTATGTGCAAAATAGTCATAAATCTTTGCCAATATCAGAAATGAAAATTTACTCTCTAAAACTCAGTGTTTATGTCTACAGCACCCCGTAGTTTTATCTTCATTATCCCACTTAAATGTAAATTTTGTAATTAAGGAACAGTGTTTTTCACACTGTCGTGTAATGTTTCCTCACGTTGCATTGCCTATGATTCTACTGTGGAGTGCAGTTGTACCAATGAACTAGAATTGCTGGGGAGCAGTTACCCTCCCTCAATAAACACAAGCAATAGACTTTTCTAAAAATTCTCTATGTCTGAATGTCAGTTTATAAAACTGACATCTATGACCTTTTGCTAAGCCAGTTAAATTGGTGGTGGCAGCTTACAAATTGTTTGTATATTTTAGGGGCTTTGCTACAATACAGTAACTTGACAAAATATCCAAAATTCATTCTTTAAAATTAGGTGTGTTTCTGTCAAACTGTGGATAAATGGAAAGTCTTGGAAATCTGAACAGTTACAGGTTTTTGATTTTATTATTATTTTTACTAATGGTTTAGGGACTTTTCTATGTTTTTTTTATTATTTTAATTTTTTATTAAGTAATCCTGCTCCCAAAGTACTCTTACTTGCATCTTTTAGCATTAACATACAACTTTTTAGCTGACTGGCTTTACAGTATTCACTTGTGATACGCAGGTCAAATCAAAATGGAATAAAACCCCAAATGGATTAGTTATCTCAATTTAAATTTATTTTAACTTTATTGATAATTTTGCACTAGGGAGACTTGAATCTTATGGTTAAAACACACTTGAAACCAATTAGGAACCATATGACCGCATTCTAGCATAAAGAACAAAAGCAATTGACAGTTCCGAGATTAAACCACAACTACTCAGTTTAGTACAGAAATATTTTTACCTTATTTTTTAAAGGTTGTGTATGTCTTAAAAAAAAAAAAAAAAAAAAAAAGGTGTAATATGGAGAACGACACAATGCTTCTTAAAACACAGTGATACCCAGGGACTCTCACTCTCTCTTTAATGATCCACTGCTCTCATTCAGCTGTCTTTCTTTTTTCAAATCTTTACATATGTGACAGCTCTCAAAAGTAGACCATAGACCATCTGGCATTTTCCGAGGTGTAACTTGTGCAAATTCAGCTCTACTGGGAACACAATGCTATCTTCTGCCTGCGTTATAAAAGATACAATAGAATGTAGAACTTATGAGTTGTTTTGAATTATTCATTTTTTGCCTGTATATTCAAGAAATTTTACAAACTCTGCATTTTGTACTACATAATCACATGCGTTAAAGGTACAAAGAAACTTTTTGACACCTCTTTTCTACAGAAAGATGGCATTTTGTTTGATATGTGAACATTCAGCGCCTGTTATATCATTCTAAACAGGCCGTGTGCTGCTACAAAAGATCCCATTTTACACTCTATGTATGAGCAAAAATGTTATTCTTGATATTCACTAACTAATGCAACACACATCAAAATTTCAAATGTGTGTTGGATGAACATTCAGCATCATCAAATCAGGATGGTACTGGTCACTTACTATATGTTAAAGATTTAAGAAAAAAATCATTCCTCAGACAACGCAGAAAAATTGTCGTTTCAAACATCTACAATGAGTAGTTTCAAAATGTCCTAAGAAATACCATGCTTTTCAGGTTAATATGTTTTTAATCTTTAGCAAAACCAGTAGATTTAAGTCAATATTTTATAAAGTGCTAACACTAGTGGATTTTCAATAAGAATGATAAATATTAGATTAATGATTCAATAGACTGAATCTTTTTTGATAGAAAACTAGCAGATAATACAGGTAGTAATAACTGCACATGAATCTGCTGCCTTGGAAAAGCAATAAAAAGGCCATATATTGCTATAGCATATAATCTATTAGCGTGTTTCACACTTCCTTTTTGTTGGTTTCCTTGCAAAGTGGGCCTTAATACAGTGACTTCTGCTGTTATTTAACTGACTTTGCACAATAATTTAATTGTAAGGTTATTATCTGGTGAATTCAAGTAGTAAACATTTATAATGGTTTTTGATGGTTTTGAAGTAACTATGCACATTCTCCTTCAGACTGTAAAACTCTTAGCACACTTTAAATGAATATTCACATAGATATGCACCCTGACTGCACACTGATTTACACCTTGCAAAGTCCCAGCTGTTCTTAAAAGAAAAATTCTGGTGCATGCATTTAACAGGAAAATGTATGTCAACATAGGGAAACTCTCAACCAAAAGAGGACCAAAAGAAGACAGTCTAAGCTATCATTAGGGATTTTATACAAGACACAAAAACAAACATACACTGAATGCAGACTGCTCTGAGTCAAAGTGAATCAAAACAAAACATCAGGCGGGAGAGAAGAACTGAGACAGTTAATTAGTAGCCTAATCACATCAAAAGCAATTCCAAAGCAGCTGATACAGACACCCGTGGAGTTTTGCTAGTCTGGCCAATGAAGGTGATGGAAAAAAAACTTTCCAGTTTACAGCCTGAGTTATCTGAATACACACCCAGAGAGGGAAGAACAATTTTTTTCCTTCTGTATGACACAATAGTTTATGATGACAAATCAGGCCACAGTAACAGTATTTTTGCAGGTGGTTGTGGGAAGAATAAAATGCACAACTCCTCATTGTAAAAACTGTAATTGTATTTTCAAACATTGAGAAAATACATCATATTGTTTCACTGTATTCCTAACCCTTCTCTCTTCCCCAAAAGGTTGCAACTACAGTAAGATGAGTTTTTTTGGAAATACAGAGGTCCTGGTCGGTTCCATTAACACTGAAAGTTAAGATCTAAACATTAATTTGAGCTGGAGGAACTGTTTGATCTCAGTGGACACTGCTCCTACTCCCTCTGCATGGATCACATGGAACAGGCCACATGTAAGGGAGGTAAGCAATCAGGCCTCTGGTTTTTATCAGTGCTTCTTTGTAACACTGATTTAAGCATAAGGGGGAAAATAAAGCAGATGACAGTCAAGAATTGCACAGTAAAACCAGGGGCTGACTGAATTCTAGAGTAAAATTAAGGTGATTCTAAATTACTTCTGAAGAAAACATAAATTCTTTAGATATAAAAGGCAACATTTCCCACAGACTAGCAAAAAAATCTTAACTTTTCAAGAAAATTATATATTGTATGTGTTATAGGCTCAATAAGCATAAAATTTTACTGAAACTGGGAGAACTCAAGTATCTCAATCCTTCTCCATCCCCACTTTCTAACTAAATCCTGACTAGTCTCTAATATGATCTTCAAACTACATCAATAGTTTTCTCTGTCTAGCTATCCAGAATATTAACATTCAGATTACAAGAAGTACCTCTGAGTCAACCTGTGAAGTGGCTTTTGTCAGCAATTATTTTTGAATATTTTCTGGGACATAAATAGCATATACTGCAGCTACCATATCACAGAAGGCATACATTAACTAAATAACAAGGTACCATCAAGGCACCATCTATCTTTTAAAATCATTTTTTTACACTGAATTTTTTATACCATGCTGACTTTACAAGGAAAACAAAGTATCAACTAACAGCATCAACCACCTTTTTAGAATTCCTTCTTGTAAGACGTGAGGACATCTTCAAAATGAATACAATATATTATTATGAAACAGGATGTCCTTTGTAATGAAAATACTGTAGTAAAATTGCTGGTACGAGTTTTACAGGACCCACACTGAGAGCACTTTGTTAGAATACATCTGAGAGCACATCCAGGGAACACCTGGTATAACAGAAACAAGGCTGGCAGGGGACAAAGGGAAAAGACATTTTATCCTGTCAGCTTTCACTTGGTGAAGGGTGGACAAGAATGGCAAACGTGTGCATGTGTGTCCATGGGTTGAGAAGCAACACAAGTGCACAAGACAGTGTCCAAAGTACTCTTATATCTGTGCAAAGACACCTGCAGTGCCTTCCTCTGGAAGCACTGCAGGACTTTACACACTGTTTGAAGGCTTGCAGGAATTGTATAAAGATGTCTTTGACATACCCAGAGAGATGCGGTTAGCACAGGGAAGCATAAAAAGGGCTTGTAGCCAGGGTTTACAAAGTTGATAAGCATTCCAACTGGCAATATGGCATGACTTTCTCTATTTACAAATCCTACATCCTTCCTGATGTGATTCTGCAAAATGAACAAATGCCCACTGATTTTCTTTAATGACTGCAACAGCAAATTTTAAATATTTGCTAAAAGGAGTAAAACCCCTAACACTTTTAGTTACCTATCTTGTAACAATTATCTCAGAATCAAAATACCCTTTGGCTTCTAATTACCATTAGATTGTCAGTAAATTTTTCTTCTTTATCAAACACATCTTGCCATCATAAGCAATGTTTTTCCTGAGACTGCAAATATTGTCACCTATGATAAACTTTGCAGATGATCTGGGAATTTTTGGTAGATCGCAATATAATTAGAAATAAAGAGAATTCACACAATGCACTGATTGTTAAACTACATCTACATAAAGCTGAATACAGTTCTTACTGTAGCACAGTTTGTCATTTCTTGAGAACAAACAACAGGAACTCACCACAAAATACCAAGAGCCAAACACAAACCAGGGCATTATAGGCAACAGACACCCATACACCTGGGGAACAAATCCCTACATAATGTTTCATTCAAGAGTGGAAAATTTTACCACAAACTTTCCACTTGCAACATTTCTGTATCCATTTTTCTTCTCAAGCATTCTGCTAGAACTGGAAAAGAATTGTACTGTATTTGCTCTTATGTTTCATAGCATTACAAACATGTACTGCAGTGGTAACAGTTGCACAGACATGTGGAATAGCAGGTTTACTCCTGGTCACCAATCCAACACTCCTAGGGCATATTTATGGAATTTAATAGATTCATTAGTTACTACTGCAGCTAGTTTCTTGTTTGGTTGTTTGCTGTTGCAGCTAGTTTGTGGGTTGGTTTGGGTTTTTTTTAATTTAAGATTTTTTTCTTATTTAAGGTGAGATCTTTAGTTATTTCATCCTGTGTTTTCTACAGAGGTAATTTATTAAGAGGTATCTTCATCTACTTGCTTTGTTGTTTTTTTTTTTTTTGTTTTGTTTGATTGGTTGTTGTTACATTTTCCTTCATAAAACAGTGGCTTGTAAAACACTGGATCTCAGAAGTGAATAATCAGTGCATTAAGAATCAGAGAATTAGCTTTTTGGTAATTCTTAATGTAATAAAATAGATCTATTTCTTCAACACAAATAATCCGCAATTTCCTAAATGTGAAGACGGGCCGTGAAATGATAAAGGGCACTAGGAGTGCAATACAATCCATCTCACTGAGGAACAGAATGCTTTATTTCTGGAGCTCCAATTTTAAAAGAAAGTTTATCAACCACTAAAGGTAATCCAAGCTGGTGGCGTGCCATTGCAGCAGTTATTCTATTTGTATCTGCAACATACAGTAGTACCACTGCATAAAGACACATTGATGTCCCATGGAATTTGACACATTAAGTCTCAAATATTTGAAATAGTTTTGATGCCCCTCACCATTGTGTTACTTGCTCCCAAATAAAGTAAAAAACATCAAAGAGAAGCTACAAACAACAGGATATCGCTTGCTGGGTTTTGCCTCATAAGCAGCACAGCAGGATGCACCAGACAGGAGAGATAACCTCAGTGTCATTAACAGCCGTAACCTGAGCAAGTGCACAAACAGGTCCTCTTGCCTCCAGCACCTCCTGCTCCCTTCCTCAAAACCCCTGCAACCACTGACAAACTAGACTCTGTTTTACCACAGGAAAAAATGTGGGATGGTGAGGCAACAGTTTCTCACACAAGCCCATACAGCATTCACCTCTGAGTATGAAGATATTCTGAAGTCAGGTTTATTTTCCACTGACCGTATATATCAAGTGTCCACATGTCAAGATTACAGTGGTCAGCTAAACTCATACAAAAAAAATACATATAAACTGGCTGTACTTGGTTTTAAAAAGAACCCAAAAGGAAATGCTTGGAATGGGCAATTCCCCTAAATGTTCACTGCTCCCTTGATTTGTAGTCCTCAACTCACGTAAGTGACAGAATTTCAGAAGATTCTAGAAAGTGTTCCACCTCAGGTGCAATCACCTGCTCTCAGTGTACCATCCTTTGTAATCTCTATAATTTTAATACCCAATGCTACTATTAACAAAACTAATTGCAGAAATCAAAAACAGGAATGAAAACATAGTAACAGCAATAGAGAGGATAATATGAAAAGATGGCAGGAAAACACAGAACATGAGTACAAATACAGTAATATATAAATTGATAACTGAGTTTTTGATTCCATTGCTCCATTTATTTTCTCTCTGCTATTCTTTCTTGCAACATATAGCTGATGCTAAGTTTGGCATTGGCTGATACAAAGTACCAGAAAACCAAAGAAAGAAAGAAAAAAAGCACAGCTGCAAGAAAAATGTAACAAGGGAAGCAAATGGATGATAATGCCAAATAACAGCCAAAACTTGGGATTTTACATTATTAAAACAATAGTAGAGCAAAAACATCAAAAGAAAAAAGAGCCTATAGGAACCACCCAGAAGAAAAGAACACTGGAAGGGAAGGAGACAAAGAGAAATAATACATAGTGAGCTGAGCCACTTTACTTCTGTGAGGGCAGAGAAGAGTATGGAAGAAGAAACAAAAAAATTTCACAAGTAAAATCCCAGCAAATCTGAAGTATTTGCTACAGATTTTACAAGTAAGAAAAGAACTAAATGATAACTCATTCGTTGATAAGCAGTGAAATATAACAAAGATAAACATTTCATACTTATACAGAGATTAAGTGCTGAAGCAATAGCTCCCCTTCTGCTCAAGGTCAGAGAGGATCCTGGAGCCCAGGCCAGAAATCAGCCACACTCAGCACTAGCAGCACAATGGAAAATGGAAATTCTGTGTCAGAAAGCAGGGTGAGGACTTGAGGTCCACAACAATAACTCTTCATGACCCATCTTTTCATAACTGCAGACTTCATAGTTAACAGAGTGATTGCCAGTAGGAGAAAAAAGATGTGGAAAAATGGCTGAGAGAGCAGCAAATGTCCATTTATTTCCTGATCCTGAAAAAGCAAAGTGTGGAGAAAGAGAAGCAGCATCTGTCTGCACAGACAACACACTGAGAAGCTTTAGTCTCCTTTATAGATGTTCTTCAGCTGCAAGAATTCCTTTATGGCAAGCAGGGTCCAGCAGATGGATACAGGATACCCCTCACCAAACCACCAGGTTTCTAAGTCCATGGGCTGGATGAGTGGGGCATCCCCATCCCAAAGTACTCCAGGGACCCCAGGTCACCAAAGGATTTTGAATCACACACAAAATCCAGGCAGAGCTCCTGTGACCAATGCTGTCTCAAGGGCTGCTGTATGCCACTAATGCACCAGCTTGGCATCAGGATGACCCAGAAATGAGAGCTCTTTTTCCACATTTGAACTAACTCTTTGGTGTACCTTGAAGTCATAAGGCAAAACCCAAAATATTTTTGTGAAAGCTCTACATGTAAGATTCTTGAGAATATACTTTGAAAAGTGCTCTTTTTAGAGTCCTTGAAAAAACCTATATTCTCTTTCTTTCTTCCCTAGATTCAAATCTACAAGCAACCATGGACTAAAAGGCTGATCTCTGTATCAGAGCTGTCTTTTCCCTTCCCCACCCCACCCCACCCCACCCCACAGGCAGTTTAACTTTGACTCAAAAACAGTTGTTTCATATGCTAAGGGAAAAGGCAAGGGAGTCTTTCTGAACATAAACCTTTTTCAACTGAGAGCTTTGTGTGTCAAATTCAAAACTGAATGCACTGAACATGCAATCATTGTCACCAATACTAAGGACAAAGGCAAATATTTTTTACTTAACTGCTTATTTATCACATTCTACCAAAATGATCTAGCAAGACCTCTTTCTGACTTGGCTGGAAAAACCCACACATCCTGGCCAAGTTTTCATAATGACCTCGATTACATGAATTCAATATAGCAATAAAAAGAAAAGCTAAATGAGCTTTTGCCAGCTGCTCACAGGTCCATCCCTTAGAGCAGAGCAAAAGTCAGACTGCTGACCGTGCCTGCTGTAAACCAAACTTCCTGTAAAAACGATGCACTTGGTTTCCTGAAAGGAAGCAAAGCATAAGCTGCTCAAACAATACATAAGAAAGCTCTGATATCTGAGCCACACAGTTACAAATCTGTCCTGTTAAAAAAATACAGTGCCACCTCAGTGACCAACAGCAACAAGCGCAAAAATTCAGAGAAACAAATGCATTACCTCAATAGGACAGCATCAGATTAGTTGAAAAAATAGATAAATTGTTTTAATGGGATGTAATTACCTGTAAAACATTTTTCTTTCATTCCACAACTGAGCTAAAATTCTGATTCTCCACTCTGTTCATGAAACAAGATATAATTCCCTATGAAATTGTTGCGCCCAAACGATATTAACAGCAAAATACTAGTTTTTATCTCTAACATGCAGATAGGGATGATTCTCATTCCAGCATGTTTAAAAGCATTCAACAGTACCTATGGAATTATTTTCATTCTCTATTAAAAATAGTTCTTTCAACTTACAAAACTATGCAATTTGACCCACTGAAGTTTATTTGGTTCTTTTTTTGGTTTAAAATATTTTTAAGCAGCATTTAAATTTGAATTAGCTCCATGCTCGGAATCAGTGCTTCTTGCAACACAGTTGTTTTGTTTTAAAACCTTTTGGTTTGTCTTAGAAGACATACTTCTCTTTATTCACAGAAAAAAAAATCCTTCTGCACTAGTCACAATTACTTTTTTTTAATGGAGTGCAGATACAGAAATGAAATCCATGCTGTGTCAGTATTATTTGCAATACTGAAAAATGTCCATTTATGCATTTTAAAAACATTTTATTACAAGTTTTTACAGTAAGCTGAAGGATTTCAAGAAAAGAAACATCATTTTAAGTGAAAGCATTAGAATTTAGCTACTTTTTTTTTGTCCTTTTACAGTTTAAGAGCTTTAAAAAGTCACAGCTGAGACAGCAAGCTTGTCTTACCCACAAAGATCCAACGCACAGCACAGCAACCACATCAAACACAACCCACGTTCCCTTGCTGCTTACACAAGCCTTCAGCCACACAAAGGCATTCCCAGCATCATCAGCAACAGCAGGACCTGCCCAGGCTGGTGACAGGTGAGCCAAAATGCCCCTGTACTGTGCAGCTTTTCCCTGCCTGGAAAACACTGCAGCCTCACTTGCACTTCTTGGCCCCAAACAAAAACACTCAGGGAACCACTCAAACAACTGCTATGGGGGCAGAACTACACTGCTCTTGATACCACCATATCCACTCTTCTGGAGAGTAACATAACATAACATTTTCTGAGGCTGCTAGAACTAACAAATCATTATGGAATATTTCCCTACTACCTTTTATTTAATTAGCATTATGATGATTCAGCCAAAATTCCCTGTTTCTGTACAGTGCAGTACAGAGAAGCCAACCTACTCAAAAATCACCAATGTTTTATTTTTAAATACATGCTTTTTATTGGCTTCCCAAGTTTTCAGTCTTTAACTTTCTGCTTTTGTCAGTAGCTACAAACTAAGACCAGGATAATTTTTTTTTTATTTTATGAAAAATTAAATCTCATATTATCACATGGCTCTAGAAGCTGAGTTTTGTAGTGTGTTGTAAAATTTAACAGCTGAGGGCTTTGCCTGAATTGCACACTATCTTTACAAAATTCACTGTTAGCTCTCCAATAGTCAGATTACTCATGCTAACACAAAAAAGGTCATTGCTGCTTAAAAACCAGCTTAAATGTTGATGTTAACACATAGATGCTGAGACAGGCTTTTGTACTGAAGCACCTTAAAATACTTTCAGTCAACCTCTAAGCACAACCTCACTGTCATTACTTACAGGTTTGCCATTGTATTTGAGAAAGAAGTGGGGAAACAAAGGACTGTTCAAGCAACCAAACAGACAAACAAACAAAAATAGGAAAAAGGGGCACTAGAGAAAATTATGCAAACAGAGAAGAGAAAAATGGCTTGGCATCAGAATTATTAGAGGGATGGGTCAGTCTTTTCTTTATCCTTTTACTTTATAAAGGCAAATAAGGGAAAGAGGATACAGAGTAATTTATTAAAAATGGGAACAAACCTTCAGCATTCCTCCAACTTTGATTCCACCATATCACTGATATACACCCTTTACTTTCTTCCAAAATTACTCTAAATTCTAAGGAGTTTTTTTAAAAATCAATAGTTTGAAGTGCCATTCCATTATAGCCATTGTGAAATGCACTTCTGTCCCTAAGTTTTGAAAGTAAAGTATATTTTCCATCGAAACCTTCCCTGTGCTTTCAAGCAAGTCTTCTCTCCTTTTCCATAAGGACCCGCTTCAAAAAAATTCAACAAAATATAAATAATGAGACCTGAACTTCTTGCCCTATTCCAGCTATCACAGCAGAATTCCTAGTGTGGATGCTGATTTGATAACAAACAAAAGCTTTTGCCAGGTTATTTTCTCTTGTTCAAGAAGGGAGCATAGCCCAGCAAATGGGAATCTCTCTGTTCTTCTGAAAATGCTAGAGTAGCGGATGTTCTATAATAACAGTCAAAACCAAATAGTGATTTACTTAAAATTGAGTCTGTCAACTAAACTGTAAGAAAAAGATTCCTCAGACAAAACACCATGCTACAAATGGGAATCAGAAAATCAAGCGGACCAAGAAGTATATCAACTAACAGTCAAAGGAGTGGAACAAGAAGAGGAGTGGATAAAAACCAGATACCTTTTACTAGAATTCCTCCTTTAAAAAGTGTTCTGAGTTGTTTTTTTCCCTTCCATATTTCCAAAGTTAAACACTGTCTTATTTGTTGTAAATACAAAACTCACACTAGTTGCAAGTTTCCAGGATTTGATCCAGCACAGGACAGCTTACAGGAGGGCTGTGCAGAGACTCTCGCGGAGCACGGCGACCTTACAGCTGCTTCAGCTGCATTAATGTATGCTGCCAGTTACTTCATAGCGTGATTAGCGCACAGTCCCACCCAATCATCTATCCACTGCTGCATAAAAATATTTACCAAAACTGATTTTACATTATAAATATGACAGTGACTCATCACTAAAAAGTCATCACACAGTAAAAAGAATATATATATATAATGAAGTAGGGAAATACTTCACAAAGTCATACTTACAAAGTGAGCTGCAAAATACTAAATGAGATTGTGTAATTTGATAAAGTCACCTATAAGAAAACTACATGTACGCTATCCAAGGTTACTCTGTATCCTGCCTCACCATCCAAATATTTTTCTGCATCATCTCTGTGAAAAACTGAGGTTGATCCCTCAGAAAAGTTTTTCCAGGCAGGTTAATCCCAAATCTTCTCACCAAAACTTATTTTCTTTCATTTTGAAATTCAAGCAAAAAGAGTACTGTTCACTGATCTCCTGTATTCCTGAATTGTACAGTCCTAGAGGATGCTCCATTCTGGTTTGACACTGCTTTTACAGCCAGTTCTGGTCAGCACAATAATCTTTCATTGCTTTTCTGTCAAAATGTGAATTTTATTTCAACTTGCAACTTATGGAATACAGTCAAAATACGCACCTGTCCTATTGAAGAAAGGAGACTGGGAAAGGTGGATGCCTTCTAACTGGCTGAGGTTTTATTTTTGAAGGTGTACTTCCGAGTTACCTGTACACCTGAGGACAGTCTTGCCCCTGATCTGCCAAAGAATGGCAATAGTTTATGCTGTCTCTCAGTAGCAAAAACTTGCCCTGAAGGTCAAATCTGACTCATAGGCCATTTTTTAATAGGTTTGCCTAACTCTTTGCTCTACTTGACTTCTCTCAAAAGCAAACTTCTTGACATTTTATGCAAACATTATACAACCTTAATTTTGAGTTATAAATCAGTAAAACTCTCTTAAATGTGAGGATCTTTGCAACAGGAAATAGTCTCTTAGCTGAAATTCTGCTGTAATTAAGATTAGCATTGCTAAATTTTCTCCAAACAAGTGTCATAATATTTATAGTTCAAAAAGAAAACATGATAATTGAGATACTTGAGATACTAGAATTTGAGGGAAGAAAGTTTACAAGTAAAATTTAAGCCTCTAAAAATCATGGGTCCAGACAAACTCAGAATTTGAAAAGTTCTTCTGGTAGGATGCATGAGTTTGCATTTTATAATCACGAACTTCAAGAGCAGTATCCACACAAAAACGTTTCTCACACACCAGAACACTCCAGTTCATTCAAAAAGAATTAAGGCTCAGGTATCAAATAATCAACCGTTCTCTTATATCAAGCCTCAATATATGTGGAAGCCTACTTTGCCAGTAAAATGATTTTTAAAAATTGGTGTAAGAAATAGCCTGAACTGTCAAACAGCTGTTTGACATTTTAATGTTTTTCAAAAGGCTCCTTGGGTTTGGATTATGAAAAAATTTTTAAGGGAAAACAGAAAGCCACACCACAAGACACCAATAGGTCATAGGCTCCTGTTTGTCCTTTATAAAAATACTTTCAAGGAAAGGTACTTGCGGGTTCTTTTGCACTATAGGTATCATATTATCAGAATGCATAAGAAATAAGCAGTATTCAGATCTCCCTTTCCTCTATGTAGCTATATAAAGAAGAAAAATGTTTAACTGTGATTACTTAGCTGAGGCTTATCCTGTCACCATGAGTCCCTCTTCCCCACTTTCACTTTTTTATCAGTAAATAAAAAAATCAAAAATATTTAAAACTATTTTGACCCTTCAATTTTGAAGAATTTAATTCATTATTATGATGTAAACACAATATACAATATACTGCCTTTGAACTGTATAAACCTACACCATGCTTTTCACACCAATGAGAGCAAATACAAAATTAAATCTAAAACAAAAAAAGGAAACTTTTGCCACGGTTTAAATTCATGACATTTTTGCCAGCAGACAGGTTCCTTAAAGTATGTCTTAGATAATGACACTTTCTTACACTTTGTAATTCAGTGTTTTCTTTGCTAAATATGGCTAAGTAAATACTGTTAGTACTGAAAACAGAAGAGTAAAACCACACTGACTCATTGGCTTGGTAGTATAATATTTCACATAGAATGCAGTCAAGAGTTTTCTTATTCCCCCTCTTTAAGGAACTACTACAAGCATATTCTACTTTTTTTCCCTATAAGAGGAAATAATCAGAAAAAGAAGATAACTATTCTTTCCCATATAGGCATAACAGCATGATTAATTCTGAGACAGTACCAATACAACACAGGAAAATATTCTGAAATAAAGATACAATTTACTTCAGGCCCAAACACAGCAAGCCAGTAATGTTCACGCTACTCGAAGAATTTCACCTTTGTATGTTACTGGTGGTTATTGCCATCCAAACTTCCTCAGCCTCAGACCATAAATTCAGATAACATTTTGAGAGTCACAAGTAAAATAAAACAGAAACTAAAAGGCTCCAAGTAATTCTGGCTATTAGTGATATGCAGAATACATACACCTATCTTATGGCCATCTGGAACAGTTTAAGTTTGACTACTATTCTGTAATGGATAAACAAAAGCAAAAAGTTTATTTCTTGACATGGAGTGACAACAGAGTATACAAATTCCTCATCTATCTCAGTCCACCATCAGCTGCATTGCCTTACAGCATGCAATGTAGAGTTGAAGGGAGGAGGGTAAACAGAAAACAAATACACCTGGCAGCAGCTGAGTGTACAAGGGACTATTACAGTAACACTCAGGTCATTCTGTAAGCACAGAAACACACGGGATCAGTTCGGTTGGAAACAACTTTTGAGATCATTGAGTCAAACTTATGACAGAACACCACCATGTCAACTAGATCATGGCACTAAGTGCCATGTCCAGTCTTTCCTCAAATATCTCCAGGGATGGTAAAACTACCTCCCTGGGCAGTCCATTCCAACATCTGATCTTCCTTTCTGTGAAGAAATTCTTCCTGATGACCAACCTAAACCTCCCCTGGTGCAGCTTGAGACTGTGTTTGCTTGTCCTGGGAGAAGAGACCAACTCCCCCCTGGCCACTACCTCCTTTCAGGCAGGTGTACAGAGTGATAAGGTCTCCCCTGAGCCTCCTTTTTTCCCGGCTAACACCAAAGACCCAGTCAGACTCTGAAGAGTGTAACTATAATGGTACAGCTACCTGTGAAAATCCCTCTCTACCCAGGAGAGGGTAAAGTGAAGATCAAAGGGAAAGGCTTTGATTGTGCAACTCACCAGGCCCCTCAATAGGCCTGAGAAGGTTTTCCAAGACTTTTGGAGCAGCTGTAGTAAAAGAACTGCCAGGTCAGGGGAGAAACAGAAGCAACACAGGCTAGTTCTGCGTTGGGGAGAGGATTAGAAAATCTCTAGGAGAGGAGTTCTCAGGGAGGACCTCTTTACATCTACTAGCCAGATTTGTCATAGATTAACCTTTTTTTAAAGAAGGTTCTAAATATCAAATACTGTGCTGCTGTATAAATATTGAAGTGATTAAGCTTTGTTCATTCATAGGTTAACAGATTTTTATACCTGGGTCTATTTGGAACATTGTACATAAATCACTTCTTTAACTAATAGAATACACCTTTCAAATCCAGTAATATATTTTGAATAATTTCCATTAATCTATTCTGCACAATTTCTGTAGTCACACACTGTTATGCTGCAAGAAGACTGTATTTGTCATACTTTCTAGCTTTGAAAAGAACTATTTAAGTTAACTCAAGCACTTTGCACCATTTTATAGACAGAATAAACAGGATCATCTGAAATCACAGTAATTGTAAGATGACTGTGCATCATAGAACAGCCAAGAAATGATATCTGGATTAATCTCAAACAAAACAGACTTCTAACAGCAGATTAGCTACTTCTTGTTGAGAAAAAAAAAACAACAAACCAAAAGACTCAAAACCAAACAGCATAACAAACTACAGAAATCACTCACTTAGCCAGACAAAGGAAAGGAATTTCCAAAGCTTAAAATTAAATAAATAATCATGTAAAGTGAAAATGTCAACATAGAATACAGAAAGCAAAAAGATAAAAATATTTAGGTTTTTACTCCAGAAGAATATAGTAAATAAAATAGTGGCCACAAGACCAGGTAAAATTTATCCCCACAGAGCTGAAAGAAGCATCCCTTTCTCTGAAGAACCACTCTTATCAGGAGTGTGTTCCATGGAGGAGAAAGAGACAATTGAAGCTAGAAAATGATGGATAGCAATGACCTTTCTATCTGTAAAACATGGGCATATTTTAGGTATTTAATCTTCAGAATTGGATTATTATTAATCAATTATTCATGACAATTTGAATCTATGGTAGATGTTTTTTGTTTTCTTAAATATCACATAGCTAAGCTTCTGCTGGAGAACTGGAAAGGAGATTAAATCCTCACAAGCAAATAGTGTTCAAGACTGGCATTTTATTCTCTCCTAAACATTCCCTTCCCTGCATAGCAACACACGTTGAAGATAACCTAGTGCCCTCTGCAAAAATCCTGCCTAAGTATTCTAAAATCCATCTTTATAGCCTTTTTTTCTCTAAGAGGGAAAAAAATCCCATACCTCTTCCAGAGAACAAAGAAGAGCATTGTGGTTACACAGAGCAGCAAAAACTGCTATGGCTTCATTCCTATAGCCACAGGTTACCCTGCTGCATGTTTAACATGCACTCCTCCTCACTTGCCAAGAGTGAGTGATAACAGAAGCAGAACCACTTCATTATGGGCCACCAGACCATACAATGAAAATAAGCAGAAGGTGTTTGCAGATATTTTAAATGCACTGCCAAAAAAGATAGCAGATGGAGTTATTCTAAAGCTCTTTTGTAAAGCAGAACTCCTACAGTCAGAAATAATATAAAAAATACTTATGTGTCTGCGAAGAGAAGGGAACAGGTATCAACATTTTCTAGAAGAATAACTGTACTGAAAAATATGTGTCTTCCCAGCTGGGGGAACCACTATGGAAAGACTCTACTTTGGTCCTAAAATTCAAGGATATGGATAGCAGTTGCCACCTTATGATGAGTAAAGCCAATCTAACACACATAAAGCCACCAAGGATTTGGCAGTTTTTCCTGTTCTCAAATACTCTGTTAAAAAAAGTACACCTTATTCCTAGTCTAACTGAACTTCCTGACATTATATTTAGTTCTCCCTTTGTCTTGCTATAGTTTAAGAACTGTCTTAACAAATTTCTGTTTGTTGTGGTTTGCTTCTTAGGGACTAGGCAAAGCCCCTCTTTATTCCCTTTGTTAACACCAAGCAGATTGAATTCCAGGAGGTTTTCCACAACATGGCACATTTTCAACTACTCCAGTCATTCCTGAGATATTTGTGGTTCTCCCCTGACCCTTCTCCAACCGAACGATCTTCCAGTAACAGTTATGCAAGTGTATTAACAATTACTACAGAAAGGTAATACAACTGCTTCCTTCTTATGCGGCCCTTCATTGTTTATATGTCAGGATACAGTCATCTTTTGATTCTCAAACTCTCTTCAAAAACAATAAATTCTTTGGTTGAGGCTTCCTGTAAGATTAGCCATTTACCCAGGATACTCTGAACATTTTCATTAATGGGGAGAAGGGATGCTCCAAAGGAGACAGGGAAAAGGCTAATCTGGAGGAAATCTCTGGAGGCTCAAAAAGGGAGCTTGAAAAAAAGAGCGAAAGGGCAAAGCAAGGTGAACGTAAAACATCTTACTGTGGAAAACGGGGGCAGTGTTTTAGTTTATTGATGTTGCCTGGTAAACTGAGTTCACAAGTGCAAATGAGAAATCATACATAATGAAGTCATTACAGGGGCTCTAACACTGGACTTCGTTGTTAGTGTGCCAGTAAATCTGACTGATTAATCTAATTCCATATAACAGCAGGATAAAACAGCTGCAAACAAGGAAAACCTTGGAAATTAAATGCTGGAAACATTTATAAAGTAAAAGCTAATGCTAAGACAAATGGAGTATGGATCAACTGTGGGGATGGAAAACAATCTGTATGGGAAAAAAAGAAACTGAATCATTAGGATAGTGTGGAACAGTTGTGAAGTATGCGCCGTCTAAAACAATTTTTAGAAAGAGTTTTAAAATATACTGTAATAATCAAAACACTGTTTATTTCTAACCTCAAACTTCTTTCAATATACAACAGTCTGTGAACTTTAGTCTGGTGGGGTAATAGATCTGGTTGAATCAAGACCATTTTGAGCTACAATACTTATTTTTTACATGAAATACCCAAGTACTGTTTGTGATAAGAAAGCTTATGTTTGTTTCACTTGTTCTAGTTTTCATACTTGGCTACTAGGTATATTGAGTTGTAAGACTTCTGCAAACTACAAAATGTATAACTGGTCAAGCACTGTTCCCCATTTTTTAAAAGGAGAACAAACTTCCCTACTCATAAGCCTCGCACCCCCAAAAAAACCCCAAAAATAAACTGCTTTGATTTCATCATTTTTGTTTCTTCCATGTAGAAAACTTTAAACTAAAGGTTATCTGAAGCAAGGAGAGGTTTGCATCATAGCATCTAATCAAATATGACTCATAATAAAGCCTCTACTACACACTTATTAAGACTAAGTGTTTTAGAAACTTACAGCTTTCAGCTAAACTTGCTTTCCACAAGTCAGAGTGCTACTCTGACTCAAAGTCAGAGTAAAGCTACTCATGACTCCAGGATGAGGACAGTCATGCACACTGGAACACATTTTATCCTATCTTCCCCCTTTTCCCTTTTTTTTTTTTTTTAATTCAGCAGCAACTAACCCTTCCATCACAGACATATAACTACATATAATCATCAAGTCACTTTACCAGAAGTTTCCACTATCTGCTGCAAATTCTACTATATGTTGAAAAAAAAGTATCATTTCCTCACACTTCCCAGTGCAGCCACTGCAGTATGTCTCAGTGGTGAAGAGATTATAGAGGATGCACAGAATCACCCTACAGTCCTCAAGGGTTTGGGAATAAGGAAACTTCTAGGAAAAGGGAATGAGAAGGAGGCTATTCCAAAAGCAGAAGATGCCATACACACCCTTCCATATCCTCAACATAAGCACAAAGCAATTGCTTGTCCAGGGACAGTTAGATCTAAAACAATAACCTTTTGGAATGAAGTAAATCTTAAGTAAACTCTCAAGCTGTGCAGGACAATTCTCCCTGTTTATATCCCCTAAAGAATTATTTTAAATCATCAGATTTAAATATCTGATATGGTAAATTCAAGTTTCCTGTAAAGGATTGAGATAACTATTCAATATATTAGAGGTGTAAGCATTTACTGGGATTAATTATTTAGGAAAAAAAAAAGGATTAACTAAGATTTGAAAATAATTTCAAATACTAACACAAAGTTCCAGAGAAGATAAATGTATAGGTAAGACTAAAAAACAACTAAGCAAAATAACAAAACAATTGAAAAAACAACCTAAAACAGAAACAGATAATTACAGCAAAAAATCACAGGTTTTGACAACAGCAGGTTCAGAAATATGAATTTACTCCACTGTCAACAGTATAGTGTGTATTGTAAAGAGAGACTAACACTGAAATGTGTGATCAGACACCTCAAGAGAGCTGAAGCACCACTCTGCATTTAGTCCATTTTGTTTCTGAATCCACCCAATAATTAGAGGATAGTTCCTTATGCTGCCCCTCCCTTGAGCAACTAACGTTCAAGCATTCACAAAATTTTCGAGCATTACAGAGTATTACCTCTGGCAATTGACAGAAATATTTTTGCCTTAAGAGGGTACAATGGATAGCATATGATCTTCAGTCCAAGACAGGAAAATAGGAATGATCTTGCATACCTTTTTATGTTTTAAAGCATACAGGACATACACTAGGAATGTGGAGCTGTAAAAACTAATTTAACAACTCCACAGTTCCATAGCATGGGTCTACTACTTCAGGACTCAAAACCCTTGAAAAAACTTACACCTGACCAGCACTCAGTGCATCTGGAAGCACAGTTTACTCTGCTACTTATATATATGCATTACCTGGGAAATTGAGGGTGATGACACCTAGCACAGCTGCATACATGCAGTACTAACAACTGTACTATTAATGAGAAGAATGTAAGACTAAGGCTTTAAAAGCTTAGATGCTACAGAGGTCTATACCATACTATACCACTTGAATCACACCTTTCTTTGTACTTGTTGCTTATGCATGCTGACAGGAGTCAATCTGGGGAATAAATTCAGTAGATGTGCATTAGAGTTGCAACACAATTGCATTTGACACACATTTAACAGAGTCAACAGGCAGTATCCCATTACACTGTGAAAGCAAGCCTCAGCGGCAGCAATTTGTTCTGGAAATACTTACTTCTGATGAGGTCACCATCAGAGCGATTTCCCCAGATGGACTGCTCTTGTATCTCTGCTTGTATACTTGGATTACTGGAAGGCTGGTTTATGTCTTTATCTTCTGCCACAGTAGTCTCTTGGTCAGTTTTTCCTAAGTCAAAAGAAATTTCAAAATATTATTTTCTACAGTATTTTTTCTCTATGTGAGTAAAACTAATTTTGAAAATTAAAAGTAAGATGGCATACATTATAACTTGTCTTAGCATCGCCTTTTGTTTCCTTAGAATTAACTTCCAATAAAGTTGATTTTCCATTTGTTTTCTGGCCTAGATCAATATAATTTCTCATTAACAAAGACTTTTAGTCATATTATATCCAATAGTGCAAAATAATACTCAGCAACTCAGCAGCTTCTGTAACAAATTATATTTTTGGGGAGGTGAGGTGTTTTCTTATTTAGTTACCTTCCACAAAGTTTTCATGTAAAAATTTTAATAGCTTTGTCACACAAAAAACCATTATTTTTTACCCACATACATGTGGGACTAGCACATAAAAGCTATAGTAATTTCACAAAATTTTGTTCTCTGTTTTTTATAATTAAACACATAATCAAAGACAAATACAGTTGAAACTTCAAAAGTGACTAGTACAAAAATTCAGAAAATTATTAAACCACAATTACCTATTTTTTGTTGAAGAAAAATACTTTTAAAAAACCACTGCTGACTAAAAGTAAACATTTAGCCAAAAATTAAAAAAAAGTATTTCTTCTCTCCAAGTATACATAAAATGCAGGGAAAATTACATAGTAAGGTTATTTGAAGGATTCTTCAGCTTATTTCACAATGTAACAGATGTTTTGATGATGTTGCCAGTTATCACAAGGAGACCAGAATTTCCTCAAACCAAGGCAAGTGACAGTTTTCATCTTCACTGCCATTAATGTTTTAATAATCAAATCCGCACACACAAATCTTTCTGTTCTTGATTGTTCCAGGTTTTTCCTACTGGCATTCAAGGAAACATCTCTAAATCTGGATTTACTTTGTTCATTATTCACAGCAACAGATAATCAGTTTATATTACTTACTCAAGGGATATGTAAAACACTAAATATTTTCATAATATGTATTTTTTTCAGTATATCTACAACATTTAATATTTACAGTAAACCTAGATGAGCAACTACTGAAAAGTCTGTTAACTCTATTTATTTGTTTCAAACAAATACATTTATAAAACCTGTATTGCACTTTTATATACTGTATCCTCTAGTAAAGCAATTATTCCAGTCCAGAGACACAGAAAAATCACTTTTTGCTACTGTGACATAGTAAAGGTTAGTTTCTTATGTAACCTACAGCACTTTTATTTTTAATCCTAACTTTCTGCCTTTGTTATCCACCCTATTAAACTGAGGCACTGGACATCACTCAAAATAATATATGCCATCTTGTGTGTATAGTAGCATATGCCTTCAAGCACTGCTGCTCCCCTTCCATCAATTTCTGCCTCTGAAATGTCTGACCTAGCTACCTCCGTGGTACTTTGCTCTCAGTCCTCCCTCCCACCAACAACTTGTCAGTATTTGCTCAAGCCCATCCTGAGAGGAACTGTTTCACTGGGATTGGTGTAGTTATTGAAATGAATGGGAAGATATTGACTTTAATGAGTTTTGCCCCTTACCCCAATGACTTAATCTTACCTAGATACTCATCCTATTAACAATAAAAAAACAAAAAACCAAAACAACAAAAAACCCCAACCAACCAACCAACCAACCAAATAAAAACCCCAAACCAATTACAACAACAACAACAAACAAAAATACAGAGTTTTTCAACCCCTTTGACAGACAGCAGATACAAATTATTTCTGCATGGTATCTATCAAATACCAAGTGTCTGTATTGAAGTATGATGATTTAGCCTGTGCAGTTAATTATTAGGTGCAAATATGTTTCAAAAGTGTTTGAAAAGTGCTCTGGAATAGACTGAATAAAAATAAGTAGTGTCCTGACTAGTGTAAAAGCTCTCTGCTTTCCACAAACACTAAGCTTAAATGAGCTATTTTATGAGATTTTGCTCTTAAATTACTTCACTACATTGATGGCACCAAAATTACAATATGTACCCAGCAGTGCTAGTACAGACCCAGAGAGTAGCTGTATACAATGCTCTCATATAGGATATGACTTTGCAGAACCCTTTTATTTCATGTAGTAAACAATGAATGGCTATAAGGAAACAATAATGTTAATATTATGGGGCCCTTAGAGCTCTAGATTACATTTTTATCTAAGAAATCTGAAGGAGTGCAGAATACAATCAGTCATCATTACTCATATGAATTTATTTTTCATCCCTCTTCTTGTTTTCAGTTCAGTATTTTTTTCTCTTTTTTTCTTTTCATTGTCTAGGCAGTATGTGTATTTTTCATGTGCACTTTTATTGTCCTAGCTGGATATAGTAACTGGCCAGTCAAGACCATGTAAACAATAGTAGAAGTTAACAAGAATAAAGAAGCACCATTAAAAAGTTAAACAGAAACAATATTGCAATTGAGCAGCAAACAATTTTGCTAGAAATTTCAAAACAATTAACATTAATTATCTCTTTAATCTATTGAATTCACATGAAGACTTCCCTGTAAATGCACATAACAGAAACCTACACCTTTAAATATGTGTTTGGTATCTTACTTTGCACCCCAACATTACCCACTGGAGCAGCTCATCCTGATAGATGCTGCTCTGTGGCATGGTGAGCTCACCCTGGGCAGCAGCAGCTAAGGACCATGCAGCTTCTCCTCCCTTGCCCAGCTCCCAGCAGGATAAGGGGAGAGAACAGAAAGACCCAAGGGAAGAAACTTGTGTGTCAAGATATAGTTTAATAAGTGAAAAAGAAAAGAGGAAGGAAAAGTAAAACAGGAGATGCAAAGGTAATCACTTATCATCTCCCACAAGTAGACCGATTCCCAAGCTAGTCTCTAAGCAATGGCTACCTCCCCTAAAACCTCCTCCCCTGTTTTTATTGCTGAGCATGACATTCTATGGCATGGAATAGCCCTCTTGTCAACCTGGGCCAGCTGCCTGGATCGTGTCCCCTCCCAGTGCCATGCCTATCTGCAATCTAGTCACCGGAGAGAAAAGTGGGAAAAGAGAAAACCTTGACTGATGCTGTGCAAGTGCTGCTCAGCAATAGCCAACCCACTGGTGTGCTATCAACCTTGCTTGAGTCACTGATCCCAAACACAGCACCACAGGGGTTACTCTGAAGAAAATTAACCCCATCACACCCAGACTTAGTTCAATGGGGCTTTAGAAATAGTAGACCTTATGATCTCTTTTATATATTTGAGCATTTTTTCATAAATCGCTTCTGGTGCATCACACTACCGAAAACAGGCACACACTGGTGTCTTGAGTCAGTTGCTTTTTCTTGAATATGTACCATGTCTCAGTTTTTGTACAAAGGAATTTATTAGTTATTCCCTTATAAAAAACAGTTGATAATGGGATCATATTTTCTTTTTTTTAATATTAGAGGTGCCACTACAACATACCAATTACAACAAATCACACATGAAGACAGCCTCAAGACCATTCCTGTCTTTTGTTGATGCCATTACTTTTATGTTAGGTAGCTAAGAATTTTCACAACAGTAGTTTATGAAGAATCAACACAAAAACCTTACTCTGACAAAAATACTAATCACTGGATCTGGTCATAGAAAAGCACGACTTTTTTTTCCACTGCATCTTCAAGTAAGTTTGTAACACTTTTCTGTTTCAATCAAGCTTACCCTTAAGAATTCTTTCTGTAAGACTTCCTTAGTATTTTAGCTTCTGCTTCCTTTAGCACACCCTTCCACTCTCATGTGGCTAACCTCCAATACTGACAGCCAAGAAAAAAAAGAGATGCTCTTCTTAACAGTTCAAATAATGGAAAGAAAAGACTCATTATGTTCTGAGTCTGGCAGAGCTGAAGTATAAATCCAATCTCTCTTCAAAACCACAGTAAGTTACTCTAGGTCAAGTCACAAAAGCAACACAGACTTCTTACCTACCACAGTTCAGCCCCAAACCAGCAACTTGTGTGGCTCTGTACTTCCCCTAAACTAACAGCAGTGCCAGGGCTGAAAAGCTTCTAGTCAAAAGCCCCAGGGAGTGACACCCACACAGAACACCTTGTGATTTATTCTGAAGGTAAGCATGGGTAGAAACTCTGCTTGTCCAGGGACTAATGCAAGTTTAAGATTTAAATAGTAAGAGATATGACATGCTCACAAAGTATAGAGTTGAGATGGCTAAAAGCCAAATCATACCTATGATACAGACAACTGGTAAGGCACTTAATGAAAAAAATTAAAATTTTAATCACATCTCAAAGTTACTGCTTCATTAAATAAGTGAATAAACTGAATTACTGCTTTTTCTCTCTGGAATTACTTAAATACATTAAATCATTTCTATAGCCTATACATTCATTTTACCATAATTTTGTTATATTTATTTTTAAATTACACAGAAATACACATATTCCATAGAATAGAATAGAATAGTTTTCACCTTTAAGACTATTTTAATATTGATTGTTAACTTTTGTTCTAGTTTGGAGAATGCCTCTGGTTACACGTGCTCCTTTGCAACATGACAAATACATTCTGCAAGACTCCACCAACTGAATAATGTCAGCAGTCTGGATTAGCAACAACACTACTATTACAACAGCTACATCAAAAAGTAAACTTAACAAATAGTCACCTGTCAAGAAAGACAGAAAGACCCATGTATATTAGGCAAAACAGGTTGCCTATCTGGCGGTGTCAGCAAACACGAGATCGGAGTAGTGTAGGCACCAGGTATTTGCCTGGTTTTGGCTTTCTTTGCCAGCAAATTGATGCACTTGGGCTGTGGTGGCACAGGGAAATGTCCAGATCTGGGCATCTGAGATACAGGGCAATCTCCCCAGATTACTTCTAGTCTGCATCCTATGCCTTTGGAAAGTTGTTGGAACATATGTCAAACTGATTCCTGAAAAATTCCTAGACCATCCCAGTGAATAATCTCTCTTTTCAGAGCTACATTTGTGTATCTTTCTCTGCAATGTAAATCATATTAAGTAAAGATGAAATTTATACACAAAACTGATAGGAAAAGATAGGTAATGGATGTGTGTTTGCAAGATACAACTGAAAGAGCTCAAGTCTCACAAACAACCAACTTTTCTTCTCTAAGGGTTTGTCTATTCATACATTCACATACCAGCTGCCCCCAAGAGCCACATCACACCTTCTTGTTCAGAAATGGGTCTCTGTGATTTCATACATGTGCTATCATGCATCATGAAGTATATAACATACACAAAACAAAAATGGAAACAAGTGCCCCCATGAAGTGCAGAGTTCAACTGGCAACTGATTTCTGTTCATTAGAGGACACATAACCTCATATAGTGACTCAGCCATCTCTTCCAAGAATGTGAATCATTAGAGTGCATGACTTGCAAAATGACAAACTGGACTTGAGAAACAGGTTTAGAGTTTGTCTTTAAAATTTAGGAGCTTGTATATAAAATGAATTTAATGAATACTGCTGCAACAACCAAAGCCTTTGCCACTACGACACATTCATTTTCTGCTCACCAGCAATGTGGTGGACTGCTCCAAATAGCATGTAAAGAAAAAAAACAACTGTTGGGAGAAGTTTCTGGAAACTTGAGTGCATCATTCTCATCAAGGAGAGAGAAATAAGCAAAATGGACTGGCACAATGATCACTGATCTCCAAAAATGCAATCACAAATGGTGGTCCGACAGTTTTGTTGTGTAGGGGCAAAGGAAAGATTTGGAAGCAAAGTTACTTAGGCACCTAAAGCTGACCTAGTTGTTGGGATGAACCATCCTTCTGATGGCTCATCCCAAGAACTAGGTCAGCTTTAGGTGCCTAAGTGTTTAGGCCTGAGTGTTTCCTACAACAAGGAGATGCAGATTTAAAAATAAATGTGCCAGGTTCAAATCATCCCAAATGAAATTTTGTCCTTCAAAGGAAAGAGCAATTACAGAAAATCAATTGCCACAAAACATAAACACAAACACATAAGTAGATCTATGAGGAATAAAAAAAGTCAAAGAATGTTCCCAAAAGGAAATGTAACAATCAGTTCTCTGTATACAATTGCTGGGTGGGATTGAAGAGCATGTGGCAAACACTGCATTTTTAACACTTCCTTTGTTCATTAATAACCTTGCTGGCAAGGAACCACTAAGGATGCTACTTCCTACTGAAAGTTCCACTGTTCACAACAATAGCCCAAAGAAACCCTGATAAAACCACATTTCACAGTGTAATCATTAACAGTGACGCCTCCCATCTACTTCATGAAATGCCTAAAACTTCTAGGCATCTTATATAACAAATAAATTCAACAGTTCGTGTAACAGAATACCTATTCCAGCATTTACCTGAAACAATCTCATTTCATTAATGACATCTAACTAATAATGATAATCCATGACTTATGGAGTTAGAAGCCTCCAATTAGATGTTTGTTTTAAAACTTAAAAAGAAAAAACTTATTTGCATTAATTTAATTTCAGTGGCTTTCACTTAAGCATCTTGTTGTAACTTTCAATGGCTCCAGAAGTGTCACAGAAAAAAAACAGTTTCTCAAAAATTAGAGCAATTTAACTGAGCAATTTTTTGGAAAACTCTTACACAGGATTTTCCAGGTGCAAGCTATGGAATAACTATGAAAGCACTAGAAGTTTTGACAGCCATGAACAAATTTGAGTCACGATAAATTAAAAATGGACAGCAACATGCAAATAGGTATTCTGCATTATTTTAAGTCTTAAAAAGGTCAAATACATAAGTGAAGCCTTTTCACAAATAATCATACTAATTATACAGTCAGTTATGCATGCGTGTCATTCATCCAAAGAAGTTTCACATGTATACAAAACCAGTTTCATGGAAGTGCTAAGCAATACTTGGCAGCTATAGCTGTACTAGCAATGGCCAATAAAACTGGGCCTGTACAGTGAAAGAGTTAACTTTAAGAATATTCCATGTAATACATGTTCCAGGGGCTTTCTACTTTGAACTAGTTCTCAGATATAATCTTAAAGATTCAAGGCTTACTAGTGGCTGGAGTGTATTAGGCACATTCCTGCAGCTTTCACATTATTTTGAGCAAAAGGAATCCCATCCAGGTCACTCCCTAGGATCACTCCACAATGCAAATCAAAGTAGAGGCGAACAGATTTACTTCAAAACTGCATGGCTGATCCAAATAAAAAAAGTAGGATAACACACTCATTGCTGAATGTTACTTACTAGGGAAAAAAAAAAAAAAAAGAAAAGATAAGAAGTGTTTAAAGCAAAGAGAAATCTAACTTCTGAGAGCCCAGAGCTGAATTTAAGGAGAATTACTGTGATATAAAATAAACCTGTGATGTAAGATGGAACAAAAATATTTCAAACTTGATACAAGATCTTTACAGTCAACTCTATGAAATACAAGTCTATCACACCCATGAGGGCATGAATCACTTGACTGGAACAGTATGCACGTGAAACTGAAAGCAGACATATGCTTTCATGACAAACTAGAGTCAGACACCTATTTACCAAAGTTTTAGATATTTTAGTCAGTAATATTAAATAAATGCCTCAGTACTGGCACATAGCAATGAAACAAATTAATACAGATTCCCTCAGCTCTTGTCAGATAGCAAGAGGGAATAAAATTATAGAGGAAATAGTTGGTAAGTTTGAGCAATCTGAGTACACTGGTTAACCGTTAAAATAAAAATATATTACTCACAACACTGGTAAAGTGGAATAATTGTTGTGATAGCAATCACTGTTGCCTCAAGAACGTCCAAACACACCCTGCATTAAGTCTTTTGTCACCCAATCTCATCTAGCCATCAGATTCCTTTCGTGTTCCTCATCATGAAAACAGTTAAGCGCTGAAAACATGAAAATTAGAATCACATTTTTGAAGAGGAGTACTTTGTACATATTCTGAATGGAAGTATTACTTGCTGTGCTGCATATAGTTTCTTGAGATACCAAATCAGAGCTGCATCTCCATCCAGCAACAGTGAGATGATGTGCACCAGAGAGAACAGTCACTTATAGAATCTGATCCTTGATATTTCTAGTATATTTCTCCATCCTCCCCACCCCATCAAAATAAAATGTTCTAGTGAATTTCCATCATCTAAAGATTTATTACAGTGAAATCAGTCTCAATTTTGCAATAAGTTGCTAATTATTATAATTACTGTTTTTATTTTCTTTCTTAATTGAGAAAGCTAAATATTATTCCTTCATTATTCTGGCTTACAGTTAGTTACCAAAAAGCAAAGATAAAAGCATTCCAAATAATTTATAGATGACAGCCCTGAATTTCTCTCTTGTATTCCATGGTTTATTCAAATGTAGAGGATTTAAAAAAAAAAAAGCATACCCATAATCCAGGCAATAATCACACCATAACTTTGAATATATTAAACATTTTCCTTAAAGCATAGAGTCCAAGGGTCATGAATTGCAACATTCCTTCCTCAGGGACATTATTTTGGTACCTATGAGTTGAGAAATACCTGATCACAATCAAATTGAAGTGGTCTGAGCAGAGACCTATTCAGTGACTACATCACACAAGTAGATGTAATCATAATTTGGTTCCAAGATCCATGAGCTAAGGGAAGAAGGAAGGCATCACTAGGATCTTCAACAAGGGTGCACAAGCAGAGCTACACTTTTTTGAAGGATGTGGCAAAAATTAACATGTTTGCAGAAATTACATTAAACCTTCCACCCTGCAGTGTGTCTCTTAGAGCAGCAGACCACACTGACATAGATAATGGTTCAAGGACTGAAGTTGAATTTTGACATTGCCACAAAAGAAGATGCCATGATTTCATTTGCTCTCTCTCACAGCCCACTAATTGTGGATGGGTGGCATCCAGATTCTCACTAACATTTATGCATTTATTCAAAAATGAACTAATAAGGAAGAACAGTGACAGGGGATATGTTGAGAGAGCATATTGGTTAAAGTAACACAGAAAAATTCTTTTAAGTTGTGACAGCCAGAGCATACCACATCTGTAGGCCAAATTCTACCTCAACCCAGTTTTCACCATGTCCACAACTGATGAATATTCCTGCGTACTGCCTAAGCTTTATTAAGTTTGCCTGATCCTTAATTACGTTGTGGGATAGCTATTTTAGAATATTCAAAATGCAACTGAAGTTTCTTTTCCTTTCTTCAGCATCTGAATGTTTATGATAGCAAGCAAAAGGAACACTGTATATCTGGATTTCTTGATGATACCTTGCAGAACTACAGAAGAAGAAAAGTTTGTTCCTAGGACAAGGTATCTCTATCAGTTAAACATATACAAAGCACACTAAAGTATGCTGTTACAAATGACAAATTCCTTCTCATTAGAATGCACTTAATACTTTATTATACATACAAGATAAGCCATCTTCTCCTGATTAAGGACTCTTTAATTCTAGGTCAACCCAGATTTCAGATATCTCACTGTAAATATATGAAGTCATTTATAGGTCAATAATATGAATTTCAATCAAAGCTTTTAAAATTATCACCAAATTCTAGAGAAGTCAGTGTAATTTTGGATGTCCTGGGGGCAGAATAGGAGGATAGGGGCTGTTGAAAGTCTCAGACATACTATCTTAGTTTTTCAGCCCTGGAATATCTGAATTACCTTACCCTGTAACCACACACCACAAAGCTGACAACAGAAATGCTGGAATATAGACTGGAAATGTTATGAACTCACCTTTTCCTCTTTCCACCCCCACTTCCCCAACAAACTTAGACTAGAAAAAAACAACAAATATCCACATTAAAAATCGATATTATCCTTAAATATAAATTCATTAGAATAAAATCAATGTATTTGAATGCTGAATTCTGTTTTGTCTTTATGTGAACTCTACATAAGCTTTAAAATTGAGCATGTGCCTTGATAGGTGTGGCCAGTGAACAAACCATAATCATAATGCTTATTTGTGCCTTACTGATCCCTCAGAAAGCTGGGAGGTTTAATTATGTCATTTAGATTTTCTGCACATTACTTGTCAGGGGCAGATCTGTATTTGTTTCCTTACTTTTCATTAGAAAAAAAAAAAGCATGTATTTACAATCATACATAGGACTTTCACTTCATAGTAAACACTGTGTTTGAAGTGGTACTGTGAGAATGAGACCACTTCCATGCTAGTTAGTTCACTGACTTACCACTTCAGTAATTTGATGTATGGCCTACATGCAGAATTTAACCAGTGTGGTCAGTTGCTACATGGCAAATAAAAACAACACACTGAAATTAAACATATATCACAGGTATTGATGGTTCTGGCAAAAATGTGATTCTAGCAGTTCAGTTCTGCATGCTTGATCTTCTGCATTTAATCTCTTTTATTATTATTTTTTACTGTTTAGAAGTTATGAGTCATTCTCTAGAACAAAAAAAAACCCCAAAACCCATCCAACAATAAGATAAGTATAAGCCAACTTGCTATGCCCCCTTGCCAAAACATTTTTTACTTAGCTACAGATACTTTCTGGTTTCTGAAACAAGTCTTCAGCTCTGATTACACATAGCTATTGATTTTCTTAGTTACAAAAACAAGACTGCACTTTTAATCCACAGTTGCACAACTGTATTACCAGGCTCTGCTCCAGTTAACCAGTTATGAATAAAGCTACAGTTCTTGAACAAGATTATTTGTCCGTTTTTCAGGGACTTTTTAAACTCCTGTCAGAATTCTGGAAAATCATAGCTGTAAATAAATAAAGTCTCATCTTCACAGACCAGGACTTGACAGGCAAGCATACTTCCCAATTTTGAGGATAACCTAAAATATACTTTGTCAAACTTCTCTACATGAAGGTGATCAGAGTATCAGTGTATTTTGTTCAAAAGAAAATAAGACATAAATAATTTATCTTTAAGATGAACATACTTTTAAATAACCTTTTGAACAGCTGATATGAAACAAGTTATATTCTCAGAGATTGATTTTAGCTGCAGCATCACAGAGTAATCTAAGAAAAAAACAGCAAAGTGACTTCCAACCTGAACAAGGCTCTCACTATTGGATCAAACTTCCATAATTTACTTCAAGACCTGGAAGGACAGCTTTATAGGAAAGAATTTCTAAACACGAACACAAAGCTGAGAAAAACAAAAGCGATTTTTAAGGAGCAACATCTGCCTCTGAATGACTGCATTTTTCAAGTACTGAAAAGCAGGGTTGAGAGCAGCAAAATTTTTCCTTACTTTATTATTTTTTTTTTTGTTAATTTTTTTCATGGGAATTTTGGGTTAAAACAGTAAAATGGTGAAGCGAAAGTGCTACAGAGATACACTACAGAGGGGAGGGGCAAAAAAAGAGGGGTTAAAACCCACTAGTCAAATCAGTAAATGTATCATTCAAATATAACGCGCAAAAATTACAGAGAAACTTTAAAGCAACTTACCTCGAGGGAGAGAGATCAAAGAGCTGTTTTCAGTCGGAGCTTGCTCTGGCCCTCCAGGCCCCGGAGGAAGAGGTTCTCTCACTTGGGACATCTGCCAGCTCTCTCGCCAAGTAACAGAGAGCCTGCACCCCTCTCCAACAAAACTAACACGCGACCCTGAAGGAACAAGCAAATGAAAGGACTCGTTAATGTATTTTACGCAGAAAACTCACGGTTGGGGGCGAGGGACCGAAGAGGGACAGTAGGGAAGCGGCGGCAACTTTCCGGCGCGGCGGCGGGCGCGCCCCCCGCCCCCTGCAGCGAGCACCCGCGGGGCCGGGGGCGGGAGCGGCCGTGAGGGTGGCCGGGGGGGCCCGTCGGCCGCGGCGGAGCCGGCCGGCAGCGCGCCGCGCCTACCTCCGCATTTCCTCCGCTCCGCTCCGCCCGGCCCCGCGCCGCGCCCCGGCCGCGGGAGCTCCGCGCCGCTCCCGCCCCGCTGCCGCCCGGCCCGGCCCGGCAGCCGCCTCCTCCGCGCCGCCCGCCCCGCGGCCGCGGGCCTTCCCCCGGCAGTGGCGCGCACAGCCTGGCACTCACACCCGCTGTCCCACCGCCGCCACAGTCACTCCTTCTCCATCATTTCCGGACAATGAAACAGCCCGCTCCGGCTGGCGGCGGCTGCGGCTCGGGCGGCGGTTGTGCAGCTTCTGCCGCCCGCCAGCGACGGGCCCGGGGGCTGGGCTGGGCTGGGCTGAGCGGGGCCGGCCGGCCGCGGGGCGCCGCGCTGGCCCCGGCCGGGCCTCCAGCCATGGAAATTCCCCCAGGAGACCGTAACCCGTCAGACAGAAGTAGGCAAGAAGGGAAAAAAAAAAAAAAAAAGCGCCCCAGGAGAATGTGAAAGGGAGGCTGTCCAGGCCGGGCAGGGTGTGCAGCTCAGCGCTGGCAGCGGCGCGAGGCGCAGCGCTGGCTCCCGGGCGGGCCGCGGTGCCACGGATCGCCCGCCACCGGTTGCGCCTCGGAGCGCGGAGCGGCACGTGGGGCACCGCAGGCACCCGCAGCCTCCGGCGGGCCCTGCTGCGCGTACCACCCTTCTGCCCCTGTCCCTGACTGCTGTCGTGCACGTATACCCATTGGAAGGACTTCAGAGCGGGCACACAGAAATACTCAAAGAACACGAGGAATAGAACAAGCAGTTTTCAAAAGTAGAGCCCTAAAGTGCAAAGTACTTCCTCTGCTACCATCTGCCAAGTAGTGTTACCTGGACTTTCTCCTTATAGGAAATAACACTTTTTTCCCATGGCACAGTGTGATGTGATCATCAGTGTTATGCTCTGTTCTTGCCCACAACCTAGGGTACTGCGATTATTGCTCACACGTGTGCTGGTGTCCATAAGCTACATGCTTTGCCTTGCTTATGGGAACACAGTATGTCACCTTTTTCAATCAAGTGTGTCCAGGTTTAATATGTATTTTCCTTAAAATTTACAAGCAGATTATTTTATTATGGTTTAGTAAATATGCTAGGTTTACTGGTATGTCTCATGACAGTGAGATATCTAAATATATTTTTTGAGAAACAAGAGTAGGAATATAAAATATACAAGTTTTAGACTGTCAGCATCCTAACATGAGAGACTATAGCTGATAGATATTTATTTTGATATCACACATGCTAAGCAATATGCTCAGTTATTAAACGTTAACTTCTTAAAGTTTAGCTTTTCCCTGACATGCTTGCAAAACAACCAGGATGAAGTGTAAATACCTGACTAGGAGCCAGTTCTATGTGAACTCCACACCCTTCAGAGCTAACTCTTATTTCAGAAGTCATCAGTAATTTTGCACCACTCTACAGCTTTATTTTTGTCATTGTTGGTGCAGAAGAGAAGTGTGATGAAAGGTGCACATGCTTTCCTCCAAAAAATACTATAATTTTTTAGTATTTCAGTAACCTAAGGTGTTTTTTGCTGCAGCATAGTTTTTCTTTAAACATTTATATGGAGAATGGGGCGGGGGGGGGAAAGATGTTTTATGTAGGAAAGAAGCTGTGTGAAAAAAATCCATTTGGGGCCAACGAAGCTATTATTTTACTGTGTAATAATAATGTTGGTCTCTATATCTACACTTTTCATCTATGCAAACATTGCATAACTTTCCATAGTCCCCTCCTTGCTGTCCCAGGGGCAGAGTGATCAAAACATAAGGTAGAATGACTTACCTCAAACTCCCAAGTGAGTCAGTAGCAGAAGAAAGGTTATGACTCACTCTCAACATACAAGCTTGTGTTTTTCTCTCTGAAACTGGAAACATAGAGGAGAGCTGTAGGAGGAGCAATAATTTAGCCAACCACACCCTGCTTCCAAAATATTTCATTGGATAATAAATGCCTATGGAGAGCTGATACCACCCAGGGTTGGTATTTCGGTGGGTTTTTTTAACCTTATCTGTGAAACCCACATGGTAAACTCCCATGATGTTCAGTTTATCTTCTTTAAAAAGGTGATGGGACGAGGTCACCCTGACAAGGTTCAGTTGTAGAGTTTAAAGCTCTAACTAAGTGAATTTACAGGATCTTCAGCAGAGAGTACAACAGATGCAGTCGGAGGCAGTCCTAAACAAAATCCGATTAAGAAAAGGTAAGATAATTCAATACACAAAAAGCACAATTCACTGAAATTGTACATTAAATTTATTGTGCAATAGGCAGCACATTGCATACCAAAGGCTGTGATTGTAAAAAGATGGGTCCAGATGTGGTTCCTGTTAATGAGATACCACAGATAGGCAAAGCTCATTGGCATACGCACTTCCTGTACAGCATACTTCTAACAAATGCACAGCAAATCTCAAATATTTGTTGGATTACTTTCCTGTAAAATACATATCATTCTAAAATATTATTGACAATTCTCAGGAAGTGGGCAGTTCAGATACTAACACCAGCAGCCTTTCAAGTAGGCTACAAATATGAGGTATACTGTATCTTACTATAGCAACCAAGTTACTGGCTGTTGCAGATATGTATTCTGATATAGTCTTCCATTACTAAACCATAAAATTCAGGTCTTGTAGGCAATTGATGGCAAATCTTGGGATTGATGTAAAGAGAAATTCAAAAGCCTAGTAAATAGAAAATAGTTTGTAGGCAAGCTAACATTTCATGAAAGGAAAAAAAAAAAAAACAAAAAAACCACCCTGACCAAAACAAACAAACAAACAAACAAACCACCAGAAAGCCCAAAAAAACCCCACAAAACCACACCTGGCAAAAAAACCCCACACACTACTATCACCATGGAAAACGCCCTCCAAGTTTCTTTCGCTATTAAAAAGATTCTTTAAAACACACTTCTGTTAAAAGTGCACTAAATGTACAATATAATCCCATGTCTTCAGGACAAAATTGTTTATCAACTGTTCCTAGACTGAGCTCCAACACAAGCCATACAAAAGATATTACCTGCAGTCAAAATAACTTGTCCCTGAACAGAATAAAGTGTTTCAGAAAGATGCAAGTTGTTTATTTAAAGTAAGCCCACAACATTCCAAAATTACCAGCTGCAGAGGTTATTTACTCACATTATTAAAAATTCGAGCTATATTTTGAGCTTGAATTTTCCAAGGCAAACTTTTAGTGTTTGTGGGTTTTTGGATTTTAAATCGTTTGTGTTGGAGGAAGTAGCGGATAGCAGAGATGCCCATCTCAGAAATGCTGTAGGAAAATTGTGCATAACTCTTCAAATAAAAAATGTGGTCAATAACTATTACTTAGGGATCAATGAAGGTCTGGGTACTCAAATTTTCCCTCCATCCTAACACTACCCTTTCCTTCCCCAAGGCTGTTCTTCAACTGATGCTCATTTCCTTCTGTCAGGAGGAAATGAAGACATTTTGCTTCCCTTTTAACACCCTTAAATAGTTCTGAATAATGGACAATAATATTATTGAATCTTTTTGTGATTGATTGCTTGTACCTCAGTACTTGTGAGTTCAAGTTATTCTTCTGCTATGCCCGAGAACATGATTTTCAACATTGTAATATGTAATTTTAACATATGTGTATTATTCTAAACTTCACCAGTTTTTTCAGTATTAGGACCATGGCAGGATCTCTGTCCTAAATATTTTATAGTGCAGCAGTGCTGAAATGGAAAGACAGTTATACTTACAAGGGCTAAATAAAAAACTTGGAATTAAAACCAAATTATATTGTAAAATAACATAATTACAACTGAAGCTTATAAATTTTTAAAAAATATTTTTTAAAATATAGATTAAAAGCAGAAATACCCACAATATATGCATAAAAGGACAGTAAAAGAGAATTTGAAGATCACTATTGTGCTTGGTTTGGAGTACTTTTGGTTCCTGGAGTTCGTGACCTAGCTTTTGTATTACCCTTCTGCAAAGCATCCTTTAAAAAGCCATGTAAATTGTCAGGTGCCAGGGCAAAGCTGGTTGCAGCTGTGTTGTAGATGAGGATTTGTACTTCATAAAGCATGACGTGCTGTGGGATTGATGGTGCCTTACACACCAGCTGGTCCTAGCAGGGCTACTGCCCCCTTTTAGGCCAAGGAAATCCACCTCCAGAGAGCACTAACAGAAACAAATAAACAGTCAAATGTCTAAAATGAAACTAGAGACATGCAGATTTAACTCCTTCTGTAACCAGAACAGAAATAAAGATATGCATTATCTTTTAGAGGAGCATCTTGGTCCAGTAATGCTGTAGCTGGGAGCAAGATGTTTTCCTGTGATAAAGAATCCTTATCCAGGTTTGTTGTTTTCTGCCATGGGATGGACTCTATAATGGGGAGAAAGGGAATATGAGGCTTAATGATTTCTGCCAGCTCAAGGTATTTTTCTCCATTTTGTTTTTCTGTTTAGACTAAGTAGAAGAAATATAGTAGTATAAGAAATAGTTTCTGTAAAATATTGTCTAACACAGGTGGTAAAGATTTCATTAAAATTGATAAATTATTAAGTCAAGCAAAGAAGATTCACCAAGATTAATTTTTTTCTGATGTAACTCTAATGAAGTTCAAGGAGTTGCATGAAGATGAATTCAGCTCAAGCTTTGTCCTGCTTAGGGCAAAGAACATCACATGGCCTGGCTGGGGGTAGTTTCAGCTGTTCCTTAGCAAGCTCAAGCAAGTAGCTCACTCAGGCAGGTAATAGATCTCATGAAAAATAACAGATCATATATTGAGGCATGGAAAATGACGGTTCATCACAACAAAATGTCAACTAGTAATTCATTACATTCCTACAAATAAGTCAAGAAGTGTTCAGTGTTCACAATTACAGCTGTGCTGGATTGCAACAGTTAATTAATTTGCATATATTCCTTCAGTTATTCAGCTTTTCTCTTAGCAGTTAATATTGCACCTTCATTAATAAAAACCTTATTTAGGACATCAGAAGAAATAAAATTGAGCAAAAACTAATTTTTCAAACTCTGTACTAATTTTTAAGGCATTGAAGATTATTTGGAACTTGCAGTGACATTAAAGATCATCTCAGCAAAGGCAAGTGATGGACAACAGCATCTTTTGAGTTAACTGGGTAGGAATTTTAAGAGAATATTGATTAAAAAGTGTAGCTAGCTTAACACAGAATATTGTAACATGAGTTATATAGAGACTTGGTGAATTTATAATCACTTAATGAATTTGCCTGCAATATTTAGTCCTCATAATCCTAGAGGCTGTATTTATAGCATACAACAACAGAAAAAAAAAATTGAACCAAATATTTCTGATGCTTTTCCAGTTAACAAGGCTCCTTATGCTTTTTCACCCTGAGAAATATCTGGATCTGGCATTATTCTACATTAGTATTTCATGCACATTCCTTACAATTGTGAGTATTCATGAAATTTACATTACCTTTTCTCAGCAGTATCAAACTAATCACCAATATCAAATGATGTTTGTAAAAATATCTTATCTAGAATTCTACAAAACCAAAAATATTTCTATGTGAAAAGAGTATCTAATCAATCCATTCCCAAAGATTTTAAATCTGAAAATACTAAACCAAGAATGTTTTACAAATAGAATAAATAATGCAGCAGAACAGAAGACTATATGTTATATTTCTGTGTGAGGTCATGGTAACACATCCTGAGATCTATAAAAATTTAGTTAATTCTGTACATCTTTAATATGAGCTGATAATACTGAGTACAGATGCTCCTTTTGAGCTGCAAGAGACTACACTATGAATGAGTATTAAAAATACTGTGCATTCTATTTTATATTTTCATAATATAGAATGCTCTTACTTCCAAATTGTATATTATTCCTCATACATATTCAGAGCATATATTGTAACAGTTCCTTTGGAATCACTAACATGTAAGCTGTGAATGTGTATTAACAGCCAAATGCATTTGCATATTGAGCCCATAATACTGAATGCACAGCCAAATTGTTGATAAAAAGTCATTGCTATACATAGAAACAGAATTTGTTTTGTCATGCTTCTCACTCACAACTGTGCTATCTTGCAGTTATTTCTCACCCGTATGTTGACAACTGAAAAAAAGAAAAAAAATGCCAGTACAACAACAATTGGGAATTATAGTTTTCTTGAAGTAAAATATTTTGGAAGGGTTTTTGTTCTGTATCATGATCAATATTTCTTTTAATTGCCTGAATATATATGCTCCTTGTGTTTAATTTTGGTATCCATATAGATGACTGAAGCAAACCCTTAGCATCAAGTGCTCATTCAGATAGTACATGTAAAATGCAGATGATAGGAATAAAGAAATATAAATATTATTCTCAGTCAGCTCCACTAGTATTTTAACTGTCATGATTTTGTTTATTTGTATATTTGCCTAAAATAATGGGGGGTGGGTGTTATCTGTCAGGAACATGCAGTTCTCTACATTGAACAATTGAACAGAACTAAATTTACAGAATAATATTAAACAACAACATAATTACAAAACTCCATTTGTATCAAAAAGTTATTGTCTGTCTACATTGACAGGTGACCATTCTGGCAACCCATGCAAGGATGGAAAAAGACACCATTTTACTTTTCGAAAACAGGGAATGGAGGAAAATAGTCCTCTGCCTCAGTTTCTTAATCAGAAAAATGAAAGTTATACAAATATTAGGTCCAGGTCTGGTCTAATTCTGTGATTGTGCTGCTAGGATGGGGATTTTCCCCAGGAAGGAAAAGAAAAGCTAAGGACCAATTGCCTTTACCCCAGTTCCCTTCCTCATTCTATAGAGTTGCTGAAATAACTGGAAAGACACAAAAGGAAATTACCTATACCATTTCAAGGACTACACAGTTGTCATACTGACCATTAGTTTTAGAATAATTTCAGATGTGTTATTTTAATAAGCAATACTGAAAGCTACTTTCTATTTCTAATATCACAACAGAGATACTAACTCCAAAAAGTATTCTGTTATACTTTCTGCCAATTAATGGCAATTCTAAACCACCTACTCTGCAAGAACCAAATATTTACACAAGGTCTCATAATACCTCAGCTAAAATACTGATAAAAACAGAAAATGCAAATGAGGTTTAAAGTGACTCCCATATAGCTGGTAGTTTTGGATCCCATCTAGGAGATGCAGTCCTGCCTGGTGAATGGTGGCACAATGATACTGTTCACTAATATGTGTAATATCTGCCACATATCATTGAGAGAGAAAGAATGTATGTTTGTATGTGGACATAAAATCACTGGAATTTTTGTGGTTTGCCTTTAAAAGAAGTTATTACATTTTAGTTTACTGTAGGAGCCTATTACAGTGTAAAATTCCTTTATTTCTCTTTAACTATTTCTGTGGTTTGTTTAAAACATTTTAAAGTACTAATGAAAAAGCTGTATAAGTCCTAATGTTAGAGTTTAATTTTATTTCATATTGTTTTATATTTATAAGATGTATAAATAGGCTCCTGTAAACATATAAAATCAGTTATTTTAAGGTCAGAGCTGTGGGCATTTTTCCTTTTATTGTTGTAAATAAAATGAGATTGTTTGTACCTTGGTTATTTTATACTTCTAACATACTAGCTGCTCTCTCAGAGAATGTTCCAAGATACAAATGCCAGCAGACTAAATTACCTTGATAACCAGTGATAACCTAAGCAAGTGAAATATTTTTCTGAAGTTTTCCAAAGTGGTCTTTATATTTTCTCAATAAATTATTTGTACTTTTGACTTAATAAAATTTTTTATAGTCAAAGTAAAATTCTGATAACCATGACCAACAGACAAGGAAGATTTAAGCAATTGCGGCAAGGCTGCTTTCACTTCCATATCTCTGATGTTCAAATCCTGGATCTCTGACCACTTCCCTAATTTTTTTGGCCAATTTTGTTATGTCAGTATTTTTTATTTTATTTATTTTTAAGTCAGATTTGATTGTGTAACAGTAGTAACCAGTCCTGACCTGTTCCAGTCCTCTCCAGTGGCTAGTTAAACTTTCAAGCACTACTACTCTGGTCTTCAAAAAGATTTGATACCTGTTTTTTAGAATAAAAGGTACATTTTTAGTCAATTTGCACCATAAATATAATTAAGGAGTAAACCAAGTGACTAGCAAAATGCTGGTGCCATTTTCTCCCATGACTTTGTCACTTGCAGTGTTGGGAGCAGAGACTTCCACTCACTCCACT
The DNA here is from genome assembly GCF_051311805.1 of Agelaius phoeniceus. Classification (NCBI taxonomy): domain Eukaryota; kingdom Metazoa; phylum Chordata; class Aves; order Passeriformes; family Icteridae; genus Agelaius; species Agelaius phoeniceus. Next base: position 48,293,205 of record NC_135269.1, on the reverse strand, counting down.
TTTCCAAAATATGCACTTGGAAATTTAAGTGAAGGAACACTTAAGGCATATATTCAATATGTATTTCTTTCTGCCTGCCATTGTATATGGGATCAAGTATGTTAAGAATTAAAAAAAAAAAAACTTAAATTATTTGCTACAATGGGAAAAATATGGAAGTTAATCTTCAGAAACAGAATTTATCAGCCATTTAATTTTCTTGTTGTATATATATAAAACTGTAGTTGGAAAATACAAAACACGAGGCTAAGCAGAAACACTAAAAATGCTGCTTTCCCCCATTTAATCCCAACAAATAACTCTCTTCTATGGCATCCAAAGCTTCTCATGTCTTATCACATACTAAATTCTCCTCTTGTATGAGATTTCTGATTGAATGAGAGCTAATAGCACCAAGGTGTCATGACACAGAAGAGCTTCTTAAAATAAAGCAGAAGATATTTTGTCTTTTTCTCAATGTAATTGGTTGATCTTGGGAACAGAAGAGTGACTTAGGCTTCACACTGACCAAAAAAAAATCAGATTCTTGACCCATGGATACAGCAATTTGAAAACTGCTACAATATTTTCCTCTACAGTTTTCAGGGTAATACACAATCTGGGAATTTGGTAAAACAAAGTGAAGAAAACAGATGACAGATTTCTGTACATACTCTGTAATGTTTGTGTAAGTGTCTGTCTAGACACCCCGTAGTTAACTACACTCACAGTGTGCATGCGTAAAGGATATGCTACACTAGACCATGAGATTATACATTTATCCTCATTTGTGAAGGTGGATGCCTAGAACTCATGAATGGAAAAAGATATGTTATAAAGTATTTAATCCTAATCAATATTTATTAAAGGAGACAAAGTAACAGTAGCACAAACCTACGGTACTTTGCCAAAAAATCCAGTAAGCTGGACTTCTTATCATGCAATAATTAATGAAGTTTTATGATTTATTTTAACCCTGAATTGGGTTTTTTAAAACTGTAATTATATTAATGTACTAAAAGAAATACAAATGTCACTAAGTTTCATTAAGCACGACAGGTAACAAAGACAAAAACTTTTGAAAATTGCAAGTTCAGGTTGAAGTGACAGTATGGTATCAATGGGATGGAATTGTGCTTCTCACTGCATTAATCAGTACTAAAATTTATTTTTTAATGTGTGAAGGATGTTTGGTTTCATTAATTTATGACTAGGTTCTTTCTACTTATGTCTTTCTGTCTTTGGATTTCTGTCCTTCATTTTAAAATGTTTTGTCTGTTTATAAATCCACAGCCAATCTCATAAAATATTACTGTTGAGAAAGAATCAGTTTTCTGCATGCCATGTGCAGTTTGTGATATTGATCATGCAACTAAGTCAATTAAAGGAAACATAGGTCTGTTAAAACTGGAAAAGTACCATTGTCACCTGTGCTATACTCTGTGCAAAATCAGAAGATTTACATTTGTTCAGTTTATATCTCACTCGTCTTTGCAAACCACAGGCTGTACCTGCAATCCCCTAGCATAACCTAGATTTTTAATTTCCACTTGTGAGTACATAAACTACTGAACCAAGTCAGCATCATATTTAGCTTAGCAGAGCCTGTGTCACAGGTCACAGATCTGATACTCTTGAGCTGGAACTGAGAGGATCCTGCCATAAAATATTTTCATTACAGCTTTATGGTTCAAAACAAAAACACACACATGCTCCATGCTGCTGTCCATAGATGGGGTTTCCTTATGTTGCACTTTGTGATAGCCCATGTAGTGAAATTTTAGCACTTTGGGATAAGTGAGCAGTTAAAGACTTTAATTTCCAATGCACTTACTGAGCAGTGGTAAGGTGTGTGTACAGTAGATTTTTATGGACAGCTATCAGAAAGAATGCTTACAGAGCCTGAACAGAATAGAATAAACAAATATTTTAACTATTTTCTCTAAGTGTGGGTAAATAATGTATAGATGATAATTGATACATAAATTTAAAATTCAGAAATGACAGGAATTAAACCATTTAATCAATCTCTTCTACAATACTATAAAGTCAATACATGAAGGGTTTCTAGAGCAAACTATTAGTTCTGTGTTGGGATACAAAGGCCTTTCCAAGTGAAAATATAGTTAGTACCAAATATCAGGCAGTACTGAAACTTACCCCTGTCAACAGGTCTAAGCTTGCTAGGGGCAAGACATAATCTAAACATTTTCATGTTGAATGTAAATGACTGTGAACCTGTTGGTAGCTTTCTCTGCTAACAGCATATATTTCTGCTCTCTGCAGGCTGTGTAAGCTCTAGGTTTTGGACTTACAACTTTTATTGCTCTTTACATCTCCTGTACATCTGGCTCATTATTCCCATAACCTGCCAAAATTCACATATATTGTGGGTATTGTCTCTTAAACTTATTAATCCAGTTTGATTAAGAGACAGTGTTCATAGTGGAGGAGTACACGAAGCAATTTATGGCTTTGAGAGTACATAAATGCTGAAATGGAGCTGAATTTGATAATCACAAGAGCTATTTGGTGTTGGAATATTCCAGCCACATGACTATTTTCCCATCAGCCAGTAAGAGAAGCACATTTAAAAAACAACATTAAAAAGACAGATTTTTCTGGGTAATTGAAGGTCTGAAAGCAGGTGAGAGCCCCAGCTCATCTCCCATGAAGGGCAGGCATAGGTAAAGTTTGTATAGAATTTGGAAGGAGAATGTTCCTCTCCCTAAGAGCAGGGCTAAGGGCAAATAATTGCCCAAGGGAGTTACCTGCATAGAAACTGAGGCCTGAGACTGAGGTGTGAGCATATGTGGTTTGAGGTAGGATTTATGACTCAGTTTCATATTGCCACTGTGAGAGGGTAACAATTATCATCTGCCAGACTGGCCTGTTAGCACATGCTGGAAACAAGTCCAGCGTGGTGGCAATTCTCTGGTCTCATGGGAACAAGCCTCTTTCATTTATATCCCCAAAAGTATAGATGAAGTAAGGATTGACACCTAGGAAGAGGCCATTACAGAATTAGAAGGGAGGTTCTGGTGGAAAAATCTCCTAAGAGCTTGGAGAGGAAATTGAAGTTGAGTTTGGAGGATGGTTTTTTTTTTTTTTAATGTTGTGAGTTATAAGTAAAAGGCCAATGCAAGTATATTACTTCATATTTATTTAGACAGTGAATACCAAGAAACTCATATCATTCCCACACAGTAGCCTGCTATATATAAACCAGCCATGTTTGGTTAATGTGGGGGGTTTTACAAAGAAATAATTACTGGTACTCAGGTTAAAAGGAGATAATGTCTTCTGCAGCTGAACAACTAAATCCCAGAACATTAGTTTGTAATCTGGTGATTTCTAGAACTGGGGAAACTAATCTAATGACATTTCTGATCATCATTCTCCCTCTTCCTCTGAATTCATATGTAGCTGTCTAAAGTTACATAAAATTCAACCCTTTTAATTTAATGGAAATGAGGAAGGAAAGTGGAAGATGCTGAAGAGTTGGGTGGGCAGGTGTGAAGAATCTCTCTAAGCAGGAACCAGGTAACTTTGATCTACTGGCAAGCTGGCACTTCCTGGAGTGTTAGTCAGAAAAGAAATAGAACATGTTTATCCTTTTCACTGACCATTATGGGGAAAAAAAAAAGAATAGAAGGCCTTATTTACTCCAACAGTTTTCTGTCTTCATCTTTCTGATGTTCTCACTTCATATCCACAAATGATTCACACAGACAACAGGGAGGAAATCTGAATTGGTGAACATACTTAATGATGTTCACCATACTTATGCTTTTAAAAAGCATACTGGAAAGGACAGGAGATGGACTACAACTGCACAGTAAAATACATGAGGATTTATTATAAAAATTCTGAGTCCCAGCTGCATTTCTTTAAACATAGTTTCTTCTGCCTTTTTTTTTTTTAACACAGGAAACCTCAACTCTTCTAAAATCTACCACAAACTTTCGCTGCATCTATAAGCACAACACTTAATCTTTGCACGTCTCCTTTAATTACCTATGAAATAAGAATGGCAGTATTTGCTTCCTAGGAAGGTTAAATTTGCCTGGGATCCTGGGATGCCAGGATCCAGCGAATTCCAAGCAGTTATTATTTGTTAAGACTCTCAAGGCAAAAATTTGCAAAATCAGTGAACACACCTGTAAATAATCTTCACCAGGACCATGTCAGGGTGTCCATTAGGAGGCACCATTACCAGATTTTTAGTCTTGCCTATTAGCATTCCAGTTTGGCCATTCTCAGCTGTGGTATTATTGACAGAGAGGGCTTCACCCACTTTTGCTTTCCTCAGGCAGTCAGAAAGGATGTGATGACAAAATCAGAGTTTCCACCAAGATAGCAGGGTAGTTATCTCTGAAAGCATACTGGGCCACGGTTTCAGAACAATCCCACAACATGATTTAGAAGTTGATGGGGCTCTTGTTAAAGACATAACAAATCAGCTTGTTCATTCTTGGGATGATAATGCCATTTCAGTGAAGTACAACTGAGTTCCTTTTACGTTTTTTGTGTGCAGCAAAAAACTCCATAACAATACTGTTGAGCCTTCTGAAATGAATGCCTCTTGAAGCAATAAATCTGTTAAAGAAAAAAAATAGTTTCTGGGCACCTGGGCTCTGTGTTTAAGGATTTGAACTTTCCTAATGCCTAAAATCTGGTGAAAAAGTCCAGAAAGGACACCCAATTAGAAGGATATTGACTCATCCTGACAAAGAGGTGGGGGGAGGGAGAAAGGGAGAAGGAGGGAAGAGATCAAGGCTCACAACAAAAGGCCTATTCATTTATAACAGCTTGGCTGTGGAACCATTCCAGCATGCTTAAAAATACTTTATCCATTAGTTGGGAGCTCTTTTCTAAATGACGACTTGCTACCCACATCTGACCACAACCAGCTCCCTTTTCACACTGAACATAGTAAGGTTCACGTTGTCAAAAGCAGCTTGCCACCTCTTCTGGACGTTGTAAGGAGGTGAGGCAGAGTAAAGCAAAAGTGCTCTGAGAGAAACAAAAATCCCTGACCTGAGCATATAGCGAGGGGAAGGACAATGACACTCAGTTCCTCCCAGACTATTTTAAAAAAAGAGAACAAGCGAATACAGCATTTAACTAGATTCCTCCTTGTACAAAAACAAGGAAGAGCATTTTAGGGCGATCAAGTTATTAAAAATAAGACAATTTATTGCCTTAGTATATAAGCTCAGCAATAGTCCTTTGCAATTTTATATGAGGCTCTCTATGGTAAGCTCTGATCATACACCTGAATAAAATCATCAAACATATTTCACCAATGTTCTTACATATTAGCCAAGAGATATACATTTTTAATTACAAATACTAAATACTTGTTGAACATCAGGATTTTTTAAATCAAATTATTCTCTCCTAGGAGCACTTCCTCCTCAGTTATAAAGCAGTATAGCTGGAATTATTAATATTTTATGCTGGGGACTGTGGGTACAACTTCATACAAAAGCTTTTCTTTATCTAAAATGTGACTGTTGCTGTAAAATTTGCACTCCTATCTTTTCACAGTATTTTGTTGCATATGATTTCAGAGTGTAGTTTGAGGAAAATGAATGTCTGGTTTAATGTGTGTTTATTTCTCTTGACACATACATTGTGTCCTTATGTTAGTTTGCATTGAGACTCTGGAGAAGATTCTGGGAGAATACTGTGCAGTTGATCTTCTCATCAAAGTATCAGCTTTTCTAAATGTGTCATTCAGCTACAGCAAAAAGTACTCTATATTACAATATATGCTATCTGATTCACCTTCTTACAAGGATCATCTTTGTAACCTTCTCTCATGTGGATATTCTTAATAACACCAGCTTTATGTAAATGCAAAAAGACTACATCTGTAGCTACAATATCTGTTTAAAGTAAAAATGTGGGGAAAAATACTTAGGTTCTTATTACCAAGTATTCAATAATTTATATTTGGAGTTTAGATTTTAGATATAGAACAACAAGGTTTGCGAGAATTCCTTGTTTTCTTTTCTTAGTTTAGTTGATTATTTTCAAGCTAGCATGCAGAAGCAGTGGTTAAAGTTGACATTGTAAATAAATATTCATATGTGTCCACTTAGTTACTCCTGAACATGATTTTAGTGTAAAGAACTGAGTGTACAATAGCTGTCTTTTTAGTTTTCTAAGACAAGATAGCTCTTAACCTAGGTTTGCAGGTACCTTGAAATATTTATGAGCAATACAGTATGGATTCTAAAATATATTTCCTTTAATGAATACTGGCATGTTGTAACCCACCTCTGCAGAAGACCTAAGAAAAATGGCAGGGCAAGATCAAACATTTGTTTACATCTCACTTCCAGCAAAGTATTTTACTTTGGCTGGCCTTTAAGTGAATGTAAAATTACATAATGCAGTAAACCACAAGCCAGATAGAAAAGAGAGACAACAGGTCACACTATCCAAAAGGAAGAAACCAAGTCTGGTTATAGTTTTATCATGAGAAGTGCTATCTATGTTTTATGTGCAGTGCTGGGCTTGTAAATGTTTCTAATTTAATGGGGCAATGTATCCAGACTTTAATAGCTCATTTCATTTTCTAGACTACATCAAAGAGCAAGATGACCTCTATGCAATAGCAGGAATGAAAAGATTTCCTGAATTCTGAGCCAGATGCAAGGCAATTTCAGAAGCCTTCCTGTCACTGCCTGTCTCCTGTCTTCTCATGAGTTGGCTGGTTGGGGATTTTTATTTAAGAGCAACATTTACCTACTGCATAGGAATGCTCTGAAGATTAATTCATTTGCATACAATGTGAAATATGAAATGTGCTAGCAAACAGATTCCAGTTGTGGAAGTTAGGGTGCTGCTATCAAGCTGTGCAGGAGAAACTGTCTGGTGGTGTCTGTTGGCTTTAAGGTCCTTGCTCTGTCACTTCTCAGAAAACACTGGGGCAGAAGGAAGGGGTATCAAGGACAGTGTCCTCTTTCTAATCCACAGTGGGAAATGCCCTGTGGCCCTCAGCCAGAGGGCATTTCTGCAGACTGCTTCCATGTCCTTATGGCAAGTGAGGTGTTGAGCCTTGAATAAAGTTCTCATTCCCACTTGGGCTTCTCTGTCAAAAGTACTTTTAGCTGAGGTTGAATCTTAATGTATATTCACAGATGTTAACCAGACAAATTGGACCCTCAAGCAAAACAGAGAATGATCAGCTTGTCTGTATAGGTGTAGCTCATATATCATGTTCCACTTTCTTATTGAATTCTAATTCATGGGGCTAATGGACTCCTTAAAACAAAGAAACACTAAGGAATCCCTGACTCATCAAACATAAGCGGTCTTAAGCCAGATCTTAGTACCAAAAGAAGCTGATTATTAATAACAATATTACAGTGAATACCTGAAAACTAAAACATCACTATTCTTTTTGTCTGCAGTAACAATGTCCTGTTCTCCATCCATAGCATGAAACTTGAGGTGCATTTTCATATCTTAATAAATTAAATTAACTTTTCTTGAAATAAAACTATACCAAATACAACATGAAGCAGAACTGAGCACTTAGTAATCCTGTTTATAGGAATATATAAGGAAATCAATGGTCCTTTAATGAAATATGTAAAATAAAGAGAGAACATAATAAAACACTCATCCCTGAATCAGGTAAGATCAAGTTCAAAGTACCTCGTTTCCTTGTCTCTAATATTAGCCTGGAGAAGGTGCTTCTGCAAAAACAATTATATTTCATAGAATAATAGAATGTTAAGAGGTTGAAATGACCTTAAAGATCATCTATTCCCAACCCCAACTGCCGTGCACAGGGACACCTCCCACTAGCCCAGATTACTCAAGGTTTTATCCAAACTGGCTTTGAACATTGCCAGGGCTGGGACACACACTGCCCTCTCCCTGGGCAGCCTCTTCCAGTGTCTCACCACCCTCATAGAAAATAATTTCTTCCTAATATCTAACCTAAATTAGAGGACTGGGCAATCATCAACCACATGAATTTCAACAAAGAAAAGTGACAGATTCTGCACCTGGGATAGGGCAACCCTGGATGTATGGACAATCTGGGGAATGAAATACTGGAAAGCAGCGTTGTGGAAAGGGTTCGATGATCGATCGATGGCCAGTGGAATTTGAGTCAGCAGTGCCCTGGCAGCCAGGAGGATCACCTGTGTCCTGGGGTGCATCAGGCACAGCATCACCAGCCAGGCAAGGGAGGGGATTGCCCAGCTCTGCTCTGCACTGGGGCAGCCTCACTTTGAATACTTTGTGCACTTTGGGGCACCACAGTATAAGAAAGATATAAAGAGAGCATCCAAAGGAGGACCATATGGATGGTGAAGGGCCTTGAGGGGAAGAAGCCGTGTGAGGAGTGGCTGAGGTCACTTGGCCTGTTCAGCCTGGAGGAGACTGAGGGGAGACCTCATTGCAGTTACAGCTTCCTCACGAGGGGAAGAGGCGGGGCAGACACTGATCTCTTCTCTATGGAGCCCAAGGGAACGGCCTGAAGTTGTGTCAGAGAGGGTTGTAGGCTGGATATTAGAAAAAGTTTCTCCACACAGAGGGTAATTGGGCACTTACCCAGGGAAACGGTCACAGCACCAAGCTTGATGGATTTCAAGATATATTTGGGCAATACTCTCAGGTACTTGGTGTGGCTCTTGGTCTGCTGTGCTGGGCTGAGACTTGGACTCAAAAATCCTTTTGGGTTTCTTCCAACTCTGTTTATTCTGTGATTCTGTGACTTGTACCCATCATTCCTTATTCTACCACTAAAGTTCCTGATCAAGTGTCCTTCTCCAGCTTCCCTGTAAGCCACCTTCAGATGCTGGAAGGTTGTTATGAAAGGTCTCCATCCAAAATTCTCTTCTCCAGTCTGAACAGTCCCAGCTTTCTCAGCCTGTCTTCTGAGGGAAAGGACACCAGTCCTCTTACCAGCTTCGTGGCCCTCCTCTGGACTTGTTCCAACAGTTCCATGTTCTGATGTTGGGACACCAGAACTGTATGTAGAACTCCAGGTGGAGTCTCAGAAGAGCAGAGTGGAGCAGGAGAATCACCTCTGATCTACCAGCCATGCTGCTTTTGAAGCTGCCCAGGATTTGGTTGGTTTTCTGCGCTGCAACTACACACTGCCGGCTCATGTTGATTTTTTCATCAACCATCTGTCCCAAGCATTCCTCAGCAGACTGTGGAAAAAGTTATTAAGTTATATATCCTAAGTCTGCTCTACCAGGCCACTCATATTGTCCGTTTATAAGTAGCCAAACTCAGTAATTGCTGTTATTCAGTAGCTTTTTTGAATAGCTCATTCTTCCAAATTTTCAAGCTTATATCAAGTTCTAACACCACAAGTGTCCTGTAATAACTTCATTACATGAAGAGGATTTTTGTTGTTTCAAACTTGCCTTATTCAAATTTCATCTGAAGCTGCTTTTTCTCTCTAGAAAAGACAGTACGCAATCATACCCTTTTTAGCTCCTTCATAATCTTGATGATTTTATAAACTATTGTTACATTAATAATGTCCTTTTTTTTTCTAGTCTGAAGAGTAAGAAGATGTTTAATTTACAATCATATAGAAACTGTTTCATACTTCTAATCATCCTTGTTGTCTTCTCTGTATCTTTCTGATTGGAGAGAGAGGAGAGAAAACTGAACAAAAAGTATATACAGTGTTCAAGACAAGCTCATGCTGTGAAATTACAGAGAGGTGTAGCAATATTTTCTGTTTTGAGATGACTGTTTCTTAGAGCTGCTTCTCTACAGTTATCTACTTTTTGTAACTTGAAGATATAATTCCTGAGTGAAGGTTGTGTATGTTAAATTAGGGTTTATATATATAGCTAGAGCTGAAGTTATTTTTCCCCACAAACATCACTTAACATTTATTTCCATTTCATTTCACTTGTTTTTTTATTAACAAGGATTATGTTCTTCAACTCTTCTCAGCGGGTCCTCATTCTTCTTGTCCTGAATAAATTTGTAATACTAGCAAACTTTATTATCTCTCTTTCCACCCATCTTTCTACTTCATTTTCCACTATGTTTAAGAGCACAGATCTAGCACACATTTTTATAGTTCTCTGCTAGTACCCTCCCTCAATTGAGAAAGCAGACTGTATAAACTTATTTTGTCTCCAACTTTTCAGCAATTATCCATCTATTCCAAGACTTTCCCTGCTACTCAGTGGCAGCATAGTCTATTTTTCAGAAGCATTCTAAAAAGGGCAAGGAACATTGTAAAAAGCCTTTTGGCATTGTAAGACAATTTTGGCAGCTGGATTGCTCTTGTCTGTGTGGTTGCTGACTCCTCCCATGAATTGTATGCAAAATTTTAGATGTGGCTTTTCTTTACAAAAGCAACACTAATTCTGCCCAAACAGATCATATTTGTTCCATGCCTACTAATACTTTTCTTCTATTCTGTTTGTAATTGCCCAGTTCAAATGAGAAACAATAGATTCATCGATCCTCCTTGGAATTTTTTTTTGAACAGCAACACATACATAAATTCCATTCATTGGGTAGCAAAGCAGTTTAAAAAAAGGTTGCACACTGTAGTAAAGAATCTAGCAACTTCATACTTAAATTACTCTAAAGTTCTAAAGTTCTTAATTTCAGAAATGCTAAGTTATCTTTTATTCTTAACTTTGTGATTTTGTTCCATGAACTCCTTTGTTGGAACAGATGCTTTAATGTCAGAACCTGTTTTTCAAGGGCTTCAGACATGGTACCAAGTTTTTCCACAGTTAACACAGATGCTAAAAGTAGTTTCATCTTTATTTTTCCTATATTTTTTTCACATACCCTGATTATCTAATATCTCTACAAACTCTTATTTACTACTTGCAAGCTTCTTGTTCTTTATATGTGTAAAAAATATCCTTTTATATCTTTTACAAGTTTGTCTTAAATTCATATTATTTCCAGTTTATTCCTTTTTAGAAGTCTCTTCATTCTGCTGTAGTTCCCTTTTTTCAAACTTAATGGGTTTTTTTGCTTTGTTTTCTGTCAGTGATTTTGAAATTAGGTACATTATAGCTACCGTCATTCTAAGCTTTCTGTGTTGATTGCAAAACAAGACTAAGCAGTTAAAGCCTGCTATATTTCTGCTTGAAATAATATTTATATTAACACCTTTTATTTTAATGTAGGAGGATATTAAAGGAACTCCTGATATACCTAGTAAAGAGCATGCTCATAGTAAGGCAGTAGTGGGAGATCATGGTACAAGGCTATTAGGACAGCATACTGGAATTTAAAATTGTTCTTGGTCATTCCAAAGATAAAGAATGACAGTAGCCAAAAACTAGCATGACTGTGCAAGTAACCTTCACATCAGCTGAAGTGGCAGTGGGACAAGGTCCCATGCACATTGTTGAGCTGAGGACCATTGTCAGCATCAGTTTTCAGTTCTCTGGCCCAGGGATGAACAGATGATTGCTCCCAGAGCAACCACTTGGATGTTGCCTCACATGACAACACATTCAGCGCTTTCCCAGAGCTCCACTTGGTCTTGCTACCCTATCCTGGGGCAGTCAGGTCACTGTGGTGGTGCAGAGCAGTGACAGGCAGAGGCCCTGTACAGAGCTGTTTGCTGAGGTGGGGGGTTGAACACAGTACAGAAAATATGGCTACTAAAGAGAAATAAAGAACATGTTAGGGCTGCAGCTCTTGTATTGAGCCTTTCATGAGCATGGCCAATCTGGGGTCCAGACGTCACAATGATCCTCCAGCCTAGAAGAATCTGTATGTGGCCTCTCAGCCCCACAGATGGGACAATGAATGACCTCTCCAGATTAAACTGTGAGAAAAAGGCCAAAATATTGAACCAAATACAGCAGGCAACACTGACTATAAAAAGGAAATTTGGATTACACTGGCAAAACTAATGTTACATGGGTCAGAGATGGCCATTGACTTTTATTGAGAAAGGTTAAAAAAACCTAAGGGGTGCTACAGTATGGTTAGTACCTGACAGGGTGCTAAATTTTACTCACCTTAGAGGTAAACGAGAATTTGGACACATATGTTTGCCTGAAGTGATAGCATTCAATGTTCACTGCTGCAGTGTCACTCTGTATTTAGGAGGACTGCCAAGAGAAGTTTAGAAGTTAGTCAGTCATGGAGCAGGTTTAACATTTGTTTTACAATTTGAAGAATCGCAGCCAGATCTGCAACAGAGAGCTCTCGATGACTCATCCTTGTGGCTGTTACCTGCATCATTTGCAGTCTCAATCAGCTGTTAATGCTTCTCCTGTAAGATTATAAAATAATTGCAAGTAGCTCAGATTAGGAGGTGTAAATGTCACTTAAAGCTCATTTCTGTTTCATGTTCTATCCAGCATTCTCTGTAGGCAGCAGATGAGCATCTACAGAAAAACAGGATCCTAGAAACAAACAATAATAACAAGACCTAATCAGAGTGTAATAATCTTTTGAATTGCACTTATGTTGGAAGGTAATCACTGATATTCACACGAAGCTGAATAAGTAGCATTTCATATGGACTTCATAGTTACGGAAAGAAAATAAAGAATTTGATTACCTAAAGAGCATCAGGAACAAAATATGAAGAAAACACAGCTCTGAAGTTTTAGCACTGGCTATCGGGAGAGCTGTATTTTCTCCATTATGGCATAAAATCTGGTGCATTCCTAAGCAAATTTTGTGTCAGTCCTTTACAAACCCTGTGCTTGAACACATTTTTCAGTTGCAATGTTGCAGCAATGGGGTGTCCACTGGGTCAACAGTGTAGAGACAAGCCTATTTGAAAACAGGTATCTAGGAATTTTAGCTGGTGGAAACTTATTAGGGAGTTATAAGCACCAGCCTGATTAGATGCTACATGAGGGATTGCCAGGATAGGTTTCATGAATCAAAGGGTCCTGAAAGACACCACCAAGGTAAGGAGTTGGCACCCCATGTCTCTTGTTCCAGTGGCAGCAAGGCTTGCCATCCACAGGAGAGCTGCTCTTGCCACAGCCTCCGTATGTCAGCGTGTGCCTTGAGAGGGCTTTCAGCACAGACATACACTTAGACACCTGCATCTGGGGGTATTACACTCTATCCTACAGTGCCTCACCTCCTCTGGTTTTAAAATACAGCAATAATACCTGCTTCACCAGTGAGTGCAAAAATAAACTTACTGCTTATGTGAGGCACTTGAAGAAAGGGTGTTGTTGAGTAAGAATTACCTTTTTATTTATTCATCAAAGATGTCATTCACTAGAAAAATTTCTTCACAAAAATGAGATGCTTGAAAAAAGTTGGACTTAAATAGCAGAAAATACAACACTAATTCCAGATATAAAAGACCAGCATTTTTCACAAAATAAATAAAGAAAGTAAGATTTCAAACCTCTGCTTTTTTTTTTTTAATATCCATACACTAAAACAATATATATATACATTACAAAGATGCGTGGGCATAATGCACATGTCCTAGCCACTTGAAAGCTTTTTATCTCCTTAAAAAAATGTGTCTGCCACATGATACTGAATGTATACATTTTGTACAGGTTTATTTATTTTTTTGATTAAGATTAAAAAAAAGTGCTTTGAGACCTAAAATGTAAAATTAAATATCTGAAAGGAAAATGTATCCAGTATATTATTTATACATTTATCATACTCCATCACATAATCTTTGCATTCATAAATATGGTAATCAAGGGCTGTGGACTTTAAAATCAACCATATAGCAGAATGTCAAAAGTAGTATTTTAGTGGTTCATAGTGTGTTATGAAATTCTTTATATACACAAATATGATCTTTAAAATGGCCTCTATCAGCTTAAAAATGGACAATATCATGAAACTTGTTAAAGCCAAGGTGAACTGTGGCACCATATCCAAATGCAGAAAAAGACAATCACATTTTTCGACATTTCTACTGCTGATGGCATTGAAATGTCAGCAAAGCTCAAAGCAAAAGTACACAATAAATTTGATATTACACCACATGTTTGATTAAGCCCAAGGGTGAAATTGTAACCTGCAATTTTATTCTGAGTCAGTAGATTTCTGACACATTTTGATTTTTAACAAAGGGAAGCTCAGTCTTAAGGCTTCACAGAATTCAGCAGGACTGTCATTGTTTTATTCAGACTCTGCTAGAAATTGGTCTCTACAAGCCCAGTGGACAAAAGTACATTAATAAATTTTATTTTTGTAAAAACTGTTTCCATGGAATTGTTTCAAATAGCAAGGCTGTGACTATACTCAAAATGCAGACTATTAATTAATGGTACACGTGTGGAGAAGCAACAATAATATTTTGTGATGAAAATTAAACCATTTTCTATTTCAGGTTTTTTAATACTTCAAAAAGAGTTTTATACATGTACCTGAAGTAGTTCACATTTAAAATGTAGGAGTGTTGAATGAAAACATGAAAGAATTTCTGAAAATACATGTTTATTTTTAAAAATTCATTTATTCTCATTAATATATAGGATAATTCCAATAACCTTTCAAAATCCCAACTCTGCCTCACAAGGAAGACATGGAGAAATTGTATCTGTTATTGTGACAGGTCTTGAAGAAGAAACACTTGACTACAGATAAAAGAAGTACAAATGATGAAATCCACTCTGGTTTATGACCGTGGAGCATGGTAATTAACTCACACATATTCAAAGACTTTTTAAGAAATACCCTATTCAAAAGCCACGTGTTGGTTTTGTTGTTTCCTAATTTTTATCACATTGCTGGATGGCTCAGAAGTGATGCTGTCAAAGCGACAGTCAAGGACCGAAGTAATTGGAACTGCTGGCTGAAAAGACAAGCTCCATACAGGAATTTCCTGCCACTCCAGTGACTGTGACAGAAAAGCTCTGAAAGTGCCAGTAGAGATTTAGAATGATGAATAGCTGCTACGGTTAGTGAGAAATCTTGGAAGTTCAGTTTTGTTTTATTTGCTGAAATATTACCAAAGAAGGCTTGAAGTCTGTGACTTGTAAAATGTGACTCAAGAATGACCTCTGGCAGTTGGGGCCCCTGTGGATGTTATGCTTCTATTTATCTGTGAGTATTGTCGGGTCCTTTGTCTCATTTCTCAAAATAAAAGCGCAACCTTTGTACCAATGTTTGTCATTATTTATACACTACAAGGTCTTCCTTTATTTTGAGACCTCCTAGTTTTCCTGACACTATCTTTTTGGTCTGTTTTTTCCACCATTTGTGATAATTATCCTTGTATGCCATTCTCCAATCTTCAGCAATAAATTCACAAGGCTATGTCCACCTAATTGCCTTCAAAGTAAGTTGTTGCAATGTTGAATCTAATTACAGTGCTGCTCTGTGGAATCTGTAACCCTGTGACAGACATGTGGGCTTTGGCTATCTTGAAGCTCCTAAAGAAATAGGCTTGTGAGAATAGTAACCATGGAAAGCAGGGAAATGACACAAAGGAGGAAATTCATAAGGGTATCTATCAGCACTCCCAGGCAAGGGAGCCACCTATCTCCTGGCTGTACACTGATTGCCTTTTTTTCCTCCTGAGGTTCTCAGATGTGAACTCCCTTCAGGTTGAGGTGCTTAACACAGGTTAATGCCCATGACCACAGCAGAGAGCCAGCAGCAGTAAGTTAGTAAGTGTAAATAATGCAACAAACCCAACTAGAGCATTCAGCTGCACAAGACCCACACTCACATCCTACCTCTGAGGCAGGAACTCTTCAGTTTCTCAGGTCTTTGGAGAGCATTCCCCAAGACAGAGTTAGAGCAACTGAGAACTAAAACAATGTCTTTATAGGTCTTTTTCCTGAAGGAATTATATGGTAAGTGCAATTCAAGTTTATCAACACATAAGAATCAAAAAGATGAATTTGTGAAATCTGGTGTTTAACCATTGTTTGGTTGTGATATACAGAAATGTATGTCAAGTACTTTATACACATCATCTGGAATGTACACAAAAGCAGTAGAGTGATAACTTTAAAGAGCTACCCAAAAATATTAGTCATGCTTTTTTGTGAGAAAGAGTCACAAAACATTGTGGTACTCTCATAAAGGTAAAGTGTTCTTTGTCCAGTGGAAGAACAATAGACAGTTTTCCATTACATTCATATAACGTCGGTACGTTATTAAAAATGCTCTGAGGCATTCCTGTCCCAGGAGAAGTGCCAATTGAAGGGAATATCATTTATATTGTGCCTATTTAAAATACGCTCAAAGAACATTAAAGTTGAATAGCCAGTGTTTCAGACAGGATTACCTATTAGGGAATGCCAGATGAAAGTTTATCTACCCAAATTTTATATCTATCTGCATCATAGAGTCATATACTATGCTGAGTTGAATGGGACCCATCAGGATAATCGAGTCCACCTTCTGGTCCTGTGCAGTACACCCAAAAAGTCACACCATGTGCCTGAGAGTATTGTCCCAATGCTTCTTGAACTCTGGCAGGCTGGTGCTCTGACCACTTTCCTGGGGAGCCCATTCCAGTCACCTTCTGTGTGAAATACCTTTTTCCTGACATCCAAAATAAACTGCCCCGACACAACTTCAGGCCATTCCCTCAGGTCCAGTCACTGGTCACAAGAGTGAAGAGATCAGTGCTTGCCCCTCCTCTTCCCCTCATAAGGAAGTTACAGACTGCGACGAGGTCTCCCCTCAGTCTCCTCTTCTCCAGGCTGAACAGACCGAGTGACCTCAGCCACTCCTCATACAGCTTCCCCTCAAGTAGAGGCCCTTCACCACCTTGGTTGCCCTCCTCTGGATGCTCTTTAAGAGCTTTATATCTTTCTTTTGTTGTAGCACCCAAACCAGCCCTCAGCACTCGAGGTGAGGCTGCCCCAGCTCAGAGCAGAGCAGGACAATCCCCTCCCTTGCCTGGCTAGTGATGCCCCCAGGACAGGGTTGGCCCTCCTGGCTGCCAGGGCACTGCTGACTCAAATTCAACTTGCCATCAACCAGGACCCCAAAGTCCCTTTCTGCAGTGCTGCTTTCCAGTTTCTTGTTCCCCCGTCTGTCCATGCATTCAGCGTTGCCCCATCCCAGGCGCAGAATCCAGCACTTTCCCTTGTTCAAATTCATATCATACAGTCAATGATTGCCCATCTTTCTATTTGGTCAAGATCTCTCTGCAGGAGCTCTGTGCCCTTAAGGGAGTTGACAGCTCCTTCCAGTTTAGTTTTGTTCCTTTAGTGTCATTGACTCCTCAATCGTGCATTATTTTCTGCATCACAGAATATCATTTGAACCTAATATGGAGCTTTTAAACCACCAAAAAAACCATCCTAGTCTTTGAACAGGTATAAACGCTCCTTGTTGCAAGGCAAGCTATGGAACAAGAATGAAATGCAGGTCAGTTCTCATCCATTCACCAGGAAGAGGTTGATCTGCTGTCTATAGCCTCTATTAGCTAATAAAGCCAGCCACATTGAACTGGCACATTCATTCTGAAGTGCATTGTACTTGCATGTAAGTCATGGCTCTTTAATATTAAGAATAGGTATTTTTCTCTTTCTGCTAGATCCCAATTAGATAGATAATAGCTGTCTCAGATTCCTGCAGTTTTACAAAAGCAAAAAGTTTATTTCAGGTTTATCTCATCTGCATCTTCATGATTTTACCTAGACTATGATCAGATGTGACAGGGGTATCAATGGTAGGATCAGCATATGAAAACTGTTGGCTCAATGCCACGTACTCAAATGTGCTTACTCCTGACATTTCTTGTCCTCTTTGACTGCCAGGACCTTTCAAAAACCTTATCCTACTTTTAAAAGAAAACTAGAGCTTTCAATGTTTATTTGCTTTTCAATTCTCAAAACATTTATGTTTGATTTTTCCCAACTTCTCAGAGAAGGGGAAATTCACACCCATTAATAATCTCCCTTTGTGAGTTGGAATAGTCTGAGGGACACAAACTTCAGCAGAGGATATACCTTAACTTTTCAGAGGTTACTAAATAATTTTATGGGTTTTTTCTCTAGATCATCCATATGCTGAAAGAGACACAGCTGTCATTGATTTGGTGATTTTAATAAATGTATATCATCAGATATCATTAGCACTTAATAACTTGATATGTGACAAGCTGGTGACCATAGCTACACCTGTGTCATTTTTGAAAGCAGGTAGTCTTAGCAGATGCCATAGATCTTTATGTTGATGTGTAGATCACACAGCTGAAAACTGAGAAAAGCCCTTAAAATGTTCTACTATATGTTTTCTCTGGTTAAAGTGAAGGGAAATTAAATATTCATACAATGTGAAGCTTCCTAAGAAGGAAATAGGGTTTCCCTTGTGCCAAAGGAAGCAAGCACCTTCTATGAATATTTTGCTTGCCAGAAATATGGAATGAGCACTAGCTGACTTCTTAAATTCCCCCTTTTATTTGATTTCTTACCAGACTGAAGTGAAATGTGAACTGTAGCTTTAAGGCTCAGGCTTAATATGCTCCAGGTGTACTGGAAGCAGTTAATTGCTTCTGAAGGGGACTTAGAGAATATTGTTCCAAGAGCCTGTTATTTCTGAAAAGACACTAAGATCAGGGTTTGCTGCCTCAGTGAGTTCCTATGGTGAAAGTTATTCATGTACAGGAGCTATCTGGCTTGAAAGAGAGAGCTTTTATGGAGAACCTCTTTGTGGAAGGATGAATGCACTGAAGATTCTCTACAGAAGGCTATTTGAATTAGATGCATCTTAAACAGTGTATGTTGAACTAAACCCCTCTGAATTTTATGGAAATGGGCCCAAAGTGGGAATCCAGGCTTATGATCCTGGCTTCCTTCTTATAGAAGGGGCTAAATTTGGGGTTTACATAAGGCTCCTCTCTAATTCCATTAACAGTGAACTCTAGATGGCTCTTCAAAAGTGGACTGAAATCTCTTGATGTAAACTAACATGCTTTTGAGAAAAATAAAATCTTCCACAAGAGTAATTCTGCTGCACCATCATATTCTGACACAGTTTCTCATTTTCTTACACTGTACAACTAAAAATGCATTTGTATTATTTATGGCAATTAATTATAATGAGAAATTCTTGAAGAATACTAACCTTCAGGATCAATTGCTTCCTGTGTAGCTTCCACATTGCCACATCCTTATAACTACCACCATAGTGCAGCCAAGAGACATCACAGTTACGTAGTTATGCTCTTGCAATTTCAAGTGATTATGTTAAAGTGGGGAGGGGTAATACAAAAAAAAAAAGAGCAAAAAAACCCCACAAACAAACAACATCAACAACAAAACCCTTTGGCAAGTGCTTCTCTCCGGGGTCACAGATTTTTATTGTAAAGGACATTGAATTATGAAACACACATCATGTTTGTTTGTAAAGAGCTGACTTGTGACAGGTTCAATCTGTTGGTATTGAAATTTTCCAAAAATTTAGTTGATATGGGAAATTTTAGAACAGATGTTTCAGGCTTGGCAGAATTACAACTAAAGAAAAGAGGCACTTATTTTGGGAATCATGAATCAGTTTTAATGATTGATGAGAGCTCTCTATTTGAGTGTAAACAAGTTTTACACAAATAACTTTTTAAAAATCACCATCTATGTCCAATTTTTTACATCCCACGTACTTATCTTTATTCTGCTGACTTTACTTGTCTGCACTCATCTCCTTACTTATAATTTCAAGATCTCTAACACTTTCAGAAGACATGAAAATGTCTTTTTCAAATCTAATGTGACTCAAGTACTATAGTATTTGTGTCATTTTCTTCTTATTTAAACTTCCTAAAGAACTTTTCCAGGGAAGAGGTGAAAATTTCCAATGAGATACTAAGTCCATATTTAGCTACACATCAATGCAATTTCTTCACACTTCTTGTCATGCTAAACTTAAATATAATTAATATAATATAGTAATATAAATGTGTTTCTGTGTTATTACATATATGGCCTTTTTACACCTTTCCTTTGCAGAACTTTTGACACTATTTGAATTTCCATCAAGTTAGAAATCTTTTCATAATTCCAAGAAAGTATATACAATCTTTTGGTTTTTCTGCCTCTTTTTCTCAGGGATTATTCATTGTTGGCAGGTGATTGGTGGCTGGGATATTTCTAAATTCAGGCTTCTCGTAAGCATTATTAGAGTGTCATTATATATATTTTTAATGTGCATAAATTTCTGGCTATAAACCCCAACCACCTAGCATTGCTGTGTCCTGGTGGTTTGTAATACTGTGAAACAATACATTCACCACATTATACTCTTACAACTGTAATAATCCAACAGAAACCCAGGATATTTTTTGCAAGAGAAGTAACATTTCAATGCTACTTACTATTATTTTTAATTTGTTATTATCATTAAGTATAAATATAGTTGTAGCTTTGAAGGCCTCGGTATCAAGATTCCAGACACACTTTAGTATCAGTAGTTTAATAAGATGCAGCCTGCTCTCAAATTATATCAAAGTCAAGAATCTGGAACACTTTGGATTTCCAGGAAATTCCTAAAAAGACTTGTTCTTTGTTTATTTAGTTTTACACCTAGTAAAACTTGAATAGGTTCAAGAAAAGGCAAGTGTGCTTGGCAAGGAGTGTGGAATGCCATAGCAAAGAAGCCTTGACACTGTGCATGTAATCCCTAGGAGCACTAAATGTGAGGAGAAGGCCTACAATCCCTTTATTCCCTTTCCCCTTAATAAATTAAATTCTAAAAAAATTAAATTGAAAGCCTCACCAATGTACCCTTTTTTTTTCTTTCTCTTTTTTTTAATCTTTAAAAAAAGAAAGAAAATTCTTTAGGTGCTTCTTCCTCAACAGATATAAGGAAGTCACTAACCAATACTATATTAAAAAAAATAAGAGGAAAAATCTCACCAGTTTTCTATTGTACCTTAAAGTGCTGTTCCACATCATCATTTGCCTTTCTTAGGACCTAACAAAGATAAAGATCTGTTTTTTCTGTGTTACCTGTAAACTGGTCTGTTTGGACTGCTTCAGACAGAGGCAACTAATCAGTTCGAAGAAGTGGTTTGGAGAACACCAAGTACCAGAGGCCGTGCTCATATAAACAAACTTTACACATCCTTCCAACTGTTTTGGCAATGCATCTCACTGAGATAATATCCTCACAAGTGACTTGATTTCAAACTGTTTAGGGTTGCATAACCAAAAATTTTAAATTCTACCCAAAACCAAATAGAAACCAGAAACCAATTACTTCTGCTTTATTTAACAATTTGATTTAAAGTCTATATTCCAGAGTGACTCCAAAATGCTCCATAGCTGAAATAATGAAAGTACGGGTTTTGGTAACATCTGAAACAAAACAAGAGATGTTGTCATTTTAGAAACTCAACAACATGGACAACTATTCTGGCACTTTTAATTTAAATGACAAGTATTGTGCCCTTTCAGGCGTCCTTATACCTTCACATTATGGCAGTAGGTTGAAGTCTTAGGATGCAGCAGCTCTGTCCTCGTCATAGTATCTCTAAAATTATGCCATCTCAAATTAGTCATGAAGCCATGAATGTGCCACCCAGGAGAATTATTTTTTTTAGATAGTCATCTTGTTCTACTAAGATATTTTAAGCCCTCCAGCAAATTATTCAAAAATCTCATTGCTTTTCCATTCTGCCTAGGCTGTATTTAAATGCAAGTAACTGAACTGAGGCAAAACAGGCTGCCTGGTGGAGTCAGGCTACGACTTCTAGCAACAGCACTGACCAGATGTGTTACAGGAATTTTATAATATAATGTTTGAAATGTATGTTACTATTCAGCCTGCTATGTCAATGCTGGAATCCTGCTGAACAGCATCTGCCTCAATCATGAGGCTTTTTTCTTCATGTCCTGTAGTGGGGATTGGTAAGAAAATGAACACTGTCTGTGATGCTAATGCTATCACACACATAATAAAGGACAGTCTGTTTGCAGAGTTGGATGGGGTAATGGCCTTTGCATAGCACAAGAGGCAGGTTCAGAAAGTGTTTTACAGTGGTAAAATTTGTAATATTAACATTTTCCATCCATGACAGTGACTACTAACACTTTGGGACTCCCTGTGGGTTACCAGGGCAAGTGACTAACAATGAAAATCTTCTGAGTGAGGTGGTACATAGACATTTCTTAGCATTTACTAAGGGTCATCCTATTCTCCTTCCATTCCAGGAAGCACAAAATAAAAATAAAGGCTATCTAATACACATGGAAATTGAAGAGTTATGCTTTCAAACAAACAACAGAAACCTACTTTCTATAATAGAAACCGTATGCTAAAATCCAATGTGTAAAGGCTGACTCACTGCTAAGTATTTTTTTCAGTTTATTGACATAGAAGGTACACTGAAAATATATATCTTGTCTGTTCCAAATGTGGCTGTTGTCCAGTGTACAGGGCTGACTACTAATTGTCTATTCTAATACCAGTTCTGTAGTTATCCAATTAGGTAGAGCTGGGAAACACACCTCAAACTTTCACATCCACATCTGTATGTGACAGACAGAACTTCTGATAGTCAGTGAAGCACACGGAAAGCGGCTGATTAAATTCTTCCATCTGAATTTGTAGGCTGAAAATCTGATCTCAAGTTTCTCCACTCTTTCTAAAATCTGACAGTTCAACATCCACCTCCCCAACTTCCACTGATTCTTAATGTGATTTAGAATGACATGAGGCTGTATTTTTACTGTATGAAATGGGCACTGTAATTTGTTCTAACTGTTAAAGAAGGAAGATTAGTTAGATTTCTGTATTCATTACCACTCAAACTAGGCAAAAAATAAGTGATTTCTACCTGTTTAGACATAGGTAAAATATGTAAGGATTTTTTCCTATTAAAAAAAGCATTATAATCAATCTTTATTTTAACAAAATTTAAATTAATAAGCATAATAAATACACATCAGCTTTCCTATGTCTTTTTATGATATTGTGCAACCCTATTTTCTAATTGTTTTTGTTGAGGAAAACTGAGGATTCCTTTAAGAAGATTAATACATGCAATGTGCTTTTAAATGATAAAAAACCCCACAACATTTGAAACATTTTAGAGTAGAAAGCACTTAATAAAATCTATTAGAAGTAGTGAGAAAATATTCAAAAAGTCAATTTGTAAAGCATTTACTTATATTTCCTATGTGCAAATCATTTTGTATGGACTACAAGGATCAGAGAATGAAGTGTCAGCAAATAACTTCTGAAATACAAGATACCCTTGTAGTTAAATATTTCATTTCTGCATGAGTGGTCGTGAACATCTATGGATTTACCAGCCTTTTGTAGCCTATGTAGCAGGATAATATGAGAATACCTTCTACAAGTGAAATTGAATTTTAAGATATTCAGATAAAGTGGGTCAGAATAGTATGGAATTATCAACAAACTTAAAACACTTCATGTCAATTTTTATTACATTCAGTAGAACAGAGCTCTCAAAAATGATATAATCTAACCTTTTCAATAATAAAAAAAGAATACTCCTTCTTTAAAAATCTGATCTCACAAGTATTTTTCTTTAGGGAAATACAGCTCATCTCAGAAATATCCCTCTCTTCCTTTCACTGTCATTTATCATTGAATTCAACTGAATCTCTTTCACTGAGACTTTATAATTTCATCTTTAATACCCCCCACTAATCTCCCTCATGGTGGCCTTCAGCCAACAAATGTTCTTTACATTACAATACCCTCATTTATTCAATTCCCAAGAAACAGATCTGTGAAAGGGTTAACCATTTGATTGTCAAAAGCTTTGGGTTCTGCTGAGCTACTAAATTTCATGTGCACTTATTACCCAGGTTAGGTTCAAGCCATTGCTGGGCTGGCACAGCGTTTGCCTAACACGGATAGACCCCTGTAGGGAAAACTAGACAATTAGATGATACTCTGCACACCTAGCATTTATTCAGCCTAAGCCATAGTGGTATAAACTCAAAGGTAAACCATCTTTCCTTGATTACTCACTGGGAGTGCAGTTCCACGAGAAAGGGTTGCAACTAAATCTAAATTAGAGGAATGAAATTAGTTTACCAGCTCACAGCTCCTGCTGCCCCTCCATGCAATACCAGGATGACATTCTACTTTTTTTCTAAAAGGGGGTGGGGAGAAATCATTTCCATCCTAAATGAATGATATTAAAATACTCATTTTTCACTATTCAATCAAAAGGAAATTACCGACCAAACAAGCAAATGAAATATCACAGGGTCTGAAGTGACAACAGCTATGTATTTGTCTCCTGTTAGCCTTCCTATTTGCAGTATGCTTATCTAAAAATTATTAGGTGAAAATTAGTCTTTCTACCAAGTGACCTGCATTTCATATGAATAATTAAGCGTACTTTGAAACAGGTACATGAGTATAAGTTTACTATGTCCCGGGAGAATGTTCTTGCATCCTATCCCTTTAACCTTTCTCCTAGTCCACATTTAGTTATTTAATGTCATATTTAATAGCCTTAACAGGAAATATTGAGGAGACTCTGCCTTCTTTTCAAGATGCCTGATGGTAAAAACATTAGACACACTAGATATGGAAGATTTGGCTTCAGATTCCTGTTTCAAATTACACAATTTGCAGCATCTTAAGGAGGTCTTGCCCTGTATATTGAGACTCATGCCAAGTCAGTGTCTCTTTCCAGATATTTTCTGTTACAATGCCCGATTACAATGCCTCCTGTAAGGTCTGAGAACAATTATGAAGTTTGATCCTGTGTCTTGGACTCAAGATAGAGAATTATGTTGGAGTATAGAGAGGTTCTGTGTCTGGACTCAGGAGTATCAACATCCCTGCCTGCTCACCATCTGAAACAGGTACTCACACAGCTAACAAGCAGCTACCTGAGCCAAGGATCCACAGTGCAAAATATTTCTGTATGAAGTGGATTCAAGTAGGCAGGTGCCTCTCTCTCCATATGTCTTTCAGCCAGAGCAGATCTCCATAAATGGCCACCCACAGCCAAACAAAAACTATGGATGTTAACTTTTATTTTCCTGAAGAAATAGTCTGAGAAATAAGGGATTCCTAAACCCCCTTGCAAAGTCTATTAACTGAGTTTCTGATGATCTGATCACTTTGAAATAAGAAAAATAAACATCCTGTGGTTTATTTGCCAGTCTATATCATGGTGTTATGAAAACTTGAGTGCACTGATCAATTTTACTGGAAGAGAAGAAATTACCTTATCACTCTTAAACACAAGGGATAGCAAGTTCAGACATTAAGGCATCTGTGAGAACATGGGCATATCCCACCCACCCCTTCAGCAAAAGTGAAGCAGAGAAAATGGAAGAAAAGGCTGAAACTTCCTTTCTCATACTATAAGATACTGGTTGCATTCTAGGCATAAAGAAAACTGCTACTTGTGATATCAAATGGCATATAAAGGTTGTTTGATTGCATGGAAGAAGGAATAGCAGCTTTTCCAATTTTAAAAATGGTCCTATTAGACATAAATGAAGAGGTTCTAATCATCATTGGAACAGCTCTTTTTGATTAAGTCAGAGGAATCATTTAAGATATGGGAGGCAATCCACCATGTTCAGATTTGAAGAGAGCATCTAACTGAAATAGCACAAACCAAAATAAAGTAATTAAAATAGTTTTATTTTTCAAATATCCCTTACTTATTAAATGCACACTCATAAAAATATGGCATAATAATAATTTATACTTAGGCCAAGATGGGTAGGAATTATATTTATAATATAGACAGTGAGTTAATTAAGACAGAGAGGAGGAAAATTACCTACTTAAGGCCATACAGAAAGCCAGTGAAAGTAGTAGGAAGAAGCACAGATGTCCTGTTTCTGAAATCTCTGTTATAATCATTAGATAGTAATTCCCAGTCTGGCAAGCAGTAAAATCTTCAAGCATGCTTCATGCCAGTACATATTAAAAAGCTAAACCCAAAGCCAACAGCAAATCATTGCCCACAGCATATTACTTGTTTACTATTTGGCTGATAAATGAAGCCTGTTGGAGACACCGACAAAGGGCCTAAATCTGCTTTACATGTCCTTTACATAAAGCCAGGTTTTGACCAGTCTGCAAACCTGTCCGCTGACTTGTTAGAGAAAAATAAAAGGCATAAACCAGCTAGCAACGTTCCAGCAGAGGAGGCAGCCACTGCTCTGGTCAGAAAGCACCAGCAGCCACGTTCACCAGCTCATGGGGGATGGCAGCACCCCCAGCTTCAGCTGCAGCACCCATCCCTGCAGCCCCCAGGCAGCACAGGGTCTCTGCTGCTCTACCACAGACAGCACTTGCATATGAAAAACAGGTTACTCAGAGAGATTTTCAAATAGCTGTAAGATAAATTGAAGCCAACCTGATTGACTGCTGCACACTTAAATACTATGCCAAGCTACATTTTTTTAGCCTGATTCCTTCCCTGCGTTGCAGTGCCATTGCATTAAGATAGCTAAACAAAAATTATAGGCCTTTTTTTACAACTATTTTTTCAAACTTGTTTGTTACAGTCACCACAGAAATATTAACCAAGATTCATTGCAAGTGGACATAGCTAAAAAGATGTAAAAGTGGCTCTCTGTGAAGTTATTCATTGAACATTCTCAATATGTAAAATGAAGTACCACATCACATCACAGTAACTTTGTTTTCTAGATTGTCATTTCTTCCAGAAATTATGGATACTGGAAGTTTTAGTTCTTTAAGTGACACCAAGGTATAGTTCTTTAGTTATTGCTATTTAATATGAATGTGAGTTATAAATTTTGAGGTTCTGTTTTTTTCTTACTAGAGTATCTGATCAGAAACATCTGATGGAAAAATAATAACCTTAGCAAGAGTACTATATGTCTGGATTTCTCTAGTCTTGATGATATTCCTGCTATAAATTTTTCTTGGGCTGGACTCATCCTTCTTCATCCAGCATTCCAAAGATCTGGTAGCATCAGAAAGGTCGAGAGGTTTTGGAGAGTACAAACATCCTGATGCAATCACATCCACATTCAGAGAAGAATAAATCACACCTATTGCAGGTAAGATAACCTGGATCTGTATTCCCATGTGGAAAACAGTTCCCCTGAAAACTTATGCCTAAGTGTACAAACAATGTTGTAATTGCAGCTCTGAAAAGCAGATGATCTGGGGTATTTTTCCTCATATGAGAGACATATTCCTTGTTTGTCTCTGGGAGTTTGCCTACATTACCTTGCCAATGTGCCTTTAAACCTGAAGAAGGACTCATTTAGCCCCTAAGTTTATTCACAGAATCACAGAAAATTCTGAGCTGGAAGGACCACAAGGATCATCAAGTGAATGGCCCATAACCATCAAACCCACAACCCTGGCATTATTAGCACCATGCTCTGACCAACTGAGATCATCTCCAATATCTGACACTGTAGATACAGGTGGTCATCAGCCAAAAAGTGGTAATAGGCTGCCCACATGGTATGAATGACACTAGCATAGGAAGAAACTAATAACAAATATTTGCATAGTCATGTAGTGATTCTTTCTTTTAAGATAAATGAAATATAAATCATTCCTGGTTTCTGAGACTCCCTTTTCCTTTGTCAATAGAAGTTTTTCATGAGATGAAAGGCAGTGATAATGAAGAACCCTGGGAGAAATGTATTTGTCCCTTATACTGGTTCTTCCCACCCATATTAACAGAATATTAAGAAGTAATTGAAATTATGTAAATGAAAGTGGACTTCCGGTTCCCTGAGAATAAGCTTCACACTAACAGAAGCTTTTTCTCCTCTTTTACATGGAAAATTATACATTTACCTATATATACTACTGCAGTTACTTGAGAAGTGTCTTTTATAAATTCCTGATGTTTTGATAAGTGAATGTTACATATGAAGTTAACTCTCTTCATACATTTTAAATTGTCTATATTTGGAGTTCATTCTGTTCTCATGTATGAGGAACTATTTAAAAATGCCTACAGCACAGAAACTGTCACTGAAAAGATACCATCAAGTGAAGGATGAATGCTGTCAATGCTTCCAAAACCAATCAGTCATTAGGTTTAATATTAGAGTGTACACATACACTACAAGAATGGTGTGGGGAGGGAAAGATAGAAAATATAGATTTTTTCACTGAATTTCTACCTGTATAACTTACAAAGACAGAAAATCATGTCTGAAAAGGACTGAAAACATGACAGAAGTGCACAAAAATACCATGGTGTGAAAGTCCAAGTTTCAGTTACCTATCTGTGTATCTAATTCTAGTACTCTCTTTCTCTCCCTCTCCATATATTTGCATTTAAATATATATATATTTATTTATTTTAAATATACATGTGTATATATATATGTATAGTCTAGGCTTTCATATATTAAAATATATGTCCTGGAGATTTACTTTCAGGCACCTGAACTATGCAAGATAATAATATGTTAGACATAAAAATACTCATACTGGAACGAGAGCAAGTGTTTCCTGAGGAGTAAAACTATTCATTAATTTCTGGAGATAGATAAAGGATTTGTTAAGTCAGACACAGAAAGAAACTGTTTACAAGATCTCCAAGGAGCAGTCTGTACCTGTTACAAGCACAGAATTTACATTTTGGAAGGTTAGATACCTTCAATATTCCAATAAATAAATGTTCCTCTATTATTTTCAAATGAGTCCCGGGTTGACCTAATTCGCATAGAAATGCTTACACTTCCTTTACCTTCAAGGTAATTAATCTAAACTTATTTTTATTGCACTGAAATGAACACTAATTTATCATTTTCCTGTTTACAGTACTGGGCTATTTACAGCCAAACGTGCACCACACAAAAATATAACAAAGACTTAACCTGCTCAAAACTTCTGTACTCAAAGCAACCTGTCAACATAGTCCCTGTCATGAGATTTTTAGCTTGCTTTCAGCAAATACAATCAGCTTTTTAAGCTCCCTTTTAACACTGGAGAGTTGATAGAATTTTGGCCCAGTTGGGTAAAGGAGCTGAATCAGGAGCAGAACTCTTATCCTTTGGTGTCCAAGAGAGCCCAAGTGGTGACTCCTGCTGCATCTGAGGAACAGCCTTGGCCACAGCTTTGTGATTATGACCAGCATTCACTGTGGGGAATTGAAGTACAAATGACACCACTTTCAGAATCCTTTCAACCATCTGCAGGCCTCACTGGCAAATCCAGGCTCAGTGAGACCCCCAGGACTGCTGTATGTTCAGAGCCTGTCTTCTAGGAAGAGGCTGCCCTACCAGTTTGTTTTGAGACATTGCCCGTCATGGCCACAGTTTTCTGGAGCATATTATTAAAGTCATCAACAGGAGTAACAGAGTTTTAGATACAAGGTGGCAAAAAGATTAGGCCAAGTGCATGGGTCTCTGGGACATTGCAGCATTATGCTTGTATGACATGTGACAAAATGGCTCCACCCATTTTCTTGATGTACTCAGACATACAATAATAGTAGCTGACAATAGCAATGTAAGTGTTGTAGGGACAATGATAAAGAATTTAGGGCCTGGCACTAAGGCTTCCCAACACATATGCCATGCTTCTAATTCTGCCTTTGCATGTTAGCAAGAAGATCTCACTGCCTCCTCAAGCCTCAGACAGAGCCAGGTTCAACAGGGCAAGAGGAGCCTGAACTCAGAGCAGCTCTGTCAGCAGCAGCCCTACTGCTGTCCCTGCTGGGTCCTGTTCCCTGGCACAACCAGGCAGGATGGAGCTAGGGACCCCTCAGAGCTGGCATGAAGTGACACCAGGGGTGCAGTCAGCAGTGCTGCCGTTGCCCCATGGTGGAACCGCTTTGCTGCTCCAGCAGCCTGCCTGAGGACCTCCCTGCACTGCTCGTGCATGTAAGCTTCATTCCTCTGGTCCAAAAGACTATGCAGGAAGGTGAGGGTTAAGGGGGAGGCACAGCTCTGGACACAGCTTCCAACATGAAATTTTTGCTGCTCAGTGCAAGGCTGCCCCTGCATTTGAAAAAACCCCATAAACTTCCTCGGCAGACAGGCACGAAAACACAGCCAGTGTGTATGTGTGTAAACACAGATGAAGTAGCTTTGACATTCAGAGTTCCTTCATTCAGGGGAGCCCTTGCTTGCAGTCATTTCGAGTGCCAAAAGCCACCCCTGATAACTCCATTTACTCACCATTTAGTAAATATATATTTCAGTCACTGAAAGATGTTCAAATGCCGGAAACTGGAAAGAAGTATCAGACATTTTTATAAGTACAGTGACTGATTCCATGATTTATTCATGAGGTTATAAGGTACTGTTGGGTTTAGCAATCACTCCATAAATAGGGCAATAAAAGCACAGACCAACACCTTTCACTTACCCTAGTAAGTAACTTCATGGTCAGATTTATATGGTATACTGAGCAGAAAGCCATTTTATATCAGATAATGAAAATATTTAGAAAACCTCTAGAGCAATGAGGACTATAGAACTCCTAAAACTGTAATTGTTTTAAGCCATTATTAGTAATGAAAATATTTAAAAATTATGGAAGTTTCCTCATAAATAGTGTGCTACACCAAAAAAACTCAGGTTGCTAAGTAAAGCCATTTTGAATTGCATAAAAAAGAGGGGACACTTTTTCAGCTTTCTCTACTGCTTAACAATAGCTATATGTATTACAATATCCCTGTGGTCATAAATATTGCTTTATAAGCAGAGCAGTTATCATTTGGACTTTATATAATTCAAAATCAGAAAAAAAACCTCCTTAGAATAAGTTTTAAAAAATATAATTGTGTAAGGGTCACCAAATGCAACCACTCATTCACTGCAATATTTAACATCTCAGCTCTAAAAAATTTAAAGACAAATGATAATGTTCATTATTTAAAAAAAGAATAAATTATTTGAGTTCACTTCCAAGTTGGGCCTATTTTAAGCTAGTACATTTATTCAACATATTGGGGAAATACCTTTTCTCCGAGATGAAATCTGGATCAAAGTTTTTCCTCCTCCACATGTAAAAAGTAACAGCAGACATGAGAGGTGTGATTCTGATTTTGAGACATTTGTGTGAACTCTGCTTGATCAACAGCTGAGGCATCTCCAAGGAAAACCTGGAGTGACAGTAAAAGTTTCATTGGCTAATATAATCCCATCAAACTGATTGAAATAATTTGTGCTGACTACACATTAGAAACCTATAAAAACAGGTGTATCCTCTAGCCAAAAGTACAACAGAAACTCCAGATCTCAAAAAACACAAAAACAATCCCAATAGAAGTCAGAAAAGTATATTAGCATGACCAAAATGCTCTTTACTGGAAGCATTGTTCTGAATTTCTGTATTCCAGTCTATTGAAAATATATATTCATCATGTCTACTAAACTTTTCTTAACAGATTCAGCTCAACAACTGTATGTAATATTCATGTCACATAATGGAAGCTGTCCAACATTATTAAAAACAAATACACTTTGTAATAATTTATTTTACCAGTGCATTAGATCACATAGCTTGTTTTTCTTGTGGTATTTCTGTATATTTTTTTGAAATGGTTTAATAAAATTAAATTACTTCTAAAGGATGAGTACATGGCATTAAATTTTTTGGTAGATTCACCAGAAGATATGTTAATGACTGCAAATCCCATGTAGATGGTGTGGTTCATTTAAGGCCAGGCAACCAAACAGCTAGGTCTGGTAATTCCCACCAGGTAAGTCATCCCAGCCCTCACAAGTTTTGGCTTCCCAAGGACCACTGAACTGGCTTTTAAATACAGGATGGAAATACTTAGTCTACATCTACTTACTTTATTTTGTGGGCATGAAAGCAGTGATCCCATCTGCATTTAAAGCAATGATAGTAGCATGATACCAGCCCCAGCTATCTCACACTGTCTATGACTGAGGAGCAACAGCCTTCCCCTGAGAACCCTGGCTTGGCTAGGTGGAGCCAGCTAGGTTTGAAATTGCAATTAGCCAAACTAGTTTAGTGGGTGTAAAGTACTCTTGGTGACCCATTCCAGTGGGATTCAAGTGCTGAGGGATAATCTTAACAAAAGGACAAAGTGGATGAAAGTTGGTGTTTTTCAAGCTATCACCAAGGATTAGCCTTGTTCGTGGTCATCTTGGGCAGCAGCACTTCAATATCTGTGACAGTTAGAATGGCTCCTTCTCCTATATAAGCAAACCAGCAGTTAAATTTGTGCTCAGCTACTGCCTTCCAAATCTTTCTTCCAGCAATAATAAGAAATTTTTTGTTCACCAGACACCCTCCTAATTCTCAGACAAATCATTAGCAATGTGAGCTGTTTTACAACAGGTAAAACTAAGGAGGTTACACATGATTAGCCTAAAACCACAAAGGCAGCCTCTGTCAGAGCAGAATAGAGAGCTGAGTTAAATAAAATAATTATGGGTCCTGCTACCTGACTGCCTTCAGAAGCCAGTCATCTTTATTCCAGGATGATAGAAAGTTACTGTTTACATATTTATATCCTGTATAATATTATGCCAAAAGTAGTTCAGTCAGTTTTTAGGGGCCTGTTTGGAAAATTTTCCACTGTTGTTGGCCGTGTTCGCACTTCCTGTTTTTACTGATGATTTGTTTCTGGAAGGGTCAATGCTACAAAAATACACAAATCCATCAAAATAAACCACAACCAACTAAACCTTTGCTTTTCTCGTAAAACCAAAGCACAATCTCCTTACTCTGGAGAAAAAAACTTTAATTTTGTGAAACTTCAAGAGTTGTTTTCAAACTTGTTCAGTACCTCACAATTTCCTTTGTTTCTCTGCGACAAAGTTTGGCTCTGAACTCACTGGATTGAAGAAAAGATAAGGTTATTATACACAGTGGAAAAGAAACTCACTGCTCTGCACCATCTTTTTCCATCAGTCAAAAAATAACTACAAATAATTTACTTGCAGTATTTACAGCAAGTTATTTTGCACAAGGATTTTGCAGAGTAAAATGTATCTCTACTCTACATAGCTGCAGTATGCTTAGCTTCACATAAAGTAATCTACTCCTGTATTATATATATTATCCTGTATGTCAAAGGTGTGTTTTTTAAAAACACTTGGGTTTCTCTCTGAAATAGATTTAGAAGAGCCGAAGATTTCTTTTCTTGTCTGATCACCTTTCTGATGTTACAATGTCCCCAGCGCACTCACACCTCAGGATTAAAGTGTTCTGCCAGTTTTTTTTTTTCAACTAACAAAAATCATCATTATTTTGGCTACTTACTAACCTTTTAACTGTTGCCCTAACTACATGTTCACCAGCATCATTCTCATAAAATTTCTGTAAGAATCACGAAAATGCTGAAAAAATTATTTTTACAGCACAGTGGAACTGCTAAGCTTGTGCCTCGTTTTTGATTAATTTCATGCCTGACTCAGTCAGAGATTAGGCCCTGACACAGGTTATAATTAAATATTGAAATCATGAAGTGCAAGAATGTTTAATTTTTAAAATATGAGTTTTAATTTACCTCATACAGAGAATAGCTCTGGTCACCTGCAGAGATGCATTACACACTACATTGCCTAATGTAGGATGCCTGAATAAGGCTGAGCATACAGTTAAAGTAAACTAATGCAATTTACTGAACAGCAGTCAAATATTTATCCAGTTGATGAAGCAGACTTTATGTGAAACTCAGACAATAATTAAAGAGAAGCCTTGCTTAAAACATGCTTATTCCAGTTTCCACAAATATGTTATACCAAAGCAGCATCTTCCTTTTCTCAAATATTGATGTTCTCCTAACACATTATACAGTGAGCTTGTCCTTGGCATTCTCTTGACTATTTAATGAATACATTTCCTGGCATTTGCCTTATCTTTGTTATGTTGTTCTTTGGAGAGCTAAAACTATTAGTTAGCCCTTGACAGAAAAACATCAGAGCAAGCTAGTAAAAGGTCTTATGGTATCAAAGTTATTAACATGGTATTTGATTAAACCATAGAAAGATGGGGAATAGATACTACAGACTATGTCCCCTGTACTTAGGCTTTCACAGCCTTGAATAGCTTTTCATAGAACTTTCACATTTGTTTTTGTCATTTTATCTGAGCAATAGTCTGTTTAGTCACAGGCAGAATACTAATCCAACAATTATTTTGTAGTGCTCTATCATTCCAAATAGAATTGAATATATTATGTACTTCCACTTACTCAGAATAAATATTTTTGCTTTAAGTTTCAATTCTCATAGTAAAAGAAATTTAAAACTTTTATGCCAACAACAGGAAATATGTGTTGAGGAGACATATTTTGCACAATCTAGAACACAATACAAACTGTTAGAATGCAGGCATTTATAAAAATATAAATGGTCTCAATTTTTAATTTAACACATTGAAGCTTGTGTACAACATCATTTACAAGTATTATTAAATCTTCACACTTCAAGGTTTTATTAGAATCAGGAAGCCTGAGTAGTTGTTCTTCAGAAATGCCTAATGATGACCATAAAAATGGAGAAGACAGAGCTTACACCCAATCTGTGTTCCCGAACTAGATGGAAGCATATTTCCAAAATTATCAAATGACTGGTAGTTAGTGAAGCATATATGTTCATTGTCTGTTAAAAGTCATTAGGAGGTCCTCAAATTTTTCAGTAATTTAAAGCTGATGAGATGTCTATGTCCATTGCCTTAAAAATAGACAATATTTCAAAACACACCCTACAAATTACAGCACACTTCATCCAAACACTACTATTTTTTGCACACATCTGGATAATTCAACATGAAGTGACTGTGTGAGGGTTCTGCTACCCTGAAGTACCATTTTTGTTTTAACAAATTGGTTTTTTACTTGATAAAGTCAAAGATATAAATATTCTCTCCATTTAAAATGCCAGTGGTGCA
The DNA here is from genome assembly GCF_051311805.1 of Agelaius phoeniceus. NCBI lineage: Eukaryota > Metazoa > Chordata > Aves > Passeriformes > Icteridae > Agelaius > Agelaius phoeniceus. The sequence goes on along the minus strand of NC_135269.1, from coordinate 48,258,507 downwards.
TTTTTAAGAAATTTGGGTTATTTTATTTAGTTCGGAAGAAAGATGAAGGCAAATTCCAGCACACAAGTTAGTGCACGAGAAAAGCTGTGGAGCAAGAGTCTAACTGGCATAAGCTACCACAGCTACTTCAGCAGAGCTGTGCCAGTAAACACCAGCTGGGCTTCTGGCCTGGTATTAGAAACTGCATCCAGCCACACTTCATTTTCAGCTGCAGCCTCCAATTCAAACCAGCTGCATCCATAAGCAGCTGAGAGGCTGCCTCACAAACTGGATTATTGCTAGTCTTGAATGTGCAGTATCACCCCAGTCCCTGACATGCTTAGAACCAATATACCACAATTACAACTTTAAGTACAAGGCTGCTGTTCCTACATATCCTAGGGTCAGGAAAATGTATTGGATGCCTACATGTCCAAGTTCTGTAAAGTCAGAAGATTAACACTTATTAGCAATAGGACATCTCGGCAACCAGACTGAGCTGCCTAAGATTTGGTATTGTATTCTGATGTTCTCTGCACTATTGAAGTCGTTGCTCAAAGCATGTAGGAAAATGACAAATCAAAAACTCTTAACTGCTCTCTACTCATCAATAAACTCATTGGGGGATTAACACCCAGTATGTTTTGTAGGGTAAAGCAAATATCTGGCCTAACTTGTTTCTTCTCATCTAATGGGTGAGGTTGTTGTCAGTCCATCTTTCTACCTATCTATTCCCTGATGACTGAGACACTGAGAAAAGGCAGCTGGTTTAATCTTAAATCAGAGATTAACAAACTCAGTCCTATTTACCAAACGCTTTACTGTTCATAGCATTCCATAAAAAACCTCCTTGATAACAAAGGGTCGACGCATGTGAAGAACTGAAGCACCAGAAGTACAAACAAAATCACTAAACTTGTCATACTGTATCTTGCGGTGATTTTAAAAATCTTCTGTTCTGGTTGATTTTTATAAGACCTTCAGATTTGTCACATTATGAGTTAAGGTTGAATTGGACCCTCAGATTTCCAGGATTAGTTGAGTGAGTGCCCAATTAGGCAGTAAAAGTATTTATTAAAGTTTAAAATATAGAAGTAAATTTGAAACTGTTTTGGATGCAGTATTTTATAAGTAAACATGTTTGAACCCTTTTAAATACTTTTCAGTATGGTTGAGTTTGCATTCTTCTTCCCAAAAAGTTTCAGAGCTAATAAAAATAATAATTATGTACCACCAAAGAGATGCAACCTTGACCTTTTAGATGGAAGAAAAGCAGGGGCAGGTTATAGGAAATCTGCCATTTTTTTCAGTCACTTAAGTTTGTCCCCAAACATTCTTGACTATCCATAAACTCTGTATCCTATTGACAGTCAACTCTGTGCTGATTCACACTGAAAGATTTTACACTGATTTTCTTTTTTTCTGTTCAACTATTTTCCTTTGAAATCCCCCTTTTAAGACAGTAAAACATTTTCAAGGACACAGGACTTTTATGACCTATTTGTCTTCCAAAGCCACTGAGAACAGTCTAGTTCCTACCTCTCTATCTGTAAACACACATAGGAAATCCCAGGAAATCGCACAGTAGCTGATCAAGCCACAAAACTTCCAATCTACATTTCTTTGTACTATAAATACAGAGTGTTTCCCATGACCATACAAAAACTCACACTGCTGCTCCCAAATTTACTGACACCGCAAAACATGCAATTTATTCTGGCAGGAAACATGCAATACATGTAGGTACCTTAGGTGAAACTATCCAAAGATTCTTGTCTTTAAAACTTGCATTTTTTACACTTTTATACCTCCTTTGTGTATATACCTCTGATTTACTTTCCTGCTATTTATACCTATTTACTCCATAGATTTGAGTGAGTGCATTTTGTGTAAAAGTATCTCATGCTTTGCCAACTTCCACATAATTTTGACTATAATCCTCGCAATTTGTTTATCAAGATATGAGACTTTATGGCAGGGAAGCTGTCACAAGATTGATTCTGTGTTGTCAAAAAGAGAAAAAAAATAATGCTTGAAGTGTTTAATACTGTGGCCCTTAATTACAAGACTAATTGTACTTAATAGATCGACTCATGGGGGCTGTAGAAGTGGGTTTGAACAGATTATGTATTACCCCCTAGAAACCTGTACTTGCTTGGCAGACACCCACTAAGAGCAAGGCTGATTCACGTGCCATAGCAGATGCCACTAATACAGAGGGCTGTGAGTTTAGCCTGCCAGAAAGAATTCATTTTCACATTTAACCATTCACTGCAGCAAGATACATGGGTACACACTGGCTTGTGACTGTTACAGCCCCATGCTATTTTACAGTGCATAGAACCTGTAATGGAAGAAATCATTCCACAATAAAAATTATTTAAGATGGCCTTACTTAGTCTGTATGCATCACAGGACTTCAAATTATTTTACATGCTGCATAATGACCAGCTATTGATGTTCTCCACTCAGGCTTACCACATGAATGGAAAACTTCACCTATGCTCGAAGAAGGTTCATCGTGCCATCATCTAGAGTGTCTTGCTTTGGAGGCTACAACTAAAGCTTAAATACCAGCTAATGGCTATTCAGACTATTTCCAGTGTTCTTACAAGTATTCCTTTGTACTTCTAGATATGTCATACACACCTATTGTGTGTCTGTATGTATACAAATCCATACATGTAAGTTCTAGCAGTTGGATCACATAAGCGTAGTGTAAATATTTTAACTGTCACCTCAGAAGTAGAATGCTTCTCATAATTACAGTGAACCATCATCTCTATTTTCCAATGAGTAAAATGTTAAATAAATAAAGCTTTAGAAGGCTTCAGATTTCCTTAAATGACTGATTTTTGTTTCATGAGAAATGTGGTCCTTAAAAAAAAAGTTCCATTCATAGTAGTCTAATTTGGAGGGTATCTTTTTGATAAATCAATTAGTTAAGTTAGTTTCCCATCTCTATATGTACACATGTGTAAAAATAATGCCAAATTCTTGTTTGAACTTGTAAGATGACAATTGCTCACAGAACTATAACCTTACTTATGCAAATCAAAAGAGTTCATGGTAAGCCTGACATTTGCAGAATTAATGAACTAAATAATTAAGTGACCTGGTAAGTGATTTGGTAAACCAGAACTATTAATCTTTTAATGAATTCTTTACTATCACCTAAATAATAAATTTTTGCATAATTTTAAAGAATTACAGTAAAGAAACATTAGAATATAAAATCCATTATGTAAAGGAAGGTTGCTTTTATAAATCTGTCATTATGTCTCATTTTATTGAATTCATTTCTATTCAAGATTTAGAAAAGTGGCAATTCCTGCACTGGTGACTAACAGTCCCAAACATTTCAGTGGTAAGATTTTTTCTTGCTAAGACAAGTCTGGGATCATTTACTGCTTCAGACAAACCGCTGCCTAAAGTGAGTAATTAGCATACAACTGTAATTTAAGAAATCCCCTATTTGATGGTGTGCATCACATGTTTCAGATTTTCAAAGCACTCGTAAGTTAACCAGGCACAGTAAATGATGTTTCTGAACCAGTTCCTCTTAGGGATATTTTTTCCTTTCTACTGTTATTGGCTTTCACCCTTATAGCAGCTTTGCAGCCCCTCTCTTACTTTTTCCTGTTAGAGTATCCTAAACTCAAGTAGTTTCTTAAGCTTCAACTTACCAGTATTCTTCATATCCTGTCTCAAGTGATATGTATAGTTGTCTTTCCTTATCTTCCTCTCTATCAGTGTCCACAATGGAATTAGATTTATCAGAGTGGAAATTTAGAAGTACCATATGCTTCTGCAGGTACCATTTATTCCATTAATTGTTATATAGACTTGAGGTACTTATTCTATTCTATCTACATGTATGTGTGTATCAGAGATGACATATGGTATGATACATGTGATCTTTTTCCCCCCATAAAACCTGATTTATATAATTCTTTAGCATGACTGCTAAAGAATTCAGGAAAGTCTTCAACATTTATTCCCTCTTCAGCATTAGTCCCTGAAAGTAGATAGGTAAACATGCAACAGCATGTACCCAAAATTGTTAAAACAACATTTCAAGTAATTTTTTTCCAAACTAGTACTTAAATCTTAACTTTCAATTTATCTCTTCTGAAAGATGCTACGTGGTATCACTCGACTCAATGTTACAAAACATTTCAAATTGGTATTGAAATGTCATAGGGTGAAAAAGAAATGAAAATAATGCTATTAGCTTCTGAAGAGGACCTTTCTTTGAAATATTATCGCCAAAAGCATAAAAAAAGCAGAAGAACAACCCATTGCAAGGACAAATATAACACTTAGTGGCTCAAGAAAGAAGGAATGCAGTTCTACTCCATTTCATTGGTGCATGCCAGATACTCAAACATCTTTCATTGCAAATCATTAAGTCAATCATGTCCACAGAAGAGTCCAGTGGGCTTCCTGAGCAACATGAAACCACCAGAGGTACCTTGACATAATGCAAAGACACTACATTTTGATCTTAAAAGCATTTCTAATGATGTTTCCTTTGTGAGTACAAATGAATGCACCAAAGACTGGCCATGGCTGAATTTTACTCCACCTGGGTTTAATTTTTATTAATAGATATACCTAAAGGGCAGCAAATAAGAAGAACAAGGCTGCATGAATATGCTATGGCTACAAGTGTGCTCTGGGAACAATATCCTGAAAATGGAACCCCACAGTTGGCAAAGCTTCACAATTTGAAGCAAGTTCAACATATTCTAAGGAAACAGGTGGAACTTCATCAAGAGAAAATCTAATTCTGCTGACCTATGCTGCACCCACACAGCAGAGCTTTTGCAGTTCATTATGCGGGCACAGCAGCTGCAGCACGCAGTAACACCCACAAAAAAATTACTGAAATCACAGAGGACTATTTAATCCCACAGAACATTCTGTCCTTAGGTAAAAAGCTATAAGAAACCAAGAAACAAAACACAGGCAAGTATGCCATTCTGCAAGTTCAGTCATTATTTGTAGCTGATCAAAAACTTTCAACTAGACAAAACAAAGATATTTTAAAAAAACCCAAAACACCATATGTAATTATGTTTTGAATATATTTAATTATGAAGAGGCCTCTATTCACATGGGTGTTCGGTCTACAGGTGTGCACATTTGTGATTCTCTTACTCCTCTGAAACAACAAGCAAGCAGAAACTTACTCTGTGCTAAACATCAGACAAGCTATTCGACTTTTCAAGTTAAATGAAACGTCTACAACAAAATATCTGTCATACAGAAAGGGCTTTGTATTTTGCACATGGTAACATGATATAAGCAAAAACTAGAGGATTCAAGGACTAGAAAAAATTGGAAACCAAAGAGAAGGAGCTAAGGAGTTGTGTGAAACATGCAACTTAGAGACACCGCTTTCAAAAGAAATTGTGTTGGTTGACATTTTTTACTTAATTATATTAAGGCTGCAGCGCAAGCCAAGGCTAGATATCAAATAATCCATATGGAGAGAAAATAGCTCAATGACCTAATCATAGCAAAAATGTATGTCAAGATATGATCTCCAATAGAAAATAAAAACTACACAGGACAGAGAAACATAGATTAAGATAGGATTGTTTGCTTTTTAATATGGTACAAATGTCAGTTTTGTAGAAGTTCTTAATTTTTAGAAAAAGTTCTTCCCTTCTTTCCCAGAACTTGACTGTTGATTCTCCGGTGTCTAATACAAAACTTTCTGCAACTGCAGCTATTTCTGTACTAGAGAAATTACCAGGATCTGTCTTAAATATTTTGATGATGGTGGTAAGCATTTCCAGGTAATCAGTTCAGCAGGTTTTGCAGTTCTTGGATCTCCTATACATGAAATACAAATGCAGTGGGAGCAAAGTCTATAGAAAACAAGATGAAAATGAGAACAAAAGGCACTAGCATAAACTAGAACAGTGGAAATAAAGACTTGGAAGAGACATTATCCTTGGAGATTTAAAAATGCATAGGAGTATATCAAAAGGTCAGTCTTAAAGAATGGAACTTAATTTTGACCCAAGGGAGTCAAGCAAGGAACCAAGGGAGAAAGTCACAAAAACTTTGTTTACATCCCATTTAAGCTACAGATGAAATTACTTTTCTCTGAGTAAAAGGAACTGGGGGAGGGAATAGTGGAAATACTAATTTATTTGAAAAGTTATCTAGATGTCATCTAACACAATTTTTGCATTATTCAGCTAATGCTGGTAATTGCACTTTATTTCTCTAGCAACCCCTGGAGGAGGTTTCAAGCCATAGCAATCACAATAGCCTGCAGCTTACTTGGAAAATAGAGTATCAGGCTGTAAAGGGTAAATATGTAATAGAAAATACAGCATATATGAGCAAAAGAATTATCAGAGAGAGCAAAGCAAGCATAATATGTTAGAAAGACACTGAAATAACCTTTTTGAGCTCATTATTTAAAATCACTGATAAAGGGACTCCAAAATGGTATCAGTTTAATGTGCAGTGGCAGAACCCAATTGGCAGCTCTTTGGATTGGCCACAGACAGCGTATGAGAGGATTCCCCGGGCTGCTGGTGCCTTCAAACAGAAGCACTTCAGACTGGCAGCATGGGAATACTCCCTTTGAACAGCTGAATGATATGCAAAAGATGTAAAAACAGATATAAATGCTAATAATTAAAAACTAAATGAATAATACCCAATGCAGATTTTTTTAAGAGGGCTGAGAAGGCTTTGGCATTCAGAGGCTGTGCCAGCCAGCTGTAATAATCATCTTAAACACTCCCAGAAAGGAGAAAGACATTATTAGCATTATGGAAACAAAGCAAGTACCCAATGGATAAAAGTGTTTCTATAGTAAAAGCTTCTGTAGTAAACTGAAATGGTTATGCAGTTGAATCTCACTGCTCTAAATGAGCAAAGCAACATTACATTTATTGGTCTGAAGAGACCCCACGAGAAACATATGGCCTTTTATCCAAGTCTACCCAGCCTAATAAACTCAAATACCATAGATGTGTTTCTTACTTTATGGGCAACAATGTATTAAGGAAGAAATATTTTTAGCACTGTAATTTTATAAAATGGAAAGCATTCAATCTCCTCTGGAACCACCTATGTAAAATTTGGCTTTCCGTTGACAGTGCATGGTCCTCAGATGAAAATCTTTGCTTAATTTAAAATAACAGAACTGCAATAATTTATCTTGAAATAATTTATCTTGAAAACTGTGAATTAAGCATGCTTTGTATGAGCACTGAGATAAGTTTGATTTACAAGTTTGCTGTACAATTTTGTCAGGGATATCTGCCCTGGAGGTTTTTGGCTCATGTTCCTCATCTCACTTGCTCTTCCAGTGTATGTGAGCACCAACAGCTTCTGCAGGCTGTCTGCTCTGTTCCCAGCCACCACACAGCTCTGCCACTGCTGCAAACACTCCAAGTAAATGTTCATCACCTCAGACATCACTTCCCAAAAATATTTGCAGACAACAGGTTACCACTGACACACTTTTTGATTCTTTTTTTCTCATATATGTCTGTACCTACATTATATGTCTTCCCCTGATGAAAGCCAAAAGTGCCATCAAATGTGAAGGTGGATAACAATGGTAAAGCTTGACTGGTGCTTTAAATCTGACTTCCTTTCTCCTTCAAATGCAAAGAAGTCCAATTAAACAAGCACAAAGTACAAAATAAATAAAGATAACTGGTGGTTCACTTATATTGTCCAGGTTGTGATTTATTACAACAGAAACAGAATCCAATACAAAAATGCCACCATCATAGTGACTGGAAAGAAAGATAAGATTCACACTGGGAACTCTAATTGTATATACATTTTGATCTGCTTTTTCTCTGAAAAGAGAAACAGGCATGGCCACCAGAGAAACCCAAAGCCATGTATGCCCAGAGACCCTGAATTTTAGTAAGACTTAAAATATGAACGGACATCTAAACATACAGATCTTAACTCATACCTACTGGTCTGACAGAGAGATAACATGTGCAGCATATAGGGAGCAAAACCTGCTTTTATAGACTCATTGGTCACATTTAAAGAAAAAAAAAAAAACCAAAACAAACCCACAAAACCAGAAATGTATTCATTTCCAAACCTTCGGAAGAACTGTGATTATATTTTGGTGTTGATTGTATCCTTGAATAAAACAATCACATCACATAAGCAGTAAAAAGAAACACAACTACGTAATGTTTTCTTACGTTATATGGGGATTGCTTGCCTGGGAAATCACTAACAAAATCACACCACGGCTGCAGCACAAATGTCACAGCATTAATAACTGCTCGCTTAAAGCTGAGAACTTTGCACTGAGTCAGAAATATAGCACAGTGGTAGAAACCCTCTGCTCTGCAAGTCCTTCCTCCAGCAGAGCAGGGCAGGTCTGGGTACTCAGGTTGTGGAGAGGATGGGGACAACAGGAGATCCATCACTTCTCAGCCCCTCTTTCCAAAGGTTAATTTTCAAGCTCATATTTTACTTTTTGTCCTTAATACCATTGAGAAGAGACAGAACGTGTACCATTTCCTGGCCTGTGGCCCAAGCTACTTCAGTGAGGACAGAGAACCAATATCTGTAACATAGGTGGATATTTCTGCCTGGAGGTACTTTCTGAGCACTAGTACTGCAGCTTTTTGCTGTGGATGTTCAGCCCTTTCTTCTGCAGTTACATGAATAAAATCAAACAAGTAGAGTGCTTTCATTTTTGGGGGCCTACTAAGAAGAAAAGTTTCAATAAGAGATGTCCAGGAATAAGAAAATTATGGGGAGCAGCAGTGCTGGGAAGCAGTGTGGTGCAGGGGTCACCACACCACAGAGAAAATACACAACAGAAGAAAATTGTACTGTTGTATCTTGACATTAATCTCAGAAACATAAACTACCTCCCTTCCTTTGAAGAAAAAAACACAAACATAAAAATCCCTACATTTTTAGGAAGCCAAAACAACGAAAAAAGAAGAAGAAAAGAAGGGGCTCTGGCTGAGGCTGACTGAAGCCCAAAAAAAACCCATCAAACCAACTTTAACATTTTTTATTGTTAAATTGATAAAATGCATGAGAACTCACTGAAAAGTACAGTTTACTAGCAGACCCCAGACACCGCTCTACCACTCTACCAGCTGGATACTCTGGATTTTTCCTTTCTTTTCCAACAGTAGAGGATACACATGGATATTTGCACATTCCCTGAAGTATAAGGGAGCCAGAGCTCTCCTCAGCGTACATTGTGTCCTCCCAGCCAGTGCATCCCAAAGGTCAGCCACCCTGGGAGACCAGCAAACTTCCTGCATGCAGCATGATCACAGGGAAGGCAGAGGTATGTGTGCTAGGCTGTAGTTGTGGACATGGCACCTAGTAGAACATATCTTATGTGTCCAGAAACTATTGATAACACATGAGATTACAGAGCTAGGAAAAGGTGTTGGCATTAACTGTAAATGCATAAGACAAAATTCAACTTTTCATGGAGGAAAACGATGACCTGAATTGTGTCCTCAATATTCAAGACCTCACAAGTGAACTGAGGACCCATTTCACCAACTAGAAGAGAGCAGCATAGCAATATGAGACCTGCCAGGCCAGACTGTCCAATCCAAAATGCCCCCTTGCCAACTTAGGACAGCTTTATAGTTCCTGTGTACTACTGGGGCAGTGCAAAGGGGCCCTGATTGAATTGCCTTACTGAAGATTGCTGTGGCTCTAAGATGGTAAAAATTGCAACAAGTCAGACCTCTCTTTGCTCCCTCACAACACCCAGATTCATAATTCTAGAATCTCAGTGGTAGGAGGCCATTATTTTTATAGGTATTTTACCTGATTTTGGGGTCCAGAAAAATCAATTTAATTTTGCATTGTGAATATTTATTATACTTTCAAAAATGAAAATCTATAGTCATTTTTACATGAAGAAACCTAGGTCTGACTCCAGTGAACATGCTTAGTATATGTAATGACTATAGGAAGTTCCATCTATCTTATATGGTCTTTTCTTGTTAATTTCCCAGATCTCCAGCAAATTTACTGAACAGCTTTGGAGAACTGGAAAAGATCTCTAAAGAATTTCCAGTGCTCTAGAATGCCCAAGGCAGCATTTCCAGTTCCAGTGCTAGAAGGTGAACAAAGGTCTGTATTAACCTGTAAGCTAGCCTGTGATGACTAATGACAGTATTGTGAGATGAAAATATACTGTACAAGACAAGGCTCAGATAAAACAGATTCTGACTTATCTAGAATGTCTAAATAATTTAAAAAGCATAAAGCATACATGGCTAGCTTGCTAGAATGAGTAAAGCATATCCTGCTGTGAATAAGACCTACTTTTTTTTCAATTTAATATTTTGGACTACAAGAAAAAATATTGGGGTTCAGAGGAGCGCAAGGGTAATAAATTAATACTTGCTCATAGTAGCAAGAAACAGCTGCCATTCTGGAGTACTCAAAAGATGTGGCACATCAGTCATAATTTCTGTCACTGTGGTCTGCTGAAACTCTTCCCAAGGCTGAAGTCTTACTCACCCAAATGGCATCTCCCACCATGATTTCCTTTAAACAAATGCACTGTGAGACAGAGTCATATTCACCACCCTGTGACACACAGGCATGAGACACACTGTGATCTTGGACAAACTGGGAAGAGATCTTGACTCCCTGAAAAGCAGAGAGGCCATACCCTGCAGAGAGACCTCAGTCAATTACAGGGCTGGGCAACCACCAACCACATGAGTTTCAACAAGGAAAAGTGCCAGATTCTGCACCTGGGATGAGGCAACCCTGTGTGTATGGACAGACGGGGAATGAGATGCCTGAAAGGGACTTGGTTGATGGCCAGTTGAACATGAGTCAGCAGAGCCCTGGCAGCCAGGAGGACCACCCATGTCCTGGGGTGCATCAGGCACAGCATCACCAGCCAGGCAAGGGAGGGGATTGTCCTGCTCTGCTCTGAGCTGGGGCAGCCTCACCTCGAGTGCTGGGGCCTGGTTTGGGTGCAGCAATATAAGAAAGATACAAAGCTATGAGAGAGCATCCAGAGTAATGCCACAAGGATGGTGAACGGCCCTGAGGAGAAGCCGTATGTGGAGCAGCTGATGTCACTTGGTCTGTTCAGCCTGGAGAAGAGGAGATTGAAAGGAGACCTCATAAGTGTCTAAAACTTCCTCCTGAGGAGAAGAGGAGGGGCAGGCACTGATCTCTTCACTCTTGTGACCAGTGACAGGACCTGAGGGAATGGCCTGAAGTTGTGTCGGGGGAGATTTAGGACAGATATTAGAAAAAGGTATTTCACACAGAGGGTGTTTGGTCACTGGAACAGGCTCCAAAGGAAAACGGTCACAGCACCAGCCTGCCAGAGCTCAAGAAACATTTGGACTATTCTCTCAAACACGTGGTGTGACTCTTGGGGATGGCATTCTGCAGGGCCAGGAGATGGACTCAATGATCCTTGTGGATCCATTCCAACTCAGCTTACTTTGTAACTCTGTGAAGTATCAGGCTGCAAATGTAAGACTATCTACTGTCTCTACTCCATTATCATTCCCAAACCCTCCATAAGCAACAAATTCTGTCATTCCTTCAGAGCAGAGAAAATTTTTATGCCTCTGCTGGCCTAGGCCTGTACTTTCCAGCTCCTTTGGTCTCTCCCAAGGAAGAACAGCCTCCCCTTTAAACCACCTTTTACCCCTTGAGTCTGCCTGACATTAAATTCCTTACTCTACAACTGATGCTTCTGGGCAGCTCATAGATGGGTAGTTCTATCTTTGAACCTTTCCATGCTGCTGTTTTCCTACCAGTCCAGCCCAGCCCTCAGAGAAATTGGCTGTCCTGATCATCAGACACTCTCTGCAAGACATTAGTGAAGTAATTACCCAGGGACATACAGCAGTCTGCCCACTGGTGCTTTACTTACAAGCTCATTTTGATCATTAATGATGCTAAGCACATAAGGGTTTCTAACTAAAATAATGTACAGAGCAAAGTTACTGTATTCTGTCCATGGCCTAAAAACCTCTGCAACAATGACAAATAAAGGAACCTTTTAAACTAAATATTAAATTCTTTCTATTTAAAGTTTCATCTGTGATAATGTTCTACTGAGCTGCCGAACATAAATATTTTTATCGAATCATTGCCAAAAGAATGTATTCCTCTCTCTTTAGTTCAAAACTCTCCTAGGAAAAAAATACAAATTTTTCCTGTGAAAGATTAAATGAGGGACTTATGATTTAGTACAGCCTTCACAAAACTCTTGTGATGTAGTTATGATATTATTTGTGTTTCCAAAGTGAAGCAGCCCATGAAGTAGCATGAGCTGGTTATTTTTTAATTTTTAAATCCAATTAATTGTTCTAGTTACAGTACTACTAATTTTTATCTAGCTGATTAACTAGAGAATAATCCAAATACATTTCAAATTATAAATCTTTCATGATTTGGGAGATTTTATACTAATGTACATTTGACAGTGCTAATTTAAAGCAAATATCAAGCTTGATTAAACATTCCCAAGATAAGAAGGATAAATGATTGAATTATTTTATAGATTTAACTACTATTGATATGATGTTATAAACAGAAATATTTTGATGTTCATCATTAATTTTTAAAAATAATTCTTTGGGAAACAGCCAAGAAGGACTGGAGAAGTAGGTCAGAATGTATGCACAAAACATTTGTATTCTTTACTATATAAACACTAATTTATTTATTGAAATAATACACTGTTAATTATTTATTAAAGAAATTACAATTTTGCTGAGCTTCCCTCTGAAAAAAAAAAAATCATTAAAACGTGGCTAATGCAATGGATTGTTCCACATCTCTGCCTCCCAACTGTTTGCCAAGTGTTTATTGGCAAATCACTATCTGTTAAAACATAATCTGCATCAGAGCATCCCCAGCAAGCAAGTGCATTACAAAGTGTTTTACTAAGCTTTAAGTACTGTAAAAATAGTCAGCATTCCCCATATCCATATGTGGGAGATTTTATATATTTATGTGTATATATACACATATATATGAGAAAAGACTCTTCAGGCATTGGTTTGTTGTAATTGTTGCTAAAGGAGGTGAATTTCACAATATCTCTGGCTATTTCCCCAAACCCAGGCTTTTAAAAATGGAGATATACCAAGCAGTATTAAGTAATGCTGGAAAAGAGAGAAAGGGCTCTTTGTAAGAAGTTACATTACACACATAGAAGCTTTTTTCTTTTTTTTTTTTAGTTGGTTTTTTTTTTCAAACCAAGGAACACAGCTGATTCACCAAAATGTCTGAGCACAATCTATCATCCATCCAGAAATTAGCAGACTTCAGGCAAACACTCAGGTAAATAGAGGAAGTGGAAGCATGAAAACACCAATAAAAAATTGAGTAGATGTTCCCAGCTGGAGAGTGAGCAGAACCCATAGTCAAAAGCACAGAAATATGCACCAACACGTTATTCTCCAAGGCAGTGCTGTAAATGAGACAGTGACCAGGGATGACTTGCCTCTACTAATCTCAGCTGGCCTTTCCATTTAATACATTTAAACAAAAATGTAGATTTTCTAGAATTTATTACTATGCTTGATTAATTTGGTCCAAGGAGCTGATAACTATTTTCTCCCATTTTCCATATGTCACATTTAAAATTATTTATTCTAATGATGTAATTTCATTTTCTTTCATTAGTTCTACTGAAAAACAAGCAATATTTTCTCTAGCTAGAGCATTAATAAATATAACATGAAATTGGTTAATGCAACATACATTTCTCTCAATATCACTTAGCTCTATATTACAGTACAAAACAAAATTAAAGCATTGTGGGTTCAGTCTATTTTTGCATTTTTCAATAGTATGAGCTACTGGGGGAAAGAAGAGCAGGTTGCTTCTGGGTCAGACTTATTGTATTTATTCTTTCTTGTTTCCAGAAACTTGGTTGCATGTATGTTGCTAAACTTCATTGAACTACTTTGCAAGTGGCAATAAATCAAAACCTTTACTGAACTCCAGCCAGATTAAACCTACTGCACACCTCTCACCTAAGAAATCAGTTATCAAAGAAGCAATGAATTTAGTCTGGGAAGACATCCCTTTAGAAAGTCCACAACGATTTTTATGTCTTACCCCTTCCTTCTTAAGTTCTTTTTCAAGACTTCCCCCATAGCCTTGTATAATACTGGAATCTGACTAATTTGGCCTCCAGAAGCTACCCTATGTCCTCACCATGATCTAAAATATAGGGACTCTATTTTCTGATCCCTGTCAGGAGCTTGGTCACTCCACTTGACAGATGCATTCAGATCACTGCCACTGTACCTGAGCTTTCATGCACTTTGGTGGTTATTTTTGGGATGGAAATGGTTAGGCCTGTGTGATGTAATTGCATTTGTCTTTTAGTCTTAATTTTAGCCTGGGTATACTAACTTACAGCCTGTCCTAACTTCCCATAGTCAGCACTTCCATAATTACAGAAAGTAATACATTTGATTTAAATTTGATGAACCATTTTATTCTTGACCTCCTTTTCATTGCATTGGTTGAGTGTCTCCCTCTGTTCTGTTTTATATTTATACATATATGGCTGAGGAAAAACAAACAACAACCCTTCACTTTTTGCTGTTTGTCTTAGTTTACAAGTTCCAATTCAGCTTTACTTTGGCACTTATCTCTACTTCTCTCTTTCAACGCCTTTCAGACATAGAAAACTCCCTATCCCTTTAGGCAAACTGCTTATTTCTTCTGTCCTTTCAGAAGCAGTTATTTATCCAGTCAGCTCCGGAGCCATTCCCCTACAAGATTTTCCCCTTGATTAAGATGCAAGTTCCAGACAGCTTTCACACCTTTGATTTAAAGAAATTTCACGCCTTCTCCACATTAAAATCCCTGAGCTCTTTAATCCAGTTGACCTCATTAACTAGTTTCCTTAATTTTTCAAAGTTTATCTTTTTGAAATTGAGGTCCTTTACAAGCTTGGTTGCAGCTGTGCTGGTGGGGGTGGCAGCTGCATTTCAGGGCATCTGCTGTGCTGACACATTGCTTGGTGCCCCTGTTTCAACCTGTGGTTCTAATGGGAAAGGTTGCAGCCCACACCCCCCCCTCCCACCCCCAAGCTACTGCTCTTCTGCTTAATTAAGCCTAATAAATTGTTGATCATTTGATACTAGGTTATTGTCTACCAGCCTTTCCTTATGCCCCTATTGCAAAAACCCAAGATACAGCCAAATTATTTGTTGCCTGGCTGGAGGAGGACTCTGTCACTATTACTGATGCATTTTAGCCAGCAGTATTACCTTGGTCACAACTATAAGGTTTTTATTAATTTGGTTTTATCTTCAAAGACAGGTTTTACTCTGTGCTTTAAAGGACAGTTCAAGCCCTTCTGTAGTTGACTCTGTACAGTCAGGGAAATTTCTTCCTCACCTGCCACATTCATTGTCTTATGACTCTGAGGGATTGTATTAGAAGCATCTCCAAAGTGGAAGTTTTCACCAAAATAGTGCATTATTTGGAACTGAAAGGTAACTATTACTGCTGACTTGCCATTCTACCTGCTAATACTAACAAAGTATGTCATCTCCTCAAGAACTGTTTGCTTATAAGATACTTAAATTTAGAGATACACAATTAGGAACTAACATCATAAAGCTAGAAGATGAAGAAGGCTTATTATTGCACATAGGTCTTCCTAAGAGTTGAGAAAGATTCATTCTTACATCTTCTCTTCTTTCTAAACCTACATGTGTTGCAAGCAAAGGCACCTTTGTTGTTTCTCTTAGTAGGCTACTCCATAACTTATAAGGTTACCTCAAGTACAAGATTCTCACTGGCCTTTAGCAATATTTTTCCTTTCTTAACTTAGTCTCAGTCTTCCAACCATGGACAAGAAAACACGATTTGTACCCTCATGGACATACCTATATAAAAATGGTAATAGCAGAAAGGCATCACCCCACAAACTTCCCTTCCTCTTCACTAGCTTTTAAATGGTTCAGCCACTACACATATGTGTTTGCTGGATCAGACTTGGGAACTGGGAATGTGCTCCATCCATTAGCTGTCAGGCTCCTCTATGTTAGATACCAGGCTCAAGGGAATAACAAAAACACAGCAGAGCAAACGTAATAGCAAAATGAAATGTACTTGTGAACTTGCCTGTGAAGATGGGCACACAGTTCAGTGGGTACAGCCCTGTGCTGCAAAGAGGGTAGTGGCACACGTTGTCTTTTATGTGGGGCAAGTAAACAAGAACATTATTGTCTTGGTGCTGCTCTGACTCTGTGAAGTATAATGAAAGATAAAAGTACACACGGCAGAGCATGTGTCTCCTAGGCACAGTCATGCTGTGGAGAGAAGTAATTTATCCCTGCTGGGTTCATCCATCATAATCCAGAGTCTGGAAATATCTGTTATTAGAGTGCATTCATTCCAGAGCTTACACTATGTATGCTTGCTATTTAAGTTGACCTGCTGCAATGGGGGTGTCAATTAGTTTCTGAGATCCCTCCCTATGGTTTTACCAGTAATGAGCATGTTCACCTGTACAAAGTTAACAAACTATATTGCAATATCACAAATGTGTACAAGTGTGAAAGTTGCCCCTGTGGTTCATCATAGCTTAGAGTCTGAGCCAAAAAGAAAGCAAACTAGAAGAAAAATGCCTCCAAAGTCGGAGTTAATACTTTCCTCTCCTATAACCCCAAAAAATCCAGACACACACATCATGAGGTTTATAATGACAGGTATTCAGAATTTTGCTAATCTTACCAGAAATCATTAAGAGTCTTTGGCAACTGAGTATTTTCACTTCAGAGCTTTGTGCTAATACTAAATAAACAAAGGTGCTAATACTTAGTTCTTACTAATGAGTTACATTTGAAGACAGGAAAATTCCCTTTCCCTCTTTTTTTTTTTGAAGTATGTCTTGTTAAAAGTTTTTTAACTGGGTCCTAAATAAGTTTAGATCTCAACTTATGCTGAACTTGAAGACTGAAACCCAAAATTTATGGGTTTAGATTTACTTACTTCAGGAAACCAGTGTGAATTTAAAAACAATAAACAAACAAGGAAAATGTTAAGGCTTTGAAAGAGCAAAGAGCAACCCCTGATGCCCATTAAAAAATAGACACAAATGAAAATGCCTAATCGTCTTTTTGCACAACAGACTATATAAGAAGAGAAGAATTAAGTGCAAGCAACAATGCGAGAAAAAAAAGCAATACTTCTCAGAATTCTGAATTCATAGAAGCTAATCAGGGCCAAGGTGTTGTCCTCTTGTTGCAAAGGTCCCATACCTTCTGGGCGATTGCACGTGGGCAGCTCCTCACAGCACTGACTCCTTCTTCTTCACAGTACAGCCAACAAACTCCAACTCTCTTCACAGCACAAAAAACTCCATCTCTCCCCTCACCCAGCTAACCCACTCTTTTGTAGCACTTGTCTTCTCATTGGACACAGTTGTGCCCTATTAAGGGCAGGCCTGTTCCTAATCTTTGGTGATTAGTACAGCTGCAACTCCTCAGGTGTGAGACTGCCTTCTGCACTATTTTCTTACATTCTATCCTTCCACATCAAGGCTCCTCTCTGTGTCTAGCAGCAAAGGGGAAGCTGCTATTGACTTGAGACAGAGAAGTGCTGAGAAGGAAAGGGCTGGTTCTTGAGAGTGGCATTCCTTGCAGCTCTTAATTTGCAGGGCTCAGGGGATGAGGGATCTAGAGAATGGGGATAGTGTCAGCTTTGGGAGTTACCAGTAGGGGATTACTCTGTGAAGAACACTGTCTTCTTGTCTTCTCAACAAAACAAACCAATCAGCATCATAATTATTCTTTTTTCTTGATTCCTGGGAGTCAAAATACAGCAACCCCTTCATATCCATTCTGGCCTGTTGTCTGGTGATTCAAATGTCCAAACAGCAAGAGTCTTCTACCCAAATAGAAATACCCTGAAAAATGTTGATGTTTTCTTTACTGCATAGCTCTGCTTTAATGCTGACTCTGAGTAAAGTATTCATGAAGATAAGGTTTTGATAACATGATTAATATTTTTGGTTTGACAGTGTAGGGGTAAGCATAGCCAATAGTTAAATAAACAACTGAAGCTCGTTTATGCAATATTCTACCACATCTTTTAGCTAATCATTAAATAAAACAGAGCAAGCACATTGCTGTGAGCAAACTAATCTTTCTAACATGACTCTTAAACAACTCAGTAAATCACTCTTCAGTAATTTCTTTATCTAACTGGCTCAGTATCCTTGATAGATCCTCGATAGCCCTAAGAAATATTTGATCAGTGGGTTGCCTATGTGTATAATCTTTACTTATTTGCTACACTAGTTAATCTCATTTTTTTCCTAACTGAAATCCCATTTTATTATTTCATCATGAAACATTTTCTCCGTGCAAAGGGTGAATTTATTAGATGTCTCAGACCCCTTCAGCTGTCTGAAGGATTCAGTCTTCTGTGGTGATAAAGTGACAAATTAGACAAGAGAAGTACCTTTGCCTTGTACTAAGTAGTAGCTAAATAGATACATAGTACAGAAGCACACTTGAAGCCAGTCTTTAAATAAAAGTATTGCTTACACTCCCATTTACACAGTGAGGAGGACCTAGAGTGAGTGATATGTGGGTTATAGTGTTGTGCAGTTTGCAAGTCAGCACAGCTGAAACTTTTTCAGAGACATCAGTTTTTAAAAGAATTGCCCAGATGCAAACAAAAGTCCCTTGTGGCTAAAATTCCCAAATGTCTCTAAGCAGGTTAACTCTTTGAGTGATGTAAGATTCCCAGACACTAGAGATCAAATAAAAGGACAAGCCTGTGGGTTTGTGCACACAGGGGGTGTTGGGCTTTGCCCCTGAAACTTTCTAATGACAACATTCTAATACCTTAAAGTGGCTACCCCAGGGCACATCTGTGTGGCAGGAAAAAGGTTAATGTTGCATGTAGTAGTTTCTGTCTACTGTCAGTACTCAGCAATTTACTCTTACTAAAATTAAACAAAATCAGCATCCAATTAATGGTCTGGGTTTCTGATGGCCTCTGGTATTTTGCTTGTTTAAGAATTAAGTCTAACTGCACTGTTAAATCTAATGTATCATTGATCTATGGTTCAGAAAGATCTTATTTGCTGGAAGGTTGTTTAAGATTAAGGTAAACTTGCAACATATAAATAGTATATTCTTAAAAATACATCTCCTCAAAATTCTTTAGAGCTTTAAGTATCAAATTGCAGACATGAAATACAAAGATCCTGAAGAAATGCTGCCTTCTAAAACTCAGAAGACCAGAATAAGGAAATAAGCATATATTATATAACATTTTCCTGAGCTCTTATGTTATTAAAAAAAACCTCAATCTTAAAGTGCTGTTCTAAATTAGTGAATTTAGAAAGTGCTTAAGGACCTGCATTGGTTACATTCAAACAGATGGAGAATGGCCAGTGCAAAATGTGCTGTAAGGGAAAGTATTGTACAAAATATAACTACAGTTTCCATTAAAAAACCCTACATTTCTTCACTAATTACATAGCTGCCACTGTGAAGTTATTAATAATAAAAATATTTGTTAGCCAAACATACACAGTGTTATTTACCTTAAAAAAAAAGTATGATGCAGAAGATTCACACAGTTAACTAAAAATCATTCTTATTAGTAAATAGATCTTTTGACATGAAAAGGAGCTCCTGGACGAAGGGGCTCTGTCTGTTGCCTAAAGTAGGATAAAACCACAAGCAAAACCTGAAACTTCATTCTAATTTTAGTGATTAGTAATTTTAGTTCTGAGGTTTTTTTCTTTTTTTGCTTCCAACAAAAGGAGAAATTAATGGAAATCCCAAGTTGTCAAGAAAGGAACAACCCCCTTAATCAGGCATAGATTTCCAAATGAGGTTATCAGTCTCAGAATGTTTTCTAGAGCTCCCACTGGGTGGATTTCAATATTGCATCATTTAAAGAACTCAAGCCACAAAAAAAATTCAAAGGGAAATTCACAAAACATGTTCTGCTACTTGCAGCGCTTTCATATTTTTCAGTTAATCCCAAATCTTGTGGTATTTGCCCCATTTTCTCAAGACCTATTCTTCAGACATCATCATTTTACACTGGTATTAATTTGCACTTATAAAGGTAATTTTCTGTGTTCTATTCCTTCCTTTCTTTGAAGAATAATCTGGAAAAGAGGAGCTACAAAGTCTCATGAACTGACTGCAAATAAAATACCCTTATATTAGAAAAAATACTAAATGGAAGAAATAGCCAGTTCCTGATTTGGGGCTGTCATTACTGCTTTTCCATCTCTTTTCTTTTTTGGACAAAGAAGCCAAAAATTATCCCAGTGTTTTTAGAGTTGTACCTGTTGGCTTCGTTTTCCAAGTGCAGATGCTGTGAAGAAACTTACTGCATGTGTGCAGCACCTCCCACGTCCAAGGGATGTTCTATTCATGGGAGCTGCCAGATGCAATTTCTGTGCAGGCTTGCTGAGCCTGACATTTGCTGATGGTAGAAAAGGAATCATAAAGGCTGATGCGCAGAAATGCTCACACATTGATGGAGTCGGCAGAGCCTTTGGAAGTGCGAGCACCTGAGCAGAATGAGAGTCATCCAAAAGTTAGTGGGTACCACCATCTTCTCCAACATCTGCAAGGAGTCAATGCTTGTGACTCTTATTTCTCTCCAGCCACTTCAGTGCTCCTTTGCCTGCTCTGCTTGGATTTCGCATTGTTCACATCTCAAAAAGATTAAAAAATGGATAAAGCTTGAATCTGGACCACTGCCATTCTGTTTGGCATTCACAGCAGTGGATTCTGACATGAATCAATTTCTGCTTTATACTGACTATTCTAAATGTATACCACTCTATCTAAAGAGAAATAGAAAAGAGAAAGAAAACCCAACAAACAGCAGGCCAATAAAGCTGGTCTTTTACAACTATAGTAACACTCTGAATAGCCACGCTAATATGATAAAATTCGTATTTCCCTTTCTTTCCTGATGATCAGATCATCATCACATCAATAATTTGTTTGGTTGTGGCTGTGCTTACAAGCTTTTTCTGACATTAAGATCTTCAGAGATGTTTTGTGGCTTTGTGTCAAAAGGACAAAGAAACATTAAACATGCTGTCTTTGGCAGAACGAGTTCCAGAATTTACAAATCTATTTCAATTAGGATTTTCATTTTAAGGAACAGATTTTAATTCTGACATGTAAGGACCTCATGCACCAGTACATTTACACTTGCATTTATTACTGCAAAGCTATTATGATCGCAATGCAATGACAAACTTCTAAACAGCAACAACTACTACAATAGAATAGAGAGGGTTATTTATTTATCCCATTTATTGCTTTAGTGCAGCCAAAATGAGTTTTTTCCTAGTTGTGTGGTATGCAATCATTTTCACTGTGTCTACAAATACAGGTCTCAGCTTAAATACCCAAATTTTCTTACAGGACTGCAGGATGAAGCATAGAAATATTACCTATGTTCATTTTTAGCACAATTAAACTTTTTTTGCAGAAAGTAACCATTTCAAGACTATTCTACTATAAAACACCTGAATCTCCCAATGAGATCTGAGCTATAATGTGGCTGTACCTTTTTTTGTATCATTCTTACTAGCTAAGATTTTCTTATTTGTTATTTTGTTCTTACTGTATATACCACATACTATAGCCACTCCAGCTCTCTCAGTTGAAACTGCGCTGAAAATCATTGCCTGAAAAATTTTTAGAGGTGGCTGACTCTGAAAAACACAGAGATGTTAAGTCTAGAAGGTTTAAATAAATTTCACTATGTGAGTAAAAGCTCTTTAAGAAGCAGTGTAATAATAAGACTTATGGTAATTTTTGGAGAGAAGATGTCTCTTGTACATCTAAATATTCCAGATAGGTCAGAGAATCCTCTTGGATGGGATGGTAATAGTTGACAGAGCACAGCAGTTTTAATACAGCACCAGAAGCAAATAGATTCACAAGCAAAGGCCAGACTCTGAGGAAATGATAATGTTTATTACTTTGTTTATTGCAGCTAACCAAATACACTTGCAGTAGGAATTATAGTTTGTCAAAAAGATATACAATATCTGCCCTTTCATGTTTTCAGCCATTTAAAAATAACAAAATTCAGTGCCGTTTACTTTTCAACAGAAAATAAATGAACTCTAAAGTTATGGGTGTTTTTCATTAGCTGTTAGATACAGCGGCTGTGCCAGAAACCATTATCTAGTACATTTTGCTTTCCAGATAAAACTTTCAAATGCTTACATTTCATTGCACGTTGGTTGATTGGATAATTTGAACATCAAAGGATCCTTTCATTTAATTTAAGCCGAAAAGTTGTCTTTTGCTTTATTAACTTTCGATCAATAAACAAGCAATTTGGAAATGTAATCAGGAAATGCTTCCAATTGGCTGACAATGTATCAAAGCCAGTGCTTGAAGGCAAGAGCAAGCTGTAACAAGCAGTTTATTACCAGTAGCTGTTACTGACATTAGTCAAAACCAAGAAAGATAAAATGGAATAAGAAATGTAATGCTGGAAGAGCCTTGGGCGCTGTGTTCTCTTCTTCCTTTTGAAAACTGCAAGCCTGTCTTTGATATGATAACAAATATAAACTGTTTAAAAACACCAAATGCAGAAAAACTGAGACTAGCCTGTCATGGAGTTAATCCATTCTAGAGTGACATACAAATAGTGTAACATCCAGCGGATATATGTTATGGAAATATTTTGAATTGGATTTACATGTAGTGAGCAAATTGGAACTTTTGATTTTATGTGATATTGTAATGTACATGTTCTCATATTAACTGAGTGTAATCCTATTTGAAGATAATGAGTTCTCAATAGGCTCTCCAGTCTGCAAATGCATCAGAACATTTTGATTTTGGCTGGAGAAGGTCCAAATGGACTTAGAAAAAATCCTCAGACTTGGGGGTAACCCTCCTTTCTGATGGGAATTTGCATATTTTTTGGCCAACACATCATCCATAAAACTAACTGAATGGTGAGCTTTTCTAGTTTGTTTTGATATGTACTATTTGTTTTGCAGTGTGCTGTCTATAGCCCAAAGCACAACGCTGGGCTGAATTTCAGCTCTGTTTTATTGAGCATGTCACAGAAAGCATCTTGTAGTTATTTCACAATCATCTGTACATATTTTTAACTCAATTAGGAATAAATAAAAAAGAAAGAAAGGAAAATTTGTTTGACTGGAATGGATTTGAGAAGTGAGTAATGAGCATAGTGTAACAGATTTAATTTCCCTGTTCTACAATGAAGCAAAGTCATCGAGACTTAGCACAAAGGGATTCAGGAAAAGAACAAAGAGAGAAAATGTTTTGGCTGCTTTGTGAAAGTTCTGTGTGTTGGCACACTGGGCATGCTGAGCACATCACAAGGCATGCTGACACATAAGTCACATATTTCATCATCTCAAAGGGAAGCAATATTCTTATGGTAGAGAATTATTTATCTGGTCCTTACAGTTAACTGTTTTGCAGGTTTCATGAAAGTAGCTGCTCTGTGTGGAACTGCAACCATAGATGTATACAAAACATTAACAGGTCTTAATTTCATCTCATTAGTGCATTCCAGTAATGCTTTAAAATTCCCTTTTTCTTGGAGCTTTGAAACCTGGTTACACTGGTGGTGCATCAGCTGGCTGTGCTGCTAGTCCTTCCTCACCCAGGGAGTGCAGTCAGTGCTGTTAGGTCAGGGCTTCAGTCCTTGCTGCTCACCAATTTATACTCCACATCCCTTGATAACTTTGCCCATGACCAGTATTATGGTTTTTCTTGATTTCCACCATATTTGCCATATTTGGCATATTTGACTTCAAATCATTGTGGAGTACTGAGCAATTCCAAGTAGCTGTACTTTATATAGCTGGACCTCCTATAAATTCTACTAATAGTAATGGTCACTTTTAATAAGCTCAGTAACATTAAAACTGGCATGTTCTGACAAAAAACAAACAAACAAAACAACCCCCCCAAACCAAAACAACAACAACTAAAAAAACACCAAACCAAAAAAACCCCGAAACAAAACCAATCAACCAACCAAACAAACAAAAAATTAAAAAAAGAGAAATTAAAGTATTGTGTTTGAGGAAATGAACCAATGTAGGTCCACAGATACTTATGATATACTATCTTATGACAGCTGAGATCCCATCTAAAGTTTCTTTGCATAAGTTCCAGTATTGTTCTTGTAATATTTTTGAACCCAAAATATCTAGTGCTGAAAGATAACCACCCACTGAATCCAGAGAGTAATTCTTGTGTCAAGCATATGTACCTATCCTTAGACCAAAACTTCATATCATGGATCACATACACTGAAATCATCATACTGATACGGTGACATGAATAGATGTGTTTGAGTGATTTCTCGTTTATCAGCCAAAATTAAAGAGGAGAAAAAGAAAACTCATCTATTTTACATTATCACATTTTTTTTGCCCATCAAAAAGAATTCTAAAAATTAGCCAACTCTCACACCCATCTGAAAGCCTGGAGGAAATACTGCAATATCCCTGATACATTGTACCAAAAGTCATTTCAGTATTTTTCTTAATGCTTTACTAGAATTTAAAAACCCCCACCACCTTCTGTGATAGCAATAACAAGAAGAGAACTAGTACCTGAAAGAAGAAAAAAACCCACAAAATTAAAATACGTCTTCCTATCTAAGAAGATCACATATTTTTACCCCCATCTGTTTCTGCATGCTTAATAGCATATCTGGAAGAGAAGGGAGTTGTTGTGAGATAGGAAACATTTGTCTTAACCTTACCTGCCAAAAAAGGGCAAGTTA
This sequence comes from Agelaius phoeniceus, assembly GCF_051311805.1. Classification (NCBI taxonomy): domain Eukaryota; kingdom Metazoa; phylum Chordata; class Aves; order Passeriformes; family Icteridae; genus Agelaius; species Agelaius phoeniceus. The sequence goes on along the minus strand of NC_135269.1, from coordinate 48,233,721 downwards.
CACTATTCAAAGCAGTGGATACAAAAATTATTGGTAGCGACTGGGGAGCCAGGAGCCCTGCAATTCCAGTCAGAATGGAATCGTCCTTTGTATTCATATATGAAATAAACTTAAAAAAAGAGATTATTTAATAACTTCATGCATCTGTATGCATCTCTATTGATCATTACTGAAAGATCAATAATTAAAAAAATTCCTGCTTAGTAGTCTGAAAAAATATGCTCAGTAATTCCTCTGAACATAAATTGTCTTGTTGTCCTAAGTGTGAAGGTATGAGGTGGTGTTAACAAAATTTGGAATGATACAGTGCCTTATTTTACCATTCTGATGATTTTCACACACAATTTGGTAAAATTGAATTCCCATCTTGAGACTACATTTTTCTGGTAGAAATATGAGAAGAATTATTTGACCAGGTTATGCAATCTGTACTAACTCAGTACATTTTAGGTCAGTTGCAGGGTAAATACTGCAAACATTACAAATATCATCTTTTTCACACACACAAAACTATGAATATATAAAGACTTTAAATAAAGATTCCCTGTAAAGGTCTTGTACAAAAATCCCCCAACACACCTAGACTATCCATTTCCAGTCTGAGAAAGAAATTATGGCAGTTCTTGCTCAGGCCCATTCAGCCATGTTTTTTTTAGTTAGTCTGCAGCATCAAAATGCTCCCTAACATATGAACCTTTCTATTATTTATCTAATTGTCATCATCCATTTTTAAGCGATTATGTGTTTAAAAACATCCTTTAAATACATTTTTAGCAGACTGCAATGCCTATCAGTATTTCAGTATCAACTTTAATAATCACATCTGTATTTGCAATAGAAAATTCAATTTCAAGCACAGCACATCTTGAAAGCATAAATCCTGAGTCTATGTAAAATCTTCATTGGTCACTGTTCTCCTTTATGTAGAGTTAATATACCACTCCTCCTCACTGGGAGCAGAGGGATGCATCCTACAAAGAGTGTAGCCATGGTTTCCAAATTCTCTCTTGACTTATGGAAGAGATTGGAGAGGCAGTGGTGCCTTCTGACACCAAGAAGCTTAACAAAGGCAACAACAGCTTAATCACCAGATGTGGCCCCCAGACAGGCACGAGAGCATTTCTGTGCTGCTGTGGTTGGGATGAGGCTGTGCAAGCAGCCAGGACTGGAGGTGTGTGTGGAACCACAGGGGTAGGGATTGACAGGAGCAGGGCTGCTCTGCAGGCACTGGGGAGCCAGGAGGCAGCCACAAGACCACCACAGAAACTATGGCAGTGACACCACGGGCTGCTGCTGTGGCATGCTGGGTCTCAGCATCCAGGCAGGGCCGGCAGACGTGGGGATGGTGACAGCTCAGCAATCTGGCAATGAAAAGTCAAGTCTCAAGTCAGTCAAGGAGGGCCAAACAACAATTCATGAATAGCAGGGAATGGGTCAGGATTCTTCACAGCATCTCTTGAGCAAGGACTAAAGGCCCCAGTCTGAGCTGAACTGGGGTCATGGACAGGGGTGAGAGAGACACAGCAGAGGATGTTCAGTGATGCTTTCTGGTGCCCTCTGGACACTAAAAAAAGCATGGCTTAGAACTTCTGCAGAATACAGGCTTCAGAAACAAAAATTTTCATAAACATAAGAAAAAGAGGAGGAGGGTGGCTGAAACAAAGCTCAAGCAGGTGTTTATATCTGCACATATAGACGTGTCCATTAAAAGGATGGAGAAATGGCTTCCATGCTCCCACCTTGCTGTGCCTTGCTGTGCTCACCTGAGGAGTAGAAGAATATTTGCCCTTTAGCACCTGAGCATTCTATTGCCACCTGCATCTGCCAAGTATCTGCTGACAGCTGTGGGACGTGTTATCTCTCAAGAAAGAAAGAAAGAGGTAAAAATAACAATAAACCAGGGATATAACAATTTTAAAACCAAAGCTTTTTCTCTCTTTTTTCCTCACTCTGTCTCCAAGTACACCTTTCCAGCTCATTACTGCAAATCATTTGAATTCCAGCACACAATGTCACCTGCACTGTAATCTGATTACTTTATGGAGGAATTAGTATGTATATTTAATGTAGAAAGGTTTTAATCTTGATGAAAATAATCCTAAGGAACTGTGATAGGGCTGCTCATATGTCTGGCAGATATGCCAGTAACATGCTAATAAATGACAGCTGATTTATGTATCTGGATTCTTTTATTTATAAAAATAGCAAGTGGACTGATTTTTGATATTAATAATACAAGTGAATCCACTTTGATTAGACTTCTGTAGAGAGCTGTGCATATTCGGCATTACAATTAAATCTTATGATGTGGAATGGGAATGACATGCTAATGAAGCAAGCCAGTGAGCCTGAACCAAGAATGTCCAACATCATTATGGGATATCTTAGATGAAGAGTAATTATAAGAGGAACACTGAAATGTCATTAAAAATCTTCAGTAAGAGATTTAACCTACTATTTCATACTAATGCTGGATTTTTACAACATAACTGAACACAAAGTTCCTTTTCAGAATTTACAGAAAAGGCTTTTAAATAGGTCTGGATTTAAGAAAAAGATACAATCTAGTGTCCTAATTTAATTTGGTACATCAAAATTCAATGGTAGTATGTAATTGAAATCTCTTTTTAATAATTTCAGATGAATTAGCAATTAGGGCTTGATCCGATTTCCATGAAATTTATTAAAATTGAGGGCTGAAGCCCTTGAAAATTTTTATTCTTTTCACTCCATTAGCACAATACATCTAGTCTAAGTGACTCTGTCAGCTGGTACTGTGCATTCCTTGTTTATTTATGAGAATTTGTTTCATGGAAGTTCAAAAGAGGTAACCTTATGCATATTCATAGTAGATGGCTCATAATACATGAATCAAGAAAATTCTCAGAGCCTGAGTTGGTTCTTACTTCCTAAGCAAGTTTACTAACTGCTTTTACCTTCACAGCTTCTTACAATCACATTATAGCTGTACGTGCACTGCCCATAGCCGCAACCTTTTAGAGACTGGTGGCAACTTGCCAGGCCTCTCTGAATATGACACAAGAGAGGATCAAACACCGTGCTGGCCTCTAAAAATATATATATATATATAAAAAATATGAACTTCTGAAGACCACTATGAAACAGGAGCCCCAGAGAATGGGACAATGAATCAGAAAATCAGTACCAATCGTACTACCACAATACCCTAAAAATAGTGTTTCTCTGTGACAGCTATAAATTACACACAGAGAGATTGAAAGGTTACAAGAAATATGTCATGCAGAGTTTTTTTGGAGAGGTTGGCTTACTTTTTCCATAGAACCTTTATGAAAAGCAATTATGCTTAACAGGAAAAGGCTGGAGCGCAATGGCCTCACTCCATGACAGCCACGTATTTCAATTCTAAGTGTGCAGCGTTGCCTGGCTGTTTGTCTGTGTTGCATGCACTTTATTAAAGATGCCATTCTGGGAAAGGCTGGCCCTTACTGTGTCATTATGAGAAAGGTAAACAATATTTCTTGTGAAAGAAGGGCTGCATGTAGCTACATGAAGGAAATATTTACTACTCTTCATGAAAAATAAAAATGAAGGTGTTGCTAGTTTGCAACCATGAAAAGTGCTTAATTATTAAAATAATGAGACTCCATAAGGAAAAACTGCAAGGAGAAAGTAGAACATTACTTTGTACTTTATTTCGACAGAGAGGAGCATGATCTACTTTACCTCTACAGCCAGTAGGACTTCTAATGAGAGGTAAGCCCATTTAGTGACTTCAGACTTTGTATTTATTATTCTTGAAAAACATCTATTGATTGCTCAATGAAGTATAGTGGCATCATTAACTCAAAAAAAAGATCAGGATTTTGTATGTCCATAGACACATTTGTTTCTGACATAAAAGTATTGGACTACAAATCAGTGTCAGTGATCCAACAGATTTTTGCAATTTTCTTTCAGAACTGATGCACAAGGAAGTCATTTCTATAGAGTTTCAAGAATTTTTGGCATTCTTTGACTTTCTAAATTTTATGTAGAATCTAATAAAGACCCTCCTTTTTATCATGCACTCACTACTTCATTTACCAGAGACATTTCTGAACTGCTTTGGTTTAATATCTTTTTTCCAAAGATGAGGAAAGAAGCTTACCTTTGTCCACAGCAGGTAATAGGAGAAAAGAGGGAAATGTGTCACCTGTCAACCAGCTTAGAAAGTAAGGTGGTATTGCTGTGGTTTATGTCAGTGACCTCCAGTATTAGGACTGATCTTTATGTGGGAAATATCTTACCCTAAAGAACTTGAACAAATACCCAGGTATTGCACCCAATCATTTACCATTGGAAAAATTCCTAATAAACCAAGTTGGTGAGCCTTACAATGTGAGCTGAAGGTAAGCAACTTTGAGGTGGTGAGATCAGCAAGGAAGTGAACTAAGGGTCCAATAAACAATCATTGAGAATACATTGCTTCCTATTCTCCATGTCTTGAAACTAGGAGCTGTTAACAGAAGGTGCTCCAGCAGAACCAGTAACTACTCATCCCATAACAGTTCTCTGGTGTCCTGTGAAATGTGCAAACATGCCTGGCTGTGCCACAGCTGTGGAGAAGGCACAAATCACTTAGATGTGCCCTAATCACTCTGTGTGCAATGCCAGCCCAAGCATTTTGGTGTCTTGTTTTAGCTGGAGGACACTGGGGGCTCCACAAGACTTCCTTTCACTGCTGCGTTACTTCAGACTTAGGATCTGAAGATATGTAAATAGTCTGGACAAGCAAACATGGTGGCAAAGCTGTATTCATAGCAAATCATGATACAGAACATGAGTTACTGTTCCCGAGTTACTGAGTCACAGCATCATGACAGATTTTCTCAGATAAGGATGAGCAGACTTATACACAAAGCCAGCCTCTTCAAATATTTCACACTTAGTTTCCAGTTTGTTGATAGAGAGAAGCCTCAGAGGCAAAACTGCTCTAGTCTAGAATCTTGTCTGAGTCAGCAAGGCACTGCGCACAAGGTAAAATGCCCTGCTGGGGGCTGATTAGGGCCACCCCCATATGCTGGAAGACAGGGCAAGTTATGGCAAATACAGGGTAGGGCAAAGCCACATGGCTGCCAACCTGGAGATGGCCTCCATTCAGACAGCTTGGAGCATAACAGGGGAAGTTTATGTTTGTGTGCACCCATCTGTACAGATATCTTCCTAAATCATCATTTACTACTCAAGTCAGGAGTAAGAGTCTTGTTGGATTTTGAAATTATACTCTTTTTTCCAATTGGCCTCAAAAATCTGAAAATACTGTCATTGGTCAGCTGTAACTGAGATAAAACACATTTTCCCTTCCTTTCCTCTGACATTTTGTGTTTTAATCAGGCAGGAATTGTAATGCCAAAAATGGATAAATGGTAGTTTTGTTGGGGAACTCCAATAACAATGAAGTCTCTTAAGAAAGTATCAAATGGAACACGATAAAACTACTGAGTTTCTCTGATTAAAAAACAAGTCCATAACTAACATTGTTAAGAAAGAAAACATACAAAATATTAATATAAAAATGTAAGCTGGAACCTGCACACCACTTCAAACGTTCAATTACAAAAATGACAGCTTTTCCTCCAAAATCTTCCATGGAAACAACTAATTTCCTCCTCCAGGCTACATTTGTATACTTTCATCTATTATGATGCTTACAATGGGTCTTTCTAACCCTTCCACAAGCAAAACATGTCTTTGCAGGCTCTGCCATAGCAGAGTCTTCTCAGAGGGCCATCTTCACAACAAGACTTTTCTTCTGCTCTAACAGAACAGGCCTCTGTCTGAGGGACATTCCCCAGGATCCCAAAATGCCTCTGTTACACTGGTGAGCTCAGTTCTTTCTGTTAGCTGAACACTCAGCATTGTCCTTCTATCAAAAAACACATGAGATATTTTTAATTGTTGTCTGCATTTTTCACTAATGTGTTTGGAGGAGAATTAGGTTTTATTTTACTTCTGTTCTTTTAAAACTTCAAAGTGTGACCACCATTCTGTTTATCTGTTTTCAATTTCAATATTCAGCTGTAGTATTTTAATCAGGAAAGCACTAAGGATTATTTTTAAGTTTTTGTTAGTAATGACAAATATTTTAAATAGCACAAATTAATTAGTTTCTAGGAGTTCCATCGGTGTGATTACTTTAAAGTTATATTTAAAAAAGCAAAAATATTTGAACACAGTGGATTAACTTCTGGTATTCACTAGATGAAGTAAGATCAGATTCTTTCAAGACCTATGACACTACTTTGGTAGCCACACCGCTCTACAGCCATTGCTTAGACCAGTACAACTGTTGGTGTGGCAGAGGGAGGAGCTCTGAAATGGGATTTTCCTTTCCTGGGGCAAACTTGGTGAATCATTACCCAAGAAAGTGGCAGTTGTCAGGATGGCTGCAAATCAACCAGATAGGCAGGAAGTGGGAGGGCTGTGACATGTGCCACTCTTATGTCTTTCAACTCCAGCAAGAGTTCATCATGAGAGCATCGTCTCTAATTCAAAAATCATGCTCAAACCTCTATGCAGAATGTGCATGTGGTCCTTCATTTCTCAGACATTCCCTCCTCAACGCATTTTCGTATAACTGAAAACTGCCAATTTACTTCTTGTTTTATAAAATGCTGTTGGAAAATAAGATTCTTCAGTGTCCCAGTGAATCCAATGTGACTGCAGCAGAGGAGCTGTTTATGTAGACTTTTGCAGAATGGATAAGAAAAGATCAAGCAGAACTCTTGCTCTCTTAGCTTCAAACGTAGTTCAGCCATTAATTTACATGAGCTCTGAATTTCACCCCTCAGACCGTTAAATACTTGTTGGTGTAAGAGAGCACAAGTCTTGGTGAAACCTGTTAGTTGCTCAGCAGGTTCAAGGCTACTTCCCTAAAAATCAGGTATGGCTGAAACCAGCATTCCCTCTCCTCTAACACATTGCTTCTTGATGACAATAATGTGTAGTCTGCCAGCTTGATAGCTGGAATCCTCCATAGTGTGGTTTTTTAGCTAAAAGAAATTGTTGACTATATCTATCTGCCTGCATGCTAATAGAGTGTGCCTAAAATGAGTGTCGTGAATACAGGGAATTTTTACCTGTCAATATCTGGCCTAAGATTGCTTCATGGATTTTACACAGGTTGATGAATATGAACAGCTTATGGATTCATAATATTCTTATGTGTGAATCTATAATGTATATAATGAACAGTGTTCCATACTTAAACAACAATCTTAATGAATGGCATTTATTTTCAGGGAAATATATGTTGAGAAAAGAGTTTTGCAGGGCTATCTTTAAACAATATACTTACTGTTTCCACTTCCTCCTCTTTTCAAAAGGAGTTTTAGACATCCAACAGTGTTTTAGACTCAACTGTGGAGTTTTCAAGGAGAAAATATTTTTGCTTGTTATTAAAAGATTTTATAAAAATAACATAGCATTTCCAAGATTTGTAACTCTCTTATTCACAGAGAAATGCCACTTCATGCAAGTGCAAAATTTAAAAAATTGCAATTTCTGCAATAATCATTGTGTAAGTAAGTAGTTAATATTTTACACTGAACCAATAGCATTGATTAAAATTTTGATTCACAGTCCTTTTAAGTTTACTGTAAAATCTTCTGAAAGAAACAGATGAGAGAAATTAGCTATTTTTTCCTGTGTTACAGAAATGTCTGTATTTCTTTACCACAAATAGTCATTGTTTTTTTGGATCAATGCTTTGTTTCTTTTGAAAGTTTTGGGGTTTTTTTATGTTGTTTGTTGTACAGTATAGCTTAGAAGATCCAAGTCAAGAGTAACCTCTTTTTGCACTAGGAATATTTAGCATACATACTGGAAAATAGATTCTACCAGTGTCATTTTGAACTGGCATCAGACTAGTACTCAAACTGGTGCCAAGAAGAGGTATGTTAGGATTGGGAAGTGGGGTAAAAGAAGATTATATTTATCAAAGTTCTTACTAAGAGACGTACGCAAAACCACCCTTCAAGGGGCCCAGATACATGCATCCAGAAAAAGCCCTCAGCAAAGTCAACATGACTGACTGAGAACAGTGAGAGTAAGCAGAGGCTGGGATGGGATTTGCAAGGGAACAACAAATGTTCATTGTCTCTTATGTACTGGCCTCCTTTCATTGTGGCCACGGCTTCTCTAATGAGTTCAGTCAAGAGCTTATGCACCTCAAATGCCTATAGTTTTCTGGCCAGTCCATTCACTCATTAAAATGAAAATTCTTGCACGTTTCCCAGTCACATTCGTACCCTCTGTACCTTTTAGTACACAGATAGCCGACTAAACAAACCCAGATTAGTTTGCCTGTGTAGAGTATGTTGGTATATCTGCTTCCAGATAATGTAGGCTACCCACTGGATGTCTGTCCCCAAGAGATAATTTGTAGTTTCTTCCCCACCATTACTATGAATAAATCAATCTGTAGCTTCTCTTTTTCCTAGCTGGTTATTTGTTGTCTGCATATCACACATCTGATTCCCACGCTCAGCTTCTACATACACCTCTAATGGTGCCTTGGTCTCATGCAGGGGCTTCTTCCTGGGCTCATGTTGTTTCACAGTGCTCCCTCTTAGCCTTGAGGCCAACCAGGACAGTCAGAAGAGATGAGGAAAGGTGCTTTTCACTTGGCTGATTCATTGCACATCATTATCACGTAAGAAAGTCCAACTCAATCTGATATTTCTCCAGAAGGAAAAAAAAGATAAAACCTTAGATGAGAATTGTCAAATTCACTCTGTATGGATGGATGTCTGAGTTATATTAAGAACTGGAAAATGTGTAGTCAGAACAATGAAGAAAACTACATTAGGCAAAAATGAATAAGGTGCCAAGGATCTTACATGAGGACAAATCATAACCAGTGCTCCAAGTGCAATGGATTGGGGATATGGTGTAATAAGAAGATAAGGATCTAAATACAGATATTTAACCTCTGAAGGCCTTCAAGGGGCTTATTCTGTAAAAGCTAGATTGTAGCTATAAAAGACTTAGACATAAATGAACTTTGGCACTGTCAAAGAGTTTTTCTTTCCTTTTCTGTTTTTTAAGGTTAAGTAATTTTTATAAATAGTGGTGAGAAATGAAGCCAGTTCAGCAATAAGATGAAGTGAATGGAATGATGAGGTGGTCATCTTTCCAAGAAGACCACTAGGAAAAAAAAGTTGCATTGAGGTTAATTTCTTAAAAATGGAGGTTATAGTTATTCATGAGCAAGTCCAAAGACTCTTAAAAATAAGCACTTTTTGCTCTCCCAGCACAGTGAGATGCAGCAAACACCTCAGGTGTTAAGCTAGTGACTTAGTACAGCATTTTTTTCTCTACATATGTTTAATTAGCCCTTATTATCACAAAACTTCTTAGTGGCTCATTGACTATCACACAGCAGAAATAGCAGACCTGTCAACAGTTTTATGTACAGCTCTGCATCCAGAGCACCATCCATCTGGGCATGACACAAACCGAGTGAGTGAAAGCACATGGATTTACTGGAGGCCTCCTGCAGAGCAGATTTGGGCAAATTCAGATGGGATGCATCTCTGAAGACGTGATCAAGCTCTACAAGGGCAAAAAATGCTCCATGCAGAAAACAACAAGGCATTGGGAAAAAGCAGTAAAAATAAGAAGAAAACAAGAACTTCCGGAAGAACCCTTTGTCCAGAAATTTGTTTGGATACTAACAGCTCCAATTTTGCAAGTATGAAAAACATGGGATGTACATCATACAAGCCTCTTAGTTTGCTCTATCATTGTTTCTTGATATTTCTCTGTTGTAAAGCCTCAATCTATATTAGGTGTAATTTCTCACAATAAAATTATTTTGATGTAAGAAAACAGAAGTGCATCTAATTTCCAATTAAAAACTCTCATTTTTTTATTGATAAGGCTAAGAGTTCTAAATATGAAAAAAGGTTTAAAAAAAGGTCAAACATAGGCTTTTTGAAAAAAAAATCCAACACCTATTGTTATTAATGAACAGTAATATAATTTTGTGATTTTAATTCAAAATTCACTTGCTTGAACAAATATACTGCAACTTCTTTGTGACAGTATTCCTATGTCAGTCAAAAATAAAAAGCATGGACATAATTTTCTTTATGGATTTAGCATTCTGGGGTTGGAAATGAAGGGAATCTCTATCATTCTTCCTTGTGAATTCCCATAGGGGTGTAGAGATTCTCCTGCTTTATTTTATGCAAAGTGCTATTAAACAAATTACTTATATGAAGATAAGATAGCATAATGCACTAATATATTTTTGTTGTGACTCTGAACATTACAGAAAGTAATGGTAAAGTAATGGTATAGTTAATATGTAATAATTTTTTTAAATTAAATATAATTTGTAATTACAAATTGATATTCCCAATCCTATCTCTCTCATGATGATATTCCCTTGTGCTTGATACCAAAATGCTATAAAGAATAATCTTCTTGGCCCTACCAATATTCTTATCTGCTGTGAGCTACATAAGAATGTTTTGATGCTGAGTAATATACATCTTGAGGAACATGTAATAAAATGTTAATTTAAAGCATGAAAAATTAGCAGCTGAGATCAGCAAGTTAAAAATATGCAACCCGTTTTGTGTCATACATATCTAAAAAATCAACCCTAAAAATGTTGCCTTTTTTCCTTTAAAAACTTGAATTTATAGTGTTTAAGCAAGGATTCAAATCTAACTCCAAATGTCCCTGTCAGAGCACAACAGAGTTTCTGAAGCAGAAATAGAGTTGAGCTCTCAGGCCTACTGAAGATATAATTTTTGTGGCACCTGTGCTGTCCAGCTCTCTGCTTTCCCAGACTGGAATGGCTGAAACAGAACTTTGCTGTTAGCAGGTACAGAAATACAAGGAGTGTGACTTTTCCTGACATCCAACATTAACACCCAGGGGTTTGGTGCAGCAGATCTGTGTTGCCTTCCCTCTTCCTGTAGACATAGGGAAAAGCCTGCTTTTCCCCATTTCACCCTGAAAGAGGGTACTGTGGGCAAGAAGTAAAATTATTTCAAATTATTTGTTTTCCTCCTCCTCATGTTACAGATCTGAGGTTTTTTAAGTTCCCTTTTTCTAATTTTCTTAAATTAAAGGACTGTGTGTGAGATTAAAATCTCCATGGCATTTTATTTTTTTGGCTTTTCCTAGAGAAAACCTAATCAATTTCTATCTTAGAAATTTGGAATCCTCTCACAGAAGAGGGGCAAAGGGTAAAAATGGTCTTTGTAGTAGAAGTAATACTTTTAGGACAGTGGAACTATAATGGATGGATTCATTTTTTCATATTAATTTGAATTCTTAAATATGAGACAAAAATACATACAGAACTTCTGATATCAAAAGGCACTGCTTTTTTTATCAGACATTTTACACATGTTCATATGGGTGTTCCGATCTCATTTTTGGAGCTTATATGTCAAACTTTCTTGCAGCTAGCAGTTTGACAATGATCAAAACCAGGCTTGTTTTGATCTCAGTGTCATAATTACCTGTGGAGAACCTGATCTGGTAAAACAGATGGTGATATATTTAGAATGTGTCACCTTGTAGGACTCAATTACAATTAAAAAACAATGTCATGTGGAAAGAGATTGGGGTTTTTTTCCTCCCTTTTAGCTCATTTCAAGAAGTCATATGTATAGGCATGGTTTGAATAATGGTTTGGTGACTCAGTAACTCTGAATAAGCAGGTGTACAGCTCAAAATGCAGGCACTGTGAAGATGAGCATGTATTTTGTTAGTCACACCTAAAGGAAACTGGTTTAGATTTGTGAGGCTTTTTTTGCCCAGCTAAGCAATTGACAAAGTGACCTCCTTTTCCTTACTCTTTTGTCCTTGCCTGCTATCTTCTTTAGGGAGAATTTAAATGCTGTAAAAACCATCCCCAAACAAACTATGCCTCTCCCAGTATCTTCATCTTCATCAGCTGCCTCTCTGCTTCCTTATGAAGAGTTCCTCTCCTCCCACCATGGACCTCACACCCTTCTGCACCTTTTGTGCTGATCACTCTGCTCATATTTATGTACCTCCCAAGGTACATAAAAATTATGTACAAAATTATGTACATAAAAATTCCCAATAAGGAAATCCTTGGCTTTCAATATTCACTGTGCAGTTCCTAGTTTCAGCATAGGAGGAACTTCCAGGGAGTGGGGAGAAAGCATGAAGAGGCAGTTTAGGAAAAGACAGGAGACAGAGGGAGGGATGCTTGGCTCTTAGTGGGAGAAAGAAGGAGACCACTGACATCAGTCTGAAGGCCTTCATTGCTACTGACTTAAACCAAAATACTAAAGAAAAGAAAGGTTTTCACAATGCTGGGGAAAACTGTGAATTAATTTGAGTAATGTTTATTAGTCAAAAAAAGAGGTAAAAGCCAACAATATGCTGGAAAAGTACAGATACGATTATTCAATAGAAATTTGAGGAAATTATCCTAGCACAGTCCAAGAGACTAATGAGTCCATATTAAGAAAATGGCACAGTGCAGGTCACCCTATTATAAAACAGGATATTACAGAAATGGAGAAGGTGCAGCTAAGGGCAAGCAGAGTGCCGCAGCAATACAATGATCTTAGTTATTCAGAAAGGTTAGAGAAACAAGATCCATAAGCTAGGAAAAAGAATTAAAATTAAGATAGACCCTCAGCAAAGTCCGCCAGAGTATTTTATGCAATAGGTATAACAGCTTTGAAGACAATACCTACAAGAGGATATTTGAACTCCTGTCACTACAAAGTAAGGGCATTGTAATTTAGATCTGTTGTTTTAGTCAGTGTATAGTATACTACATTGAATAAGAGTAATAATAAAATGGATTTAAGTGACTTAAAATATAGACTAAATTATATAGGTACTTCTTGAGGAATATCTGAATATTTTTATAACACCCCTTGAAAGTCTTTTTAAAACATAAGTGGCCTGATATATCCAGCTAAACTCACAGCTGAATTTGGGTTTGGGATAGGCCAAACAATAATACAGAAAATGTTGCATATATACAGAGAGGAGTTAAGCAGACAGGCTTTATGATGATATTAGTGTAATTCTGCTCTCCATAAAATAATAAGCTGATGAGTTTTTTAGAAATAATGAGCAGAAAATGGATTACTGCAAAAACATTACCTATGAATATAGATTTAGTGGTAAATATCCCATTTTTATCATTAAGTCAATAGTAAAAAAGAATCCTACCACATTCCTCCTTTACAAGGCATGAAAGATAATTTTATTCACTAAAGGTACTCCTGGCTTCATGCACAAAAACAATTGAGACTTTTATGAATACAAAAACTTTCATATTGATTAGTCTAGATTATTGTCTATACCATTTAGAACAGCAATTTTTACACATAGCAGGCTTTTAATCTATATTTTTAAACATGTCTATAATTTGGAGCAATGGTAGTCTTCACTCTGGAGAATATGCATGAAGGACATAGATATGTAATCCTGGAAATACAGTGTCAGTCCAAAGGATGAGGAGCATTCAATGAGTAGTTTCAACATTGCCTTTTCAGCAAGCAAGTTACATTCGCTGTACATGCTAGATCCCTGATAATTAGTCTCATTTATCTGTAATATGATCAAGCTACAGGGACTGAGTATGACCTCTGGTGTGGAGAGAATATATTTAATTTGGCATTAAATTTGTAAAATTTTACTAATATCATTACATAGAAAATGTTTGTCTTAAAAATAAGTTTTTAAAGAGTGAATGAGATAGCATCATATTTAGAGAAAAAAATATTAACTCATCTATTTAGATGTTTCTGCAATTACTGTCACTGAAAAAAAAGCAGATTAAGAAGAATTAGAATTTTATTGTGTGTTGGGAATTAGGTACCAGAAGGGTGTAGAAGTAGATTTGAAAAAGAGCAAACCCATGTATTTGGGGAGAAAAAAGTGATCACTTAAGAATCCATGGTGTGCATCTGAAAATCCCATTAGAGACTGTCAAGCTGCATTGGTCAGACAAAAAGAATATGAAATGGGGCCAATTAATACGATGCTGTTGAGTGCATGGCAATAGCTCCTAGTTCCTGATTTACAGAGGAGAATACAGTTGAGTGGAAATGATTTTGATGCATTTGCATGTGTGGCTGTAAGTCAAATTCTACATAAAGAGATCTAGCAATCACTGAGAGGTGACTATAGCCCAGGACTCCCAGTCCAGAGCTGGGAGGATATTGCTGGTTCTGCAACTTATCTTTGTGATGACCTTGACCAGATCACTGTTCTTTGTAAATGTTTCATGTACTGAGTACTGTTATACCTTGTTCTATTAACATGCCTATATATGTTGATTGTAAGCCTTTAGAGTCTTCTGAAGAATGGCTTACTTACTGTGTTTGTACAGTCTGCAGCAGAGTGAGCCTGTGATCTTCTCTGGGGAGAATTTAAATACCATAAAATCATGCAAGCAGTAGAAGGACCATGACACAGAAAGGGAGAAAATCAATGGGATTTGGGCATCAGGGAATTTTAAACTAAAGGACTTTCAAATATATAGTTTCCTCACACTGAAATAGCTCCTAATCTGATTCAAAATTTGATTTATTTGCTCAGCATGTTTCCATGTCCTTGAAACAATTCATTTGTGACAGTTACACATTTTCATTGAATTTTCTCAAACACTGAATGGTAGGTCTCTAGTGCTACTAAAAACCCTGATATTCTTCTTTCTTAATTGAGGAATAATTAGTATTCTACCTAAACAGAAGTAATATCATCTTCAGAGCTGTGGACTCTTCTGCCAAAAACATGTTTCAGAGGACTCTATCCTTAAGCATCAGCAAAAAGAAATCATGTGTTCGTCCTCTTGCAGGCTCTCTGGACCCTTCTTCACATCCTTTGTTCTCCTCATCATTTTTTATTATCCAGTGTGGCCAAACATTTGATCAGTGTTGAAATTACCACTCTGCAAGTCTGAAGGGGCTACTCAGCCAAAGATTACGGAGCCACAGGTGCTGTCTCCATGTGTACAGTAAGTCCATTGTGCAGCCCCTTCTGTTGTTATATTGAAGAGGTGGGAAGCCTCAACTAGGTAGCAATCTTGTTTTCACAGTAAGGCACCCAGGCCAGAGCAGTGGCTGGTATATTTAAATGTTCTTCAGCTGATTTCCAGTGCACAAGTTCTCCCAGGCATCCATCCCACTGAGATGTGTGCCATTCCAGGGAAAGGGCTGTCACTCTTGGGCAGGCCTCCTGATTTCCAGCACAGGACTCTCAATCCTGCATGGGCACTGCCATGCAAAATTCCCATGGGCTGGCACCTTAGCCTTGCAGAACCAGACTGAGATTAAACCACATCACTTTCAAAGGGTAATTTTAGTAACAGATAAGGAGCCTTTTGCTAGGGCAACACACCCCATTTCTTTCTTTTCTCTTCTCTTTTGGAGGGTTAATGGATGAGGAGGAGACTTGCATCCAGACTTTCATTTATCAATGCATAAAGTGTTTTCCCATGCACTATGATAAGTGTTCAGGGAGAGCAAGCCAAAGGAATGACAACCAGACTGCAAGCACTGCTTTCCCAAAAGGCTTTCCCCCCCATATTTATAGCTTCTTCTCTTTGTCACTACAATACGACAAAAGACCATTTTGATCCTGACTTATTAATGGAGAAGAAAAAGGGATTTATATGCTATCTGGTTAAAAATATTCTAGTATTTATTAGCCAGTAGCAACTCTTAAATCCTCTGCAGAGAAACATTTTAGTAGGCTGAATTTATCTCTGTTATTCAACACTAGAAGTAGCCTAGAAGAGCCTAGAAGCAGTTAGGATATGTGAAAGAATAATTTTTGCATTAGTAGGTCTCAGGTGATGATCAGACAGATAGTCTATAAGCACTTTGTAAAGAAAAATGAATCTCACAGCTGTATGATCAGACATCATCATGCTCTTAATGCTGGGCTAGTTAGCATCCTATTTTCAGTGCATAAATTCTACATGGTATCCCCCTTTAAAATGCACTCAAAAGCATGTAACATTCATTTTTCCCTCTTCTTCCCATGTTTCTAGCTCAGTTTGTTGATTCTAAACAGTTTCTTCCAGCTGAAGTGAAACAAGATTAATTTGGAAGAAAAAACACCATGTGGTTGCAGTTGTTCACCATTTTATATCTCACTAATGAGCAGGGGTATATTCTGGGTTCTGCCATCAGCATGAAGCTTTATGCTTTCCATGCTCATTTCATAGCTACATGTTTTGGTGCTCAGACTTTAGGGTTTTGCTATCTCACTAAGTTTCTTGTGAGAGCCCATTTAGGCTTCCAATAGGTGACCCTTGTTTCTCTGGGTAAGTCAGCTGAAGAACAGCAATAAACCAAAACACATAATCCTGTAGTCCTAAACCCCGAAGAGATGCACCACAGTGGTTTCAGATGTACTGCTCTAATCTCATAAACAAGGTTGTGTCTTGCACTTCTAAAGCAAAACAGCAGTATGACTGTGAGAACAGGTGTCCAGACTCAGACTGAGAACACCTGTGTTGGCACAATGTGTTTTAAGCCTCACTGTACATCAGGTTGGGTCCTCCCAAAATATCTATCTGTAGGGTGTAATTTTCCACTTCCTTCACATTTAATGAAGAAACACAGCTTACTTTACAAAGAGTGTTCCTAAGCAAAGATAATGGAAGATATTAATGTTAAGCCACTGACAAGTTAAAAATGTGACCATCATACCATAGTTATTGAAAATGCAGGGAAAAAGTAAAATCCCAATAAAATAATCATAAAATAAATAAAATAAAAAGCTGTATAAACCCAAGAAAATAAACTAAAACTAATCCAAACAAACTGCTACCTTATCACCACCTCATAATTTTATCTCCTGGTACAGACTTCTCCCAGGTATGTGGATTTGTTTTAAACATCTGCAATTGCATGACACTGATTTATTCCAACTGATGGATCTAGATTAATTCTCTAATCACTAGGTATTTCCTGTGTGGAGAAATACTGTCCCAATTACATTGGATGTAAGGTCTGTAGAAAATAGTACTTGGAGGTGAAAAATGGCAGCTGTTGCCCACTCACTCCATTGGGCTTAATTTTGCTTTTCCTGCTATTCTCTACCACAAAGCAGTAGATTAAAACAAACAAACAACAAATTAAATATTATTAATTTCATTTTTAAGCAGTAAATATTTTAGTGATAGAATTTCAGTTTGAATGAAATGGAAAAGGGATGGTATGATCACACTGCACAAAGGAAAAGAAGTTATATATAGAGTGTGCATCTTGATGACTAGGAGGTGTTGATTAGCATCATACTTTTATTTCACACAAAGATGTGTGAACCTTTCATAACAAAACTTGTAAGAAAGCAGAACTTGCCTCATTTATGCAATTTTTTATAAAAGTGAAACAGTCAGCAGTTTGCATAAAGACAAACCAACAGAATATCTCATAGCCCTGCTGGACAGGGCAGATGAGTTTGGGATCACAACCTTCTCCTCCTCCCCTCACCCCAGCCCTGCCACCAGCCTGCCTGCTGATCAGCACAGCACATACTTTGCTACCTGTTAAAATAAGCACCTTTGGAATAAGCGGATTGCTCAGGTCTCCCCCAGCCCACTGGGGTACAGCTTGGCAAACAGTGCTTGTTCTCAGCAGCCAGGAAAAGCCTGAGCCGAGGAATTGCTCTGGAACAGCCAGGGAGGAGATGCATCAAAATAATTCAAGGAAATAAATAAATGGGTTGCTGAGCAAAAAATGAATGCCAATCACATTCAGAAAGTATTTGATAAAGGTAGACTTTTCGAACGGCTCTCTTTGTTTTGCATCAAAGTAAAATTGCCATCTCAGCTCTACTTCATTGTCACTTTGTGCCTGCCCAAGCCGAGTTTGTTTCTGTAATTGCAGGGAAAGGCTTTTCAGAGGCAAATCTGAGAGTCAGCTGGAGAAGCTGAGGAAAGGAATTCCTCTCCTTAAGCTTAAGTGGGCAACTGTGCTGGTAATGGGTATTTCAGATGAAATGCGTGGTTCTGCATGCTTGTTTATGCTTTGTTGAAGATCCTGTTATTGCTGTTGTTGGTGGATAATTTCATTTGACAATGTGCTGCAGATTCATCTTTATGTATGAATTTACAAGTACAGAGTGAGAAGCATAAAAAAATAATACAGAACTGCTCATGCAGAGTCACAGCACACAAATTAGAACATTCAGTAGTTCAAAAATGCCAGGATAGACAACTTTAATCTTTCATAGCACCTCTGTATTTGTAAAGCTTTAGCTTTTGTTAATGATGATGAACATGAGGAAATCAAACTCAACGAATAAATGTAGTTTCAAAAACTTGGTTGCATGAGTAAGCAGAATATATTGCCCACATTTAACCAGTATTCCTGTAAATGTGTAATGTATTATCAACATCTGCATTTTCTGTTCTAAATTCTACTGTAACGTTATGGGGTAAATGAAAGTCTGGCTGTAGTACCCACCTATGTCTGGGCTAAGTTAGTGTTTGTACAACAGGTGATGGGCCAGGGTGAAATGCTGCCACCTCCCAAACCCTTAGTAGAACCCACCAAGTTTTAAGATATATTGGTTAGTTTGGTTTAATAAGTTGCTTTATGCTCTGTCTAGCTTTAGGAATGCAACTTACACTTACCAGACACCTGAAGAAAAAAGTCATAATGAAAACATAAAAAGTTTTTTTTTTTTTTTTATTTAGAGATTCCAGTATTTCTTTCCTGAAACATTTTCATTAATATGATAATATCATCTGAAGAAGGAGCAGAGCAAAATCCCACAATGTGATTAGAATTTTTTTTCTCTCTTTTCTCTTTAGATTCTCAGGTAAATGAAATTTCTTCTGGTTCATTGTCCTAATTAATTGGTCCTACTGACTTTACTAATCTTCAAATGTCACTTCTGATTCTTCCATCCCATGGTCACTGCTTGCTCTCAGCAATGTGAGAAACTGGACTTTATGGCTTTATTCTACTATTTGAAATTATTCAATCTGCTGTCTCTTCCCATCTGATTAATTTGACAAGTATCCCACCTCCTGAAAGAGGGAGGAGAGAGATGCTGGTTCACATCCATTTGGGATCAATGCTGCAACTATTGTAATTATTATTTTACAATAATTACAAGAAATCAAAGCATGTTGGGATGTGTTTGTTATACATTCCAGTTATCAATAAGATGCTATTAAAATATTTATTTCCTTACAGAACATGAAAGTTGAAGCAAATTCTGAAAGGATTACTATACATTTTAACTAAGAGGTATCCACTTATCAACACATAAAATTGCATTACCAGGCTATTAAACATAAGAATTATCCAACAGTGGAATTTGGAGTGGCTTCTTAAGCTACATAAAGTCAGAAAACCAGAACAAGTTGCCAGAATAGGTCTTGAGGTAAGAATCTTAAAAAATTTCAGGAGTTGCTTTTTACTTCATATATAAAATATACTGGCCTCTTTCCCATCTAAGAAATTATTTAAATAAACAAGATGGCAGAAATAAAATGAAAGGAGTTTTCCACAAGAAGTAAACCTGTAGAGGAATGATGCCCAAGCTAAATGGAAAGTGTAACAGGTAGCTGGAGATCCTCTACCATGGTTCCAGTACTCACTCCAGTTTGTCCAGAGGGAAGTCCTGGAATTAGAGGCCATAAATTAATACCCACAGATGGACTCCAGCATCTACTGAATTTTAATAATTACCATGTTGTTCTACTGGATATGAAGCTTACCCAGAGATTATGAATTGTGGACTCAGCTATAATGGTGACATGGCAATAAAATACTTGAGTTATTCCTGACATCAGAAAATAAAAGTGGGACAAAAGGCTATTTATGACACAAATATTTAATTTCAGTGCCTGGCCTATAACCTTATATAATAATAAAAAAATAACAATCCTGAAACAAAGTCCATAGATCTGGCTGTTTCATGAAGTACAGGTTTCCCCACTACACTGTACTGGATCTAACTATTCATCGTACAGAAATATGAAAAAGGAAGCAACAATGAAAAAAGAAATATGAAAAAGGAAGCAACAGAAAGACCTTGAAAATCCTAATCTATTTTTCCTTTCAGAGGAAGAGATTTCTTTAAAGACAGGAAAGATGCTACTGAAATTCAAAATGAACTGTAAAGGTAGGCAATGTTGCTTGATCTTATTTTGACTCAGACAAAATAAGTTACTGTGAAGCTACTTATATATTTATATACACACACACACATATATATATATATATATGGCTATTAATGCTCACGGTATTAAAAAAAGATATAATCTCAGTTTGATAGGGACTAGGGAAAATGAGATAACATGACAATGTTTATATGGAAAATATGAGTTGATTTCTGTTAAAAACAAAAAGCATATAAAACATTATAGCACAGCTTTGGTTTTTTGTCAGACATTTGCTGTAGGATTGTGAAAAACACATTGATGTTACAGACTTTGGTCAATAGTGCCCATCCTCAGTTGCCTGTAGTTGATGTTCTAGACCTCAGACAGTTTGGAAGCCATAAGAACCTGCTGAAAAACTGGTCATGACACAACTCCTAATACAAAAAATAAAATAAAAACTTACCTTTAGCTTTTATTTATGCTTAAGCTTTGATATGACACAGGTGGAGAGAATCTAATGAGAATAT